>NC_012878.2:49948177-50258152 GCF_000003195.3 Sorghum bicolor
TAAATTAAAATCTCATGGAATGGAATTCATTCTGTTGAAAGCTACCGGATCCTAACAGTGCTCGATAAGCTTTGCCATGCCATCCATATATACGTGTCGACCCGAAAGTACTTTTCCAGCAGATGCGAAAGTGGGGGCTTTGACTCGTCTAATCCGATGCTAATGCCCAACCTAATCTCTATCTCCTGTCACGTTGAACACATCCGGGCCGTTCCACGGAGCTCCTTTGCTGGCAATTGGCTCAGCTACCAGGCGTACGTGTGTGTTGTACTGTTGTGCCTTGTGCGGCGGCTCAGCGGCTGGAGCTGCTCTCCGGGAATCTGGATCTTCCGAGCACAGCGTCCTCTGTGGCTCCACCATACTGCCGCGCGGTTCATGCGTTCGAGTGTCCGTGGAACGAATGCTCGCAGACACTTTTTCGTTAGCGAGATTATGTGTATCATACACACTTAGTTGATGTTAGTAATTAAGTAATATAGTTTGCAAACCGGTAATATATGGAGTTAGGTGTGATGTAGAGTTCCCTATAGAAAGATGAGGGGTTGCTTTCGAGCACGAGGAGATGAGCGCCTTATTTTATTCTAGTCTCTATTATTACGTGGGGTTGACGTGTATTGAGTTGAGTTAAGTTGACCTACAAAAATTATGTTTTTATTATGAATATTCAATACTTGATATTTTAAGTATCGCTATATATCAGACTTTGCAATATAAGCATTCTATTATATTATATTTTAATAATTGCAAAAATCATATCTAAAATGTATATACTACGTGTACATTTATATTCACTACGCTTGGACAATAATAGCAAACCATTCAAAACATGACTATGCATGTCTTAATATTTCTACTGTCACATGATAGTTTCCCTTTGCATATTTTTACTTTCAAATATAACAACAACCGCATTTGGATTTTTAATCTAACTACTATTTGATTTATTAGAACTTTTAAGAGAATAATGTGTTGTAGGCCACCATAAGAAAATATGTTCAACGATTAGAGGTGAGATAAGAGGTTTCAACTTGGATTAGTACACAATATTACTCCTGCTTATCCTAACAATTTGGAAGTGTGGTGCTGATTGTATTTTCAATTTGGCCTATGCCTAATGCCAAATGACATGATCACATGACTTGGGATGAAGTGAACACTATGATGGTGTTAGATAGGTGCAAAAGTTGCAAAGGGGCTTTTAGATAGCCGATCTTGCTCATTGTGTGCTATGTTCCACTATGTGGGGTGTGTTTAAGACATTTGGCTTGGGCATTTTTCTCTATTTTTCCATTTTGTTATTCTTATTTTTTTTGGCTTTGTTAATGTCAATATTTTCTTTAGATTTTGTTATTTTATTCCTTCTCTATATAATAACAAACATCTAGTTGATTTTGTCATATTGAGTTGAGTTAGACTAGGAAACTAAATAAATTTACAACTCTACAATCGTTGTATGATTTTTAATATTATAGTTTTTAATTAATAATGTGGTAGAAGGCTATTAATAAGTGTTGATTCAATGTGGCTTGTATTTTCTTGGCGTCACTTCTATTCTTGGGGGCACATAAGTTGAGTTGAGTTGAGTTGACCTCCAAAATAATATTGGAAAACAAAATTTTATTAAACCCCATGTGCTAAAAAATATAATAAAAGTTTACATAATTGTTATATACTCTAACTATATATAATGGTTGTTTTGTGGTTTTCTAATATTACAATCATGATACTCACTAATTTGTTCAAAGAGGACTTCAGTGGTAAGATAATATGAAAATCATTGCATATCATTGTTCTTTTGTTATAGAACACTTCCTCATTTTTGAATGTGACTATTCAAGTGGCTAGGGCGCATGCCCCCCCCCCCCCACCTAAGTCAGCAACATTCAAAAAGGAAAAATAGTATAACTTGACTATAGGTTCAGCCTAAGCCAACCTAAAACTCAGCATGACCTTTATTTGTAAAACAGCATCATGTTGTACCAACGTGAACAATGTATGGTGTTCATCATAATAAAAATAGTGATTTTTAAGCAGTCATACTAATTTACAACTTGAGGACAATTTTTTAATGTTCTAGTACAAATACATTTTTTAAGTTGCATAACGAAATGAAAAATCAAGTGAACTTTATCCAATATGTTTTTTCATTACGTAGGACAATTTTCAAGGGTCCAAAACGAACACTAGTGGCACAAATGTAATCTAATCTTTGTAGTTAGTCTTGTGTGTGTGCATGTGCACTTGTGTGTACATGTTCGCGTGTGTGGGCATGAGTGTGTTGCATGCGCCGTGCTTGTGTGTGGATTTGGATGCTTGCATGCTCAAGAAAAAAGGAAAAATAGAACTTGCCATGTTGAACACCTAGAGAGATTTGATGTTGTGGGTGTTGATAGTCACCAACTCATCATTCCACACCATCAATGGTGCTTATTATGGGAATCTATATCACATCTACCTTAGTCATAGGGTTTAATTCTAACAAATTCCATATGTTTTGATGGCCATGTGTGTAGGGGAAAAGGGACAAAAGATGGGCTTAGGGGTGATGGGGAGTAGCACATGATGCCCAAGATAAACAAGATGTTTCAACCTCAAACCTCATCTTGACACAATGCGTTTGTTTGCATCTCCATACTCTTCATGTACAAATATTTTCTTGAAACTGATTATATGGGAAACCAATCCTATCATGTTAAGTTCTTGTTCAAATTCAAAACATGACCCCCAAGATTGATCGCAACATATCTAGTATGATGGGCTTGTATAAATTTTATTCCTTGTCTCGCACTTAATGCTTATGGAAACTTTATTCATTGAGAAAAAATTACCTAAGTTGTTGTGAAGTGTGATATATTGATGACAAGATGAGTCCTTTCTAATGAAGTGTTTTGTAGACTTATTTTGAACACAATGGAAAATCATGGTTTCATAACTCCTCCATGTATGAATGTCCTATTGGAGCTATATGCCATATATTTATAGACCATCCATATTACTTAGTTTTGTTTTGAGCTTTCTCAAATCTTATGCCATAGTGAGAGATGCATCATTTTACATGATCAAGATCACATACATACCACTCTTATATGTTTTACTCTTACACTGGGAGTAAACAAAAACATGCCTTTCATATGCCATCAAATAAAGTCTCCATGTACCCAAGATCTCTCTCCATATAATTTTAAAAAGAGACATGGACTATATGCTTTAAAAAATGAAGAGAGAGAGAAAGAATTAAAAATAGTAATGAAAAATAAAATAAAATATGTGTTGAAAAAGGGAGAGAAAAAAGAAGGATGAGAAATAAAATAGCCCATGATCTCAACCACTTGGAAATGGAGAGATAATCTTTTGAGTTAAAAGGAAGTCAAGTTTTCTTTCATGTCCTCACACTTGCATTCTTGATCATAGTTCATATGATGCTTTACTCCAATGATCCATGCTTTGACCTTAACATATAGACAATCTAACTATTTGATTTATTGGAATCTTTAAGAGAATAATATGTCATAGGCCACCATAGGAAATTTGGTTCAACAAGTAGAGGTGATGTGGAGTAACGTAGGGTGTCATACGTAAACAAGAGAGGTTCAACTTGGATTATTACATGACATTATTCCTTTTTATGCTGATAATTTGGAAGTGCAGTGATGATTGCATTTGCAAACTAGGCTATGCCTAATGCCAACTGAAACGACCTAGATTTTTCCAAAAAGGGAAAAATCCACAGATTCGAATTATAATGTGATAATTCAAAAATTGAATCATCTCATTATCATATATCAGCTGTCATCATAGTCATACATCGTGAGAAACAAAATTACAACACATTTACTTTACAACTCTTGGTCAACAAGCCTATTACATCGTTTTTCTAGCGGAAACACACACGGGTCTTTATCAGAGTCGATGTTGCGCGTCAACGGTGAAGGCTCCTCCTTCACGGGCAATCATCAGAGTCGGCGTAGTTTATCAGCGGGCGTAGTCTTCATCTTTGAACCAAACTTGAGCGCAGGAGCGAGACCACCTAATCCTTCTATTCTTCGTAGTTATCGTCATAGACCACGTTCAAAACCTGCTAAACAATTTTCAGTACGATTTGTACTGGCCAGTGGCTCCCACCCTATGCTTTTGCGTAAGCTTTGTGGTAAGTGGAATGCAAAGGGTAGATCAAGAGGCCTATAGATATGGTTGTAGTTTTCCTATGCAAGTTCATTAATATTTCATAATAATTCATCAAGTTTTATTCCATCTCATCCACACATCCATCCATCCATCCCATCACACACATCTCACCACACTATCACTCTCTAGGCGGCAAGTACGACTCCCGCTCGTGCCTTGCCTCAATGGCCAACGCCGGATCCAACACAAACCCAGGGGAAGATAGAAGGGACTCCTCTCACTAGTCAAGTGAAGCGGAACATAGGAAAGGTCCATAGCCGAGAAGACGGCATATGTATCGATCGATCAACCAAACTCTGCAGAGGTTTACACTAACCACAAGATCACCATCATCGACGAACCGGCTCGTCTAGGCTGATACCGGGCTGCCTTCCAACTAAATACGATGCCATCCTACCACTCAGAACTGGGGCCATACCGGAGTACCACCGGCATGCTGAGACTGTGAGGCGTAGTACCGGGCCCCAAAGGTCACTACGCTGTCTTAGGAGGGTGTGGGTCCTCATGCCCGTACCTCCCTACACTATCCGCTATCAACCTAGTAGTAGTGGCACCGCACTAGCTGGTCGTACATCCGTCCCGCACCATAATAAGGCGAGTGGCGTGTAAGGCTTCCTACGAACCAGTTCTCAGAACATCTCAGTCCTTAGGGTGACCGAACAGGACATCTTCACGAGGGGCCAGCCGATGCCCCTCTCGACGGGACACCCGGCTACCCCGTGCTATACAGCACCTCCCATCCCGGTGCTTCGTCCCACGAAGACACTCCACTCCGGGACCTCTCCCTGTCACATGTACCCGCCACAGGTATCTCTCGTGGAGAACGCCCAGGTAGCGTCCTCCGGCAAGACTTGTCCCCATGACTCGTCGTAGATCCTGCTCGGTCGACTAGACCCTCACCACACACCCAAGACACACGCCAAGATCTCCCCAAGTCCATTATCCATTTCTTATCCAGTTATCGGCACCACGTGCCTTATCCACTCACATCCAATCCTCCACAATGCATCACATCACAGATATAATGCGTAGTAGAAGCAGTAGCAAGTAGTTTGCAAGCGTCTAACCTAACAGCGGGTGTGCGAGGGTTATAGGTTGCAACAAGGCAATGGCTCACAAGCATTTCTACCATGCAACCTATCTCAATTCATTTGCATAAAAGTAAAGCACTAGCATCTACATTATTGCATGCCTAATAGGATCTACGAGGTTGGGTGGGACGTGGCACCTGTCGAGTGACATTTCCAAGATCCTCAGTTCACTTGTAGTTGTACTCATCCAAGGTCTTTCTCCTATCTGCATGTCTTTCCTTCGACTGGTTCCGATTCGATCATCGCTAACCGAAGCAACTTCCTCGTAAACGACAATCAAGGCGAAACAATCAAACCACTAGACCTCAAAAGACTGCGAAAAGAGACGAAGAACACTGAAGAACAACTACACTAAAAGAGCACTGAAAGGATAATGACTTAGTCCTCTCGGTGGATGTCCGATCCCTGGGCTAAAAGAAATGAGAATGGTTGTTTACTAAGTACAAGCTGGAGTCTTCGCCTAGCCGTTACTTCCCGGGCCGATCGTGTCGACCTGTATGACTTTAATAACACATAGACTCTAACTCATTCTAAGTAAACACCATGGCTTACGAAATTTCGATCCAAGCGTCATAGAGATTGACGAGAACCAAACGGTTGTAAGCACAAGAAACTCTGATCTCTCCCAACCCGTACGCCATTATGATTGACGAGAGTCAAGAGAGGGTGGAACAAAGAGAGAAAAAAAAGGGGAGTGGTCTACTCCTTCCAGTCCACTCGCCACGGTAAGAGACGAGGAATTAGAAAGAGTGATGCACAAAGAACACAAGTGCTCAAGCTACTTATAGGGTACCACGACCTAGGTACACTGAATGCACTAAGACATTCCTAGGGTTCATAGCAGTGCGGTTGTCACCGCGAGAACCAAAGAAACGCTACTGTCGAATAGGTACAAGCATACAAGAGTTTAAGTACGAAGAACCAAAAAGGCGGGAAAAGACACAGGATCCACCTTCCTTTGATCCGCTCGCCATAGCAACGGCAGGAATCGCGGGATTGGAAACAAAACATCAAACAAGCAAAAGGGGCTTAATCCACATCTTACTGGATTGACGGGGATTAATAGCAAGGGAGAAGAAGAACAAAATCACACTCTTTTAACCAACTCGCCATGGAACAATCGACAGTTGGAGAAATAAACACGACCCCACGAACTACACCAACTCATATCACTTCGCGACCTAGGTGCTTCTGAATCGGCACAAGGTCATTTCTATAGTTCCAGGCAATGTGGTTGTCACCGCGGGAACTACGGGAAATGCCCGAGTCTAGGTGGCATAAACATATGAGGTGGGTAGGATAAACACGTGAGAAAAATGGGGTAAAGCCCGATGGTCATGGCAAGGTGGACTCGCAGCCATGAGCTTCACCTAACAAGTTGGCTTCGACTATTCCACAAGGGTTGCCCTAATCTGTATCCCACTAGTCTAGATCACTTAGGTCTCGAGTGTGCGGATAAGAACCGCGTCGATAAAGACATCGAGTCCACGATGACCACGTCTGCGGGACAAGAACAAGAGCTAACGACCGTAGCGCGACAGAGTCATCTGAACACGGGAAACGAGTTACGCTCGGCATCACGATCACGGCGGGACGTACCCACGATCGAAATGATCAAACGTATTACGATCCCCCGACCGGCTCGAAGGCACGATCCAAAGCGACAAGAACCACACAACCCACAAGAACCACAACTTGACAAATGACTAAACAACAACGCCAACACGACGATATCTCGGAGTAGCACATTTCCGTAGCACAAGAGATAAATAGAGTAGACCGGCGCGAAGGCTCAGCACAGGCATGGATATAGATAAAGATAGATCGTAAAGCATACATGAGCAAGATAAATGGCATGTATGATATCGAAATGAAGGGCAAGGGTTTTGCCAACGTCGGAGACGATGTCGGCTAGGTTCAAGGTTCGACCTTGTTGTTGGACGAAGATCTGCTGCAGGCTTGCTGCTGCTCCTGGCTGGCTTCTGCTTGACGTCGCGGCCGCAAGGGTGGTGCTTGGTGACGTGGACAGCACGGCGTCGCGGGCTTCAGGTTGGCCGTGGGCGACGTCACGGGGTGGCACAGACCGACATTGGGGTCGGGATCGTGGCCACCACGGCCGGCATGGGCGTCTCTCTGCTCCGTGGTGCTCGGGGACGGGGCTCGGCGCGGCCACGGCAGGGTCCGTGCGCGACGTCGCGGCGGACGGGGCCGAGTCGGTGTCGCAGAGTGGACGCGGCAACTCCCGCGGTGGCGAGGCGCGGAGATCCTACTCGACGTCGAGGTAGAGGCGCGGCTTGATGGCGGTGGGTGCGTGGGGTGGTGCCGAGGACGAGACGCTCGGGCGCCGTGAACGCCGCGTGCAGCTCGGCGTGGCTGCCGTCGAAGGTCGACGTCGCGGCTCGGCGTCGCCGCGTCGGGGCAGGGGCTTCGAGGTGCTCGGCGTCTTGGGCGCGGTGAGGTCGAGGACGCGAGCGCGCGGTCATCCATGGTCGCGAGTCCGCGCGACGTCGCGGTCGCGGAGGACGCCGGGGCCTCGGCGCGGCGAAGCTCCGGAGCGAGGACGAGGACGAAGAAGGCAGCGCTCGGCCTCGACTCGACGGAGCGGCTCCGGTGTCGTGGCTGAGGGCAGCTCGTGGAGCAGAGGCTCGTCGCGGCGCTGGGGGTGGAGCACGACGGTGTGGCCGGAGTGGTGGTGGCGAGCACCCTCGGTGCCGTGGGGGTGGCGAGCGGCTCCGCCGGGGAAGGAGATGGCGGCGGCTGGGAATGGAACAGGGGGCGCGCGCAGCTCTTCTTTTATAGGGGCGGCACCCTAGGGTTCTAGGCTGTCTCGGCGTCCGTGCCGTTGATGTGACGGCCGGGACACGCGGCGGCTGATGCGGGGTCGAGGGTACGGACGCCGAGGCAGGGTTGCGTGACTCCTCCACATCAGGCGGCGGGCTTGGGGAGAGGCAGGGAGCGCGCTAGGGTTCCAGGGGGGTAGGGGTCTTGGGCCAGGCGTTAGGGTGGGCCGCGAGGAGGCTTCGCAGCTGGGCCTGGGAGGGAAGGCAGGGGGACCGAGCGGGCCGACCTGGCTGGGCCGCGACAAAAAGGGGGGGAAAGAAAACGCGCTGCGGGCCGAGGTGCTGCGTCGCTGGGCCGGCTGGAAAAGGGGAGGGCGCTGGTTGGGCCAGAGCAAGGAGAGGGAGGAGGAGAGCTAGCTGGGCCGCGGGTGGAGGGAGATTCGGCCCAAGAGAAAGGAAAAGGAAATTCTCCATTTATGAGCAAGGAAAATTGAAGGAGATTCAAATATATAGATATGGAATCGGACTCGAAGGAATACGATAGAGATTCGAGAGGACTTTGCTACAAATTTGTGCACTCCAAACCCTAATAAGACTCAATTCAAAATCGACTCACGAACAAAGGCACTCGTCTACAAACAATTCTATATGAATGCGACGACTTGTTAGCGGGTTAGAATCGAGTTAGACCTAAAAACTATATGCTTCACACGATTACAGGAAAATTTTTTAAAAATCTCGTATTTTTGGTTTACGTAAAAATCTAGGATGTTACACCAAACGACATGATCACGTAATTTGGTATGACAGCATAAACACTATGGTGGTGTTAGATAGGCGTAAATGGGCATTTAGGTTGCTGATTGATTAGATCATTGTGTGACCGGTTCCGCCATGTGTGGTGTGTTTATGACATTTGTCTTGGACATGTTGTTTTTTCCTCTCTTTTTTCCATTTTGGTTATTCTTTTTTGGCTTTGTTAATGTCTATATTTTCTTTGGACTTTGTTCTTTTATTATTTTCTATATAATAACAAACATCTGGTAGAAAACATATTCAAAAGAAAATTATAATTTAGCAAGTTCAAGAAATACCACAACATTAAACTAATGAACCAAAACTAATGTAGGAGCTCACAACTCAAGTGCACAACCTAGCTTAAAAATGAAACTATTTGTTCTCACCTGAGTGTCTCCAATAGTTGTTATAGGTAGGTGCTAGCTACAATGTATAAATGCCACTATATCCAAAGTTATGATCGACCCCCATGTGGTAAGGAGTGGGTGGCATCTTGGTTATCTTTAATTGCATCATAGACTAGCTCTTGATAAAGAGCCAATTTTATCTCTATTCTACTTTCATTTCTCCTACACACAAGTGAAAGGTTGAGGTGGTAAGACAGATTTACTAAATAATTAAATATAGTTTATATGGCACCATCATAGTTGCTCAAATAGTTCTTACTTCGTCATATAGAGTCGAGTTGGACTAGGAAACTAAATGAATTTACAATGCCACAATCCTAGTTAGAATTATTGATAATCTAATTGATTAATATTTTTTAACTAATAATATGCTCGAAGATTACTGATAAGTGTTGATTTAATGTGGCTTGCATTTTCTTGGCATCACTTCTATTCTTCGGGACAAGATAGGTTGAGTTGAGTTGAGTTTACCTCTAAATAATATTAGAAACAAATTTTTATTAACCCTATGTGCTACAAAAATGTAATCAAAGTTTGCATGATTTTATATACCTAAACGATACATAATAGTTGTTTTGTGATACAATGATCATGGTTGCCACCAATATGTTGAAAGAGGACTACAATGGTAGGATAATATGAAAAATCATTGCATGTCACTGTTATTTTGTTATAGGGCACTTCCTCATCTTTGAATGTGACAATCAAGTGGCTAGAGCACATGCCCCCCCACCCAAGTGTGCAACATTCAAAAGGTTAAAAGAAAATAACTTGACTCTAGGTTCAGCCTAAGTCAACCTAAAACTCAACATGGACTTTATTTGCAAAACAACACCGTGTTATTGCAACACGAACCATGTATAGTATTCAAAATAAAAAGGAAAACATTAATGATTTTTGGCTGCTATACCAACTTATAGTTCAAGATCAAATTTTGAATGTTCTAATACAAACATATTTTTAAGCTGCCCCAATGAAACGGAAAATTAAGTAAGCTTTATATAAGGTCTTTTACAATACTTTTTGTGAAATGTTGGACAATTTATAACACTATTGACACAAAAATATAATCTAATCACCATATTTAATGATTTGTGTGTGTGTGCTTGTACATGTGTGTGTATGTGTGCACGCACACGCGCTTGCATGTGTGTGTGGGTGTTGGAGTGGGCGTGAGTGTGGGCATGAGCGTGTGTGTGTGTGCGCATGCGTGTGTGTGCTTTTGGATGCTTGCATGCTTGAGAAAAAAAGGACAAATATAATATACCATGTTGAACATCTAGAGATATTTGATGTTGTGGGTGTTGATAGTCACCAACTCATCATTCCACACCATCAACGGTGCTTAATATGGGAATGTATATCACATCCACTGTAGTCATAGGGTTTAATTCTAACAAATTTCATAAGTTTTGATGACTATGTGAGTGTAAGGACAAATGCACAAAAGATGGGCTAAAATGGGTAGAGTGGGGGGCGTCAAGCGACCTAGGCCAAGGTTAGTGGACCCATGTCAAACCCATACAAGCCCACTACTTTGATCCATGCACAGAAAACACACTCATGATGCATCTTACATGTTGATTCAATGTAGAATTGGTTCGGTGGACATGATGAAGCCAAATGGTGATCACATGGATTCATGGTCCTATACATCAGGTCTAAATGAAGTTCACTTTGACCAAAATTTGTAGAGTGCTCTAATCAATTTGTCGAGATCCGGGTTAGAGTAGTAAGTTTCTTGCATAAACTTGGTGTTTATAGCTTACCTATGAATGCAAACAACCCCGCGGATGTGTGGTAGCTAGCATGTGGTGACAACCTTGTCTAGCCTACATAATCCACCATGTTCAAGCATGTTCTCAAAACATAGGGTTCAAAAATGGTCTACCTCTTTCAATCCTTCTTACCCCTTTTGGTTGGTATTTGGGTCATGCCTCGAAGTAAATAGTCATAGTATAATATTTCTTAATCTTGCTAGAGTATCTTGGAAACCATAGATATCCTCTCTACCGATCACCCTTTACCCTTATTGCTACCCTTGGATGATCTTGATTCTAAACTAGTTCATTTCATATTCTCCATGGAAATTTGATACTTTTGAATACTCATAGACGAATGCTACATTGGTATTCATGTGTTTGTGGATTTATCTATCTGAACGGTGGTCTTATTTTAAATAATCATGTTCAATCTGAGGAATATGATTGCACATGGCCAAGCAATTAGGCTCCTACATGATGGATGCACCATCTTTCATTATACTTATATGTATATGAAAGATGTAAAATTTAGAAACAACATCATTTCCTGAAATCATGTAAATGTAACCATATTGAGCCTATTTCATTGAGCTCTTCCTACTCTTGATTCTCTTTGGGAAGTGATTTTCTAAGAAAAGTGGTTTTGTGGACAAAAAAATTCTCGATGATTCTTTAGGATAAACTCTCTACACAAGTGATTCTATGGGTGTAGTGAATTGGGAGAATCAACTTTTTTTAGATCCTAGCCTTCTAGTTCATTTTAGGAGTCAATGTAGAAAACTAATGATTCAAACTTTCATGCATTTGCCCCATCATAGATGGGTGCAAACCTAGTGCAAATTCATCTGAGTTTGGGAATCATGCAAATTTAACTAGGTGGACTTTGGTATTTCTAAAAGTTTGGAAGTTTGGCATTTCAATATTATATTCACCACATGTCAAAAACTACACATTTTTTGGGTGCATGTGCACTATATATAACCATACCCTAAATTTTATATTTTCATAAATATTTTATAGATCGAGTTTGCAATCCATAAAAATATTTTTAGATTTTATCAATTTGAGATACCCTAAATTTTGGGTGCATGTGCACTATATATAACCATACCCTAAATTTTAGATTTTTGAATGCATATGCTTTGTTCTAATACATAAAATTTATTAAGTTCTGTTGTAATCATGCTCGAGTGAAAATCTTCTTTCTCACACTTGGATTTTTTGCTTTCATTTCCCTTCCCTGTATTATTCCTAAATAGCACCCATAGAAAGCAACCAAGATGCAAATGAAATTCTTCTCTCCTATACCCTGATTTTAGTTACTATCAAATTATAGTAGATTTACATTATATTAACGTTACGATGATTATTTTGTTGTAATTCCTAGGTGGAATTGGTATAACTAAAGATCCATTCTAGAATTACTTTAATTTCCAGTATTGATTTTTGAATTGGTTGACAACACGGTCTAGTTGAACTGAGTCTAATTATTTTTTCATCAATTGCATCTTACACAATGGTTTTATTTTTTTATGTTTCCTCTATTTTTGGAGTCATTTGATCTTTACTTGACATAGTAGTAGTATTCCAGTGAATAGAAGGTTCAAATCACACTATGTTTCTTAATCTGTGTTATTTGTCCCTATTCAGATGATTTTATACTATAAATCACTTGATTTTCTATCAGCTAAATATTTGTGTGATATCTATTGACTATTGTCAAATAACTTGGGTGTATGAAGGCCTTGTATTTGTCATCATGCTGACGAGTATAGTCAACTGAGGATTGTCGTAAATCTGCACGAATGATTGATTGTTGTTTTGATGTGATGAAGATGTTACTTATAAATTCATAGCTTCTAAGTAGTTAGGTTTGAATGTTGTAATGTTGCTTGGGAATTTCATAAAGATCCAATAAATTTTCTTTATTTTCCATCATGCATTTGTATTTGAAATATGTAGTTTGCATCTTTTATTTTTTTTTATTTCATCTATTTCTGTGATTTTGATTTCCATAGAAATTCATTGCTTATATTATAGTAGTAGTTAGACTGCTGCAAATTTACTTGGATTTTCATAAAGATCCATAAGAAAATTCATTTGTTTTACACCAGGCATTTGAATTTATATTGTGTTATCTCTATGTTTAAAGTTTCATTCTCACATTTTTTGTATTTGTTACCCAACCTTTTAGATCTTTTTAGTTTTTTATGTTTTTTGTTTATTGAGTACTCCATATTGAGTATTGTCGCATCTGTTATGTTATTTATGATTTATGATATTTATGTTATATATAGGAAATAACTCAGTGGTCCAAGCTTAGATATACTCCCTCCATTCTGTAATATACTCCCTTTGTCCTGTAGTATAGCACATACTAAGAATTTTAAAATAAGAGAGAACATAAAAAACACATGTACCCTCATTTTATTTCCTAATCATATGTTATTATCAACATGATTAATGATGATTGATTGATAAATAGAAATTTTTTAATGCAAATTTGGGTTTGTCCTCTAGAATACATTATATTTGAGGACAAAATATAAAAATGATACAATGCACTATATTACAGGACAGAGGGAGTAGTGTTTTCTAGCATTCAAATTTTGTCCTCAAATATAGTGTATTCTAAAGGACAAAAACCAATTTTACATTAAATACTTTCTATTTATCAACCATCACTATTAGTCATGTTGATCATAGTATCTAATTAGGAAATAAAATAAGGGTACATGCGTCTTTTATGATCTCTCTTAATTTGTCTTAAAATTTCTAGAATGCACTACATTACAGGACAAAGGGAGTATAATTTTATTTTACTTGATTTTTGTTTCAGGTTTATTTGAGTGATTTGGCCTCATTCGGACTCTGTTATTGTTGCACATTTGCGTAATTTGTTCTCTCAAATTGCTTGAGTGGCCGGCCCTGCGCGCCCTCGTCCAAGCGCTGTGTCGTCAGCACTGACTGAAGCCCTGAGGCGCCCGATGCCCACCACGTGTCGCCCTTGACGGTCGCCGTCGCTTGGCGCCGCACAGCCGACCCGCGCGCTGCTATATATGGCGTCCGTGCAGCGCGGCGCATTGTTTCATGCCTTTCGCTCGCGAAAGGGGTCGAATCGGCGGCTGATTTGACTTCGCTCGCTCTTCGAGCAAAGTGAAAGTGATCCGAGCAGTCACAGGTTCGGAAGCGGCGGGTCGGCCGGAGCCGGAGGAGAAACGTAACCAAGTCGAGGAGATATGAGCGGCGGCGGCGGCGGAGGCCGAGCGCCGGCGGCGCAGTCGCAGGAGCTGCAGCTGCCGCCGGGGTTCCGGTTCCACCCGACCGACGAGGAGCTGGTGATGCACTACCTCTGCCGGCGCTGCGCCGGGCTTCCCATCTCCGTGCCCATCATCGCCGAGATCGATCTCTACAAGTTCGACCCCTGGCAGCTCCCAAGTACGTGTCGTCCGCCGCCGCTCCGTGAGTTGTTCCAAGTTTCTTAGCTCGCCGCCTGTGCCTGAATCCTGATCGGTGCTAGTACTGTCTTTGGTCTGTGCAGGGATGGCGCTGTACGGCGAGAAGGAGTGGTACTTCTTCTCGCCGCGGGACCGCAAGTACCCGAACGGGTCGCGGCCGAACCGCGCCGCCGGCGCCGGGTACTGGAAGGCCACCGGTGCAGACAAGCCGGTGGGCACGCCGAAGCCGTTGGCCATCAAGAAGGCGCTCGTCTTCTACGCCGGCAAGGCGCCCAAGGGCGACAAGACCAACTGGATCATGCATGAGTACCGCCTCGCCGACGTCGACCGCACCGCCCGCAACAAGAACAACAGCCTCAGGGTACGTTCAGTCAGAGTCCCTAGCTATATCATCGTTTGCTAATTTCTCTTGTCCCGTCACTAGTCACTGTTGCCGTATCAGAAAAAAAAAGTTCAGATAAGAAGGTAATCATCGACACGTATGGATCACAAAGAATAATTAGCAATCGAATTATTATTACTACTAGGTTAGCTAGGCGCGAAAAAGAGATGTGGTGATCGAGCCCCATTTCTGCAAGTGTGAACACCCTGGAGATGCTGCGCCGTGCGTCATCTCCTTCAGCCGCCAATTATCTCTTGCGCGTTTGCGAGCTCCGACAGCGATCGGATACGGTCGAAAACGACGCATCAATGGATTTCATTTCACCGTTAAGAAAATCGTATGATTGTTCTTCCTTTTTGATGGGTTGGGGCGGTATGGGCGTGATTAACAAATTGTTTTTTCCTTTCCGTTTTCTGATGTTGCAGTTGGATGATTGGGTACTGTGCCGAATCTACAACAAGAAAGGCGTGCCGGAGAGGCCGGCCGGAGCCGGCGGGGCCGAGGCGAGCAGCCAGCAAGGCGCGCAGGGGTCGATGGGCTCGCCGCCGGAGCAGAAGCCGTCCGTGCCGCCGCATCCCACGGCCGGGGCGGGGTTATACGCGCCGCCGCCGTTCTCGGACCTGGCGGCGTACTGCGAGGTCCGGCCGTCGGACTCCATGCCCCGGGCGCACGGCGCGGACTCGAGCTGCTCGGGCCAGGGCCACGCGCTGGCCGCCACGTCGTCGTCGTGCGGCGGCGGCGAGCGGCCTGAGGTGCAGAGCCAGCCCAAGATCGCCGAGTGGGAGCGCACGTTCGCCGGCGCCGGTGCCGGTCCGGGGATCAACCCGGCCGGCTCGATGCTGGGGCTTGGCGGGCATCATCAGCTCGGCCCGGCGGCGGTGGGGGTGGGGCAGCTGCCCGCCGGCGACCCGCTGCTGCAGGACATCCTCACGTACTGGGGCAAACCGTACTGAGACCGAGGAAGGACGGTGGCTAGCCGCAATTGTCGTCATCGGGATCAGTGGCCCGAGCCGCCGGCGATGCGGCCGTGTCGAGCCCTGATCGTGGAGCTAGCAGGACTACAGGACCATTGCTTATTGCCGCTACTGCTACGAGAGTTGAATTAAGCTGTGTATACGCGATTGATTTGGACATTTGGTGCTGGAATTTTTGTGTACTTATGTTAGTACTAGTACATACTAGACCGAGTATATATGTTTTGCTTATATATATATATATATATATATATATATATATATATATATATATATATATATATATATATATATATATATATGAAGTAATATTTATTTATATCTATATATTACTCCCTCCATCCTAAATTATAAGTCATTCTAAGAATCTTGGAGAGCCAAAACATTTTCACGTTTGATCAAAATTATAGAGATACTAAGATTTGTAACGTAAAATGAGTATATTACTATGAAAATATAATTAAGGAAGAATCTAATGATACTTAGTTGGTATCATAATAATAATTATTTTATCATATAAATTTAGTCAAACTTAGAAAAGTTTGACTCTCTAAAATTCTTAGAATGACTTAGAAAGAAAGGGAGATATATTGGTCCGTCGTCCCGAGATATCGCATTGCATTGGTAAACTTATTTCAGCGTGATGTGTTTGGATTTGTGTGAAGCTAAGCACTGTTTGGGTTGTAAAAAATTTTCTCATGTTCCAAAGAGTGTTCTTGATCGGACTCGACACCACACACCAGGTGCCACCGGGCATATCTGAACACGATCGACATGCATGATCAATGCCATCTTTCTGCCCACACTGGTTGCCCGAGTATACAAAATGTGTTCTTTTTTTCAGGACGCTCGTGTAGCGCGCGCGATGGGGTATCGTCGTGATGTGGCCGTTGTCTCGATCCATGGATTGGTTCGTTGCGCGCTGCCGTGCGTGCCATGTGCTGCACACGTAGCGAACATTGAATAATCCTGCTAGCTAGCCATCTTTTTCTTCACACCACCACAGTAACATCATGTGTGTGACTGTCGTTTACAAGGTGCAGCAATCAACAAACCCACGTTTTCTCTTTTTGCCTTTAGTTCGATCTGTAGTGGAGGAGTACCACAAGTGCAGAATTCGATCCTGTCCATACACGCGTCGTCGCTCCAAGCAGCAACCCCTCATCACGGAGTAGTCGCGGATAAAATTAGAGCAGCGCCGTTTGGACTCGGCTATTCCAGCTAGCACCTAGCAGTCGCGCTCGCCGGCGCGATATCGAGCGAACTCGAGATCGCAAACTCTTATCTTGACGAAGGAAATTCCACTCGAAGTCTTCAAGATTTATTACCAACAATGAACAATCCGTGGCTCCTCGACGTCGTGCACATCCAATATTCTTCATCGTAAGCGCGTTCAACGGCCTACTCCTCCGTACGTGGCAGCACGGCCGGGGTGGTGCTGGATGCGGTGCGTACGGGGGGGCAACCGTGGCACCTCGGACATGTTTGGATCGGCACGCAACCCCTGGAGGAGCGCGGTCGAGTGCGCGCGCGTGTACGTGCGCAGGGCACCGAGAGCCACACGAAGCGAGCGGCCGATCCAGCCAACAAACGTACGAGTACTACACACACACATCTTCAAACCAAAAAAAAAGCTCGGTCAATTTGGCACGTGGGAAGCGCACGAGACGCGGTTTGCTCCCGTGGCCGGCGCGACTCGTACACGCGGTGCGCCGTGCCGTACGCCCGCGGCCTCTTTGCGGCGGCGTGCGGTGCCTGTGCGTGTGCGTGTGCGTGTGCGTGCGTGCGAGCGACGCTGACCGGCCGCCGTACGCGGCTGCGCGGTCGATCGGGATCAAGGTCTCGGGCTTCGGCCCCGCATAAACAGAGACCGCCCGCGCCACGCTACGACACTCGACACCACACGTCGCGTACGCTCGCGCAGCCTCGCGCCGCGCCACCGCCACGGATGAAGAGCGTTTTTGCTTTGCATGCGCTGCGCGCACCACGCGTCCATGCCGTGCGCGAAGCAATGCGCCAGCCGGACGACTCCGAATGGCGGCGCCGGAGCTTGGAAAAGTACGAAGCAAATGGGCCTTGCTTTCGGATGGGTTTACCGTCTCGTCGGGCTTTTGCGTTGCATGGGCCTGTTGCCGGTCAGGTGGCTGGACTTGGTCCAGACTGGGCCTGCGTACCCCAGTATCGTTAGAAATATCTTTAAATCTAGTTTTTAATAAATTTATTTAAATATATAAATATTATACGTATTTTCTATAAATTGAGTTAAACTTATGGCACATACACTAATAATAGAGACGGAGAGAGTACTTCGTACTAATAGCCCAATCTGTTTCTAAAAAAATAAATAAAAATCTAGTAACCCAATCCAAGCAGAGATTTGTCCCTAGTTAAGAAACTGACTAAGGCCATGTTTGGTTGACGTCGGTAAAATTTAACTTTCATCACATCGAATATTAGAACACATATATGGAGTACTAAATATAGACTATTTACGAAACTAAAAACACAGTTATAGAGTAATTTGCGAGACAAATCTTTTAAGTCTAATTAGTTCATGATTGAACGTTAACTATCAAATAAGACGAAAATACTACAGTACATATTAAACTTTAACACCCCTAACTAAACATTCCCTAAAATGGAGGGAAATTAACGATTGCTCTGTGACCAAAACAGTCATCGATCCATAAAAAAAAACAAAAACAGTCATAGAAGGACAGCAAGACACACTAATTGTGATGCACTCAAAAAGAGTGTCCTTTTATCTTACAAAGTAAGAAAAAAAGTAAGCCTACGCAATGGTGCGACAATTGTTTTCGGGTCGTCGCTCTGTCTTGCCCGTGCGATCGCCTCCCTGCAATCGATGTCAAAAGGAAAGTTGCGGAAATCATGTCACCTCAGTAGGAAACTCCTCCGAGCAAGGAAACTCCCCTGAGGCCCTGAGCAATCAGCTCCCAGGAGATATGTCGTCCCCAATCTTGCGCGCCTGCCTGGTCCCCTGCGACTCCCACCCCTCTGGTTGCGCCGCTGCCACCTCTCCCTCCTTCCCCCGGTGGCCGGTGCTCTGATCGGTGCGAGGACGAAGCAACCCAGTTGCCGAGAAGGATGCTTGCTTCTCCCCCGAAGGCGACGGCCCACGCCGCTGTCTCCCGCGCCAACAACGCCACCCCCGACGACGACGAGCCCCACCACCATTAAATTTATCTAAGGGGCAGTGGCCTCTCGCCGCCGGCGATAACCACCGGCAAAAAGGTGAGATCGCCCAGCTCCTTCCGTGCACGTGTATGACTTTCTATCTTCAGCTCGTCCTCTGTCCCAACTCCTCATCCCTCTCCAGTCCCCTGGTGGCCGCTTAGGCAGCGGGAGTACGACTAGCTTGCTGGTCGACGTCGCCCGCCCCGCGTCGGGCTGGGTCGGCTCGGTGTTCCATCTTGCTTCGTCCCGGAGACTGTTCGTGCGCTTCTGCTGTAAGGTTTCTGGATGCTAGAGCTTAGGGGCGTCGTGTTGTGGGTGACAGAGTTGTCCTTCTGTCTTACTGCAGTCAAGGTGCTCGATGGAATGCCGCTGAGGTGAATCAATGTGTTGTTTTGGTAAAAAATGACGCTACTCCCTTCACATATCACACCATCTGACATAGTAATGCCTCCTACTCCTTGAGCTGCTCTATTTCTGATTTTCAGCCATACTTGAAGTATTTGTTGTATTCATATCGATTTGCAGCCATACTTCCAGGTCGCAAACCCTGCTAGAAATTTCTGATCAATGTTTTAGGTCTGAGACAATGTCACTCAGTACACTTGCATTTCATCCAATAGCTGTCATCATGGTCTCAAGTATGGAATGTAGACCTGTAGTAGGTCACATAGACAGAATCCATGTTTTCCTCAACCCAAAGATTTTTAGTTCTTGTGTTCCAAAATATCCCATAATAAATACTTCCTCCATTCCAAATTGTAAGTTGTTTTGGATTTTGTAGATTCATAGTTTTTGGTATGTATCTAGACATAGCATATATCTTCGTAACACAGCAACTATAAAAGCCAAAATAATCTGCTACATTTGTTGGACTTTTTAATGATCTGTCATCCCCATTTGGTCTTCATATAAACTTGAAGTCCAAATATATATTAATACAAATCTTTCAACATGGCCCTGATTTTCTACTTTACATACATATTGATGCTAACGAATGAACTTGTCTGCTCCACTAATTTATATTCTTCTCTTTACGACTTCACACTCTGGTTCTCATGGCAATTGAGACTACCTGTAATGCTTGTAGTTTTTTTATCATTTGTTTTGATTGGAGTGAATTGGTTTAAAATTGAACTTTTGCGTGGAGACACTGAGCTAAATTTATCACTCACATGGAGAAATTGTTATATCAGTATTTATAACATTATAGAAACATATTCCTGTTGCAGTTGTCTTCATCTTTATGAAGTTCGTAGTGGTTTCTTTGTCATTTGGGACAGAATAGTAGAGGTAGGGCTCTAACCCTTGAGCCGAGAACTGTTTGCATGGGAAATGCTTCATAAATCACTTTAAATTAGAAGATAGAGTTCTAATGTTGTCTGTGAAATTTTGCTTCCATTATATGTTGATTGTGACTGATATTTTAAGGTAAAGGGGTTTGCTATTCTTAGATTTGTTTTAGATATGCCTTGGCATGTCTCTGAGAAAATTTGCAAGATTTGTTAGTGGATTTGGTCAGATGAGCCATGGATAGGATTATTTCGGTTTCCATTGCTTTGGTGTGGTTGGTGGTAATGGATTAGAAAAAAAATTAGTGTGGTTATCTTTCTGCACTTGGTAAAATTTTTTTCTTAGCTTGAATGTAAACATGGTGATAACATGCTTTTACATTTGCCCTGTTTTTTGACCATATACTCTAGGGCCTCATACAAGATTCATTTTCTTTTTGTAGGAGAATTGCAGAGAGTTTGGTGGAGGCAATGGATGATTTGAGACAATAGAAGGGTGTGGTAACTTTTGTTAGTGAATGTTGGACATTTTAGGCTTCTATGTAGCCGTGCAAAGCTTTGATCTTAGATATGAAATTTATGTTTATTTTTATGGAGAGACTTATTCGTGACATTTTCATTTTTATGTGACGCTAACATTGATCTGTATTGACTTTCTTATATTATTTATTTACTTCTGTATTTTCTTGATTTTCCTGATTTTTGAGAGAATTTTTTTGAACTACATTTGGTAGAGTTACCAAAAGAGCGTAACCAAATGGTCAGTGGGTTCGATCCCCTCAAAAAAGCTCCCAAATAGCAGCGTGGAAACTCCCCTACGTGGATCTCTACCCTGGGTGTGGAGGGGATCTAAGTGTCCCCAAAAAAATTCTTGTTGCGAGTTCTGTCACCAGAGATAATTAGCATGTGCTGCCAAAGTAGCCCTAACTGATTTACCATAGCTATTTTACTTCTCATATTTTTGATGTGGTATATCAAATGCAGATGTGCAAAAGACTACTTAGTAAAAAGGAAATATTAAAGAAAAAAATATATCAAACAGATGTTCAATTTTTATTTGTCTTTTGCTGGTGGCTATCGTGCTCCTATACTTCATTTCTTTGTCTCTTGATTTTGATATATGTCTTACATACATCAACGGGAGAAAATCAGAATCCTCATTATATGGCATTGTGGTGCCATTAGTTTCTCTAATTTCACCCTTATTCTGTTATGCATATGACCAAGCTACATAATTTTAATATATGATAATTAATCTCATTGTTATCCATCTACATCTATAGGATCAGAGAGAGGGAGGGAGACCCGGGGTCTATTATAATCCACAGTCACTGGCTATTGCAGGCAGTGGAAGACCCAAGTGCATGAGGACGCGCTCTTATGACCAATTCTTCAACAGGGACTTGGAGAGTAGAAGAAATTATATCAGAGCATCTGCACATGGACAGAAGCGTTAAAGGTGCTAGAGTATTTAGTAATCATAAAGCCATATATATTTATATGGTGAGTATAACATGTTTTGTTTTAAGGTTTTATAAGAAATTTTTCAAGACATACAATATTACCTATTACTAATATTTTTATATGTATAGAGCCTATGTACAAGATGATATGAAGATACAACGGAACTTATCCGTGGATTTATTATGGTACGAAGGAATAGATATTGAAGATTTCTTCCAGCCAGTAGAAAAGATTATCTTAGTCTCATCATGTAAAGGTCTATACAGTAGAGTTTATGAGTCTGCGGCGCCACACTCTTCGTGATTGTGTTAATTTCATGAGCTTTGTTTTTTTGAATTAAATATCACTTTGACATTGTTATTTATTTTTATAAAATTACTATCTTATCGTGTGATTCATGTGTTTTTATTATAAAATGTTAGCTATCCCGTAGCAACGCACGGGTACATTACCTAGTCAAAAAAAAAGAACAACCCGCGAAGGTGAAACTAATAGTGTATTTTTATCGGCCAAACAAACAACACGTATGTTAAATAATAAACCTAATATTAGCAATCGAAGCAAGAGGGTCATTCAAAATTGTTAATTTATGTCCAATGAAACGACGTCTATTTGAAATATTTAGAGTAGATCTACTAAAGAGCTCAGTTGCGATATGTTGTTTGTGTGTAACCATGTATAAGAAGGATAGTGTTTCCTCAAAGGGAGTGTGTCCTAACTACTTATCTTTAGAATCTTACTAAGGTTGTCTCCAACAAGGAGAAACCAAACATGATACACATTCAACGGTTTGAGTAACGCACAAGGGAAGGGTCACGCAACACAAACATTGTCCTTCTCCAACAACGAACGCACGCAAAAGCAGAGCAGCTCCTCCCCGTCTTCCCCACGCACGGCCACCACACATTCTCCCCGCTGCGTCTCCTTCTTCCTCATGCGCGGCCGCTCCTTCTTCCCACGCACGGCCCCACACTCTCCCTGTTTCTTTCCCGCGCGCGGCTCTGTTTCAAATACTCCTCGGCTCGCCGTGGACCAACCTCGCCTCGGCGGCCGCTCCCCCGTCGCGGGCCCGCCTCATGCGGCCGGCTGCTCCTCATCCAGGGTGCGGCGCCATGGTTGATGCGCTGCTGTGGTCCCACCTAGCACAAGAGTCTGGGCGCGTTAGAGATTTGGGCCGAGGAGAGAGAGTGGCGCAAATTTGGTTCTCTATCGCGTCTCACCCAAAATGTGTTCGCCATTTGCGTCATCTGTTGGTCCGTCTTTTTTTGTGATAAATCATAGCAGAGTAGGCATTTTGTATTTGGGTATCGGGATGCGTCGTTTGTTGGAGTCAGTCTAAGACTGTCTCCAACAAGGAAGGCAAAGCGCAACCCAAACGCAAAATCCATCGTTCACAGTATTTTGCATTCCCAGAACACGCTCCAACAAAGGATGCAAACGCAACAGGCATTTTGCGTACGAGGCCAGCCACGACGCAAATCTCAGTGGATGTTCCCCCAGCTCGCTGGTCCGCACCCGCCCTGCTCGCCGGTCCACGCCCACCCTGGTCGCCGGTCCACGCCGCCGGGGCTGGCCGATCTCGCAGGTCTGCGGCGGCGAGGGTGGCCTAGATCTCGCCAGCGCCGGCGGCTTCGACGGTGGTGGACCAGAGAGGCAGAGCAGAGGCCGGCGGGAGTCCAGGTTGGAGTAGAGGGAGAGAGGGAGACGCGTCCGCGGTGGGGGAGGCGCAAGGCGGTGGCGCTGTAGCGTTGGCGGTGGGGAGGGTCAAGGGCGGCGGCGCTGTGCTTCATGTGTGTGTGCGGTGAGATTTGGGGCTTGGTGGCTCAAACTCTGTTGGAGAAGGGCAGAATTTGGGTGTGCATCCTTTTACTGTAAGTGATCTATACTATGAAATAGGTCTTGTGTTTAGATTGTCTTTGTTGGAGATAGTCTAAGGCCCCATTTGGTTAGTCCGGAATGGGATGTTCCGGGTAGAACGGAGCAGCCTATTTAAAAAATTCGAAGATTTTAGTCAAGCTCTTGGAGTTACTCTAGGACTGTTGTTTTAGAATATGAGTCCTTATAGTTTTCCAATTCCAAAGAGCCTGAGATAGAGTCTTAGAGTTTAAATACTTATTCCAAATTACTTGGTAGTAACTTGAAAAGCCATTTACCAAAAAGTACAGCCGATGCATCAAATAGATGAACAATACAGCTAATAATATAATGCATGTAGTACGTGCTTATTATACACAGATGCTGCCACCACTCCGTGTCTCCGTCTAGTAGCACTTGGGTAGTAGCCAATGCAAAGCCAAGGCAGCTAAACTGTCTCGTGGGCCTTGTCTGGGCTCTGGGACGCCGCCGACGTCGCCGCGGCGCAGGTGGGGGCGGCGCCGAGCCAGCGCGCGAAGGCGTCGAGCGTGCCGGCGTCGGCGCGGTAGTGTCGCTGCGTGAAGCGCGCCAGGTCCGCCCAGGTGAAGTCCGGGTACCTCCGCCGCGGCTGCTCCTGCTGCTGCTCGCGTGCGGCGACGGCGAGGAGGAGGCGCGGCGGCGGGCGCACCACGCGGTCCTCGCGCGGGCAGAGGAAGAAGACCAGCGACCGGCGCTCCCGCTCCCGGTGCACCACCGCGCGGTGGAGGCAGCTCCGGTACCGCCCGTTCGACAGCGCCTGCACGCATGCACCACACGCAAAGACTGCAAGAGATCAAAATTCCGTAAGAAATCACGACCTGTGTGTGTTTTATCGGTGCTGGTGACCGTAGGCGTAGGATAGAGAATCGGCCGCGGATGTGCACGGAGTGATGGAATGGATTGCAGCTGTGACCAACGCGACGAGCTGGGAGCCTAGGAGGGCGACGTGAGACTGGACGCATGCACTGTGCGCTGCAAGTGGACTGTCGATTTGGCATTGCATTATTGGTCGATTTGCGGCTGCTTCGTGGCCACAGTGCCGGACAGGCAGTAGGACATGCAGAGCCACCACCGGGCCTTGTACAGAGATTTTCAAGATTGAATCACGAAGTATTAAATATAGATAAAAATAAAAACTAGTTACATAATTTGCTTATAATTTACGAGATAATCTATTGAACCAAGTTAATCTATGATTAGATAATAATTTTCAAATACAAACGAGTGTTACAGTAGCCAAAACTAATTTTTTTCACGAACTAAACAAGTGGTTGGTGAAAAATTTTACAAAATATTATTGTAGCACTTTTTTTTATATATGACAATTATTGTCCAACTATAATCTAACTAGTAGGTTTAAAAGATCCATCTTACAAACTATAATATAAAATAATTATTTTTTTTATTTATATTTAATGTTTTATGTGTCGTAAGATTGGATGATAGAAAATTATTTTGGAAAATGGTGCAGAAGGCCCTAGGCTTAGGAAGACGACGACGCGTCAGATATCGGAGCAGCGTGGCTACTGCCGGCCACCACCGCTTGCGTCCAGCGTCGTCCAGCGTCTTTTTCCGGCTACTACGATCGTCGAGCTACTACCGTCCAAAACGGACAAGCGTCCAATGGAGCCAAAAGAGAAAGGACTCTGTAGCCATTTTCAATGCCCCCATGGAGGCATATGGCCGGATCGTGAAAGAGACGAATAACAGCAGGTGTTTTGGACGGAGGTTCGCACTAAACTTTCGGCGCGGCGCCGTCGCCGTCGCTTACGCCTTGTCGGATTTACCTCAATCTACTACATGTGTTGAAGTGGATCGGGGTGTAATTTAGTTCAAGTTCTACTCCAACCCACCCCAACACATGTAGATTGATGCGAATCCGACTACATCCAAACAAAGCCTTAAAGTGCAATGTATACACGGGTATATAGGTGATCCAAGATTATATCTACATATTTCATGTGAAATGAGACCGCTGACTTGGATGTACAATAAACAACTCTTTTTTTGAAGGAAAATAAACAACTCCAAATTCAAATCAGTTTACAAGGCAGTTCAAATACATCAAAAATCAAACATTATAGTTGTTGACTAATAATTTTCAATTATTATAGTACAACTTGGATACTATTAAATTTATAATCAAATATACTATTAATAACCTACGTTTATAATTATAAACAATATAATACAAAAGAAATGAATGATTAGAGCCTAATTTAGAACACTATGTTATGTCAGACCACGTCTACTTTAGAAGGCTATGATATATCATACCATTTGTCTTATAAAATTGGACTGGAGGAAGTAATAAGTAGCATTTGGCTTTTACAAAGATAATTATGGTAGTGATTGTTTTGGGCCACGGGTTGGGTATGCAAGCAGTTGAGCTTGTCTAGGAGACTAAGGCCTTGTTTAGTTCACCCCAAAAACCAAAAAAAAATTAAGATTTTCCGTCACATCAAATCTTGTGGCACATGCATGAAGCATTAAATATAGATTAAAAACAAAAACTAATTGCACAGTTTGCATATAAATCGCGAGACGAATCTTTTAAGCCTAGTTACTCCATAATTGGACAATGTTTGTCAAAT
Organism: Sorghum bicolor; assembly: GCF_000003195.3. Classification (NCBI taxonomy): domain Eukaryota; kingdom Viridiplantae; phylum Streptophyta; class Magnoliopsida; order Poales; family Poaceae; genus Sorghum; species Sorghum bicolor. The sequence continues at coordinate 49,974,451 of NC_012878.2, forward strand.
AAAAACAAAAATACTATAGTGTCAAAATCCAAAAACTTTTTGGATCTAAACAAGGCTTAAGACTCTAATTTCATTAAGCTAATGAAATAGTACATATTATGATCAGCTCATATGCCTCAAGCTTCTTATTTGAGTTCCGCCGCTTGGTAGGGTTAAAGGGCCGACTTCAACTATGTTTGTACTATAGCAACACTATATGACGGTTCTACACCTCTCACTTGGTAAAATGAACTATAAGCTAGTGAAGTCATTTTTTTATCCACTCTGTTTTCTCTTGCAACTATAGGAGGGAAAGCCACCCCTAACAAAGTCTAGATATGCAGTGACAGAGTTGTAAGTGTGCAACTCTATCCCATTCGTGCCCTCATTTGATAAGAGATAAAACCACCGTCGTGTCATTCCTAGTTGATTGAGAGAGACAGATACTTGTGCTATGTCGACTAATGATAAAAAAGTTTCAATAATAAATGACCACATATAATACTCTCTTCATTCTATAAGATGTTGTATCTTTTCTAATATTATTGTTTTTGCTATGAACTTATATTATATATCTAGGTACATATTAAAAGCAATGTATCTAGAAAAATCAAAACGTATTATAATTTAGAACAGAGGAAGTAGGATCTATTTGTATTAGACTTTTAGATTCTAGACATTAGGTGGCCCATCTTTAAATAGTACGGTGGAGGTGGATAGTTGGATACTCATAAAAAAAAACTCCTCTAGAATTTTCAATTAATTTAAATTTTATTCTCATGCTTTTTAGGAAGATCCATATATGGCCTCAGTATCGCTAGATTTTAACCAAATTAACATATTCAAAGATTTTCTTATTTTCTCCCTTAATGAACTGCACAACAGCTACTTTCTCCAGCTTCCTGCCCTTTGTGTTTAAACACTTGGAATTGTTCACATGAGAGTGATAGAGAGTAGATAGAAAAAGTGGGATAGATAAAAAAAACAGTATCCTGCAGCTTGCTAGAAAGAGAGCCAGTAGAACTGAATGACGACAGCGCCACTACGTGACACTAAACACACATGGAGACACATACACATGCGTGCATCGGTATCGCAAAATGATGCCAGCAGCACTCAGGCAAATACGACGTCTGGAGCGAGATCGACCTGCAGCGTGCCACACGTTCGCGATCGACGTCGTACCACATGCTTGTTTCGCGAATCACGAGTACACCCCTTAAAATAAATAAACAAATAATAAAAACCTAACGTACCATGAATGTGTCCCCGATGCTGACGACGAGCGCGCCGGGCCTCGGCCGCACGGTCCGCCACTCGCCGTCGACGAGCACCTGGAGCCCGTCTACGTCGCCGTCCTGCAGCAGGACGGTGAGCGCCGACGGGTCGCAGTGAGGCCCCGTCCCCAGCGTCCTCTCCGGCTCCGGGCACGGTGGGTAGTAGTTGCACCTCATGATGGAGCTGCCGTCGGCGAAGAAGTCCCTGTAGTAGCTCCTCCCCACCCCCAGGCTCACCCCTATCACCTCCATTATCGCCAGCGACACCTCCTTCATCGCGTTGCAGTAGTTCTGATACACCACCCTGCAACATGCATGAATAATATGTAGTAGTATGCGTGCAAATCATAGACAAGTGATCGAAGATGTACAAAGCAGATTGCTCAAGAAAAAGATGTACAAAGCAGAGGTTTAGAAGATGTAAATTGAAGTCCCATGGTAGATGTTTACCCTAAGGGTTTGAAGTCGCTTCCTAGCGTGGAGGTGAAGTAGTCCACGACAACATGGCTGCCGGATGTCCGGCGGTCACGGTGGCCGAAGGAGAGCGTCTCCTTCCAGGGAAGATTGGCCGTGAACCGGTCTGCGTGCGCGGCGGTGTAGCCGGTCACGTTCCCCGGAGCGCGGCTGGCGCGCTGCTTGGTGGCGAGCGGCAGGCGGAAGAAGGCGGCGGCGCCGTCGAGCGCGGCACGGGCAAGCGCGGGGTCCAGGCCGTGCCCGGTCACCTGGAAGAGCCCGTGGCTCGAGCACGCCCCGGAGACCAGCTCGGCGGCGCGGCGGATCCCGGCGCCGCAGTCGTCGTCGCCGCCGCGCATGGCGGCGCCGACGTCGACCACCGGCGCGTCCAGCTCCCTCTCCGAGGAGACCATCGTTTCGGCGTGGGACCAGACGAACGGGTCCGGGATCTTTAGCTGGCCCCAGAGGTTGATGACAGCAGCGGCGCCGTTGTCGTCCTTGCCGTCGTCGGCGGCAGGAGAGACGGGGAGGAGTAGGCGACGATCAACTTGCTTGCCCACAAGGGCAAGGCGGTCACTGCTGCCATGATGTGGGTTCTCTGGCATTTTCTTCAGGAGGGAGGGGCCGGGTAGTATAGTGTTGGTGGTGTCTGTCGTTCAGGAGGTGGTTTGCAAGTGTGAGTGTGAGAGCCTCGTGATATATAGCTATATGTAACGGGCTGGAAAGCTTGAGGCTCCTCTGAGCAAGAGCAAGTGTGTCCTCGTCGTATCTACGCGCGGATCGGAGGGAGACATCCTTGGATGGAGACGATTTTGGACCCGTGTGGTCGGGTGGGTCACTTCCTTGAAAACACGCAGCTCTAGTTCTCTATTAAGCTTTGTTTGGATTGCATGTAGTCGGATTAGTATTAATCTACATTTGTTGAGATGAGTTGGAATGGAACTTAAACTAAATTTCATCCCAATCCACTTCATCTCATATGGATTGAGATGAATCCGACAATATACAAATAAGGCCTTATCTATGTAGGGTTAGGAAGGCAACCTGCGAGGGGTGTTGGAGGGCAAAAAAAAACGTATATATAAAAATAATAGAAACTTATATATAAAAATAATAGAAACATGATTATCACCACAGCAATGACGGACGCATGAAACTTTTTTAGGTGAGACGAATTTAACTAGAGGTTAAATCCAAGACAACCCACCTAGGAAAAAAAAGAACACATATATACATATTGTAATTGCCCAAATTATAGCAGAACATGAGCTAATGGTATTTACCATTTGTTTTGGTCTTCTAGTAAGTTACGGTGTTGCTCCTGGTCGACTCTCGACTGCTTCCTCTTTGACAACATGAGCCTCGCCAATTTAGTCTCGATTTTATTCCATCCATTGTAGGTAGTAGCTTCCCCACTAACATCAAGCTACGACCATGTCCATACTCGACAGAACTAGATACAGTATGAGCGATGACCTCATCCTCATCTCCCATTAGGACGCACAAGGGAATGACTGTCGGCTCCAATTTGAGTGTCAGGGATATAATTAGAGGCACTAGTGATCCAATTTGATCCAGGTGTCATCACCAGCTTCTTATCAACACCGCCACCTAGGACTGACGGGTAACTCCCCTCTTGCCATTGTGTCCATTAATTCGTGTTGTATCCTCTTCCTGCAACTATGCTATATCTTGGGCTTCTTTTTACATAGGCCTTGTTTAGTTCTGAATATTTTTTGGTTTTAGGTATTGTAACAATTTTGTTTTTATTTGATAATAATTATTTAATCATAGACTAACTAGCTAGGCTCAAAAGATTCAACTCATGATTTATAGGTAAACTGTGCAATTAGTTTTTGTTTTCGTCTATATTTAATGTTGTATACTGTACCGTAAAATTCGATGTAAAGAACAATTTTGAACTAAACAAGGCCTTAATCCCTCAGCCCATAAAACAACCTATTGACACCACACATCCAAAGGAAGCCTAGGAGAGGGGCTTCTTCTCCCATGGGCCACACCTGAACCTGTTGCCACCAACGTTTCTTCATACATGTGCCAAATCTCACCGCCGGTTATGGAACTAAGGGGAAAATTAGGGAAGCTCCACGGAGGCTCGATAACCAATATCTTGGGATCAACACCAGTCTTTTCTATGTATTTTGTCCTCACTCGTATGCCCTCAGGAACTGCTTCTTGGTCGGTCACCTATCTATAAATTTCTTTAAGCCAAACACAATTAACTTTAGAGTTCTTTGGAGATGGGCTTTCATAAAAGAAGTTGCAATTTCTTGTTACGAGTATCTTATTAATCCTATTAAGTCTTAGACCAAGATGTTACATCCTCACCCCTTTAAGAAACCGACGTCCTCGTCGATCAACCCTAAGCTAGGAACGTCCCCTCTTGGCCACGTTCGTGTGTCTAGTGCCAACGCATGCGCCACGTTGTTGTAATGTTCTGCCTCCATGAGGCCGAGCCCGCTTATATCTGGTAGTTTTTGTAGGACATAGACTGCCCTTACAAACCGACACTAATCTTTTCTACGCATTTTGTCCTCACTCGTGCGCACCCGGAAAGTACTTCCCGGTCAGTCACCTATCTCTAAATTTCTCTAGGCCAAGCACACTTAACTTTAGAGTTATTTTGGAGATGGGCTATGTAATAAAAGACGCTAGTAGCGTATGTTGAATTGAGTCTTGTCGAGTTTGTGTGCGCTTGTGAACTTTTAAGTGTTTATAGTGAGTTGTGTTTTATGATTATGGTTGAGTTAGATTTTGTAATGAGTGATGAGATACTGTGGGCAATGTCCACAAATATCTTAGTTAAAGGCTTAAGGTCTAAGGATTATTGAATAAATAGTTAGGTTAAGTTACACTATGTTCTATGAGATCTGCTTTTTTGACTAACCTGTCTTCATCTTTTTGTTCAGTCAATTTCGCACTACCAAAAATCTTGAATTTTTTATGAGTAAGAGTAGATTTATGTACCTTTCTCTGACCACAAGAAGCACCATAATATCAGTTCTAGGTTGAGAGAGATAATTGTCGCAAGGTGAAGTTTTACGTTGTATGGAGTAATGAACAGTTTTGGTTGCCCCCTGTTTTTGATTAATTTAATGATAGAATCTAAAAAAATATTCTATAGAAAAGTTGTAGATAATTTCATAAGCCTTCCATCCATATAAAGAACGCTTTGGTAACTTCGTTTGATATCAGGAACTCTATGACTGTTTAACTGCATTGTTGATGTTCACCTCGTTTGCTAGTAAAAGAAAATACAACTAAAAAAATCAAAAGTAAGATTTTTTTTTCTTCGTGCGATGTACTGTTTCGTTCCGTCGGTCCACCCGTGTGACGGCCGCGTGATACTAGATAACTATCCCTACAAATGCCGCTCCTTGTGGGCGGTCCTGGATAAGTATCCCAAAACGTCACTCCTTGCGGACCCGCACGAAGGATTATCAATTTTATACCACCCAACGCATCCCTCTCCCCACGCGGCCATGTTCTACTCGGCGGCACGACAGGTTATCTCCCTGACGCGGTGTTGTTCTACCCCAGCGGTGCGGAGGTGCGACGGCACCGTAGGTCGCCACCCCGACACGACCACATTCTGCCCTAGCGTTCTAGAGCTGCAGCAACACGGCAGGTCGCCTCCCTCGGTCGTTCCTCTGACGCATCACAAGTCGCTCTCCGCCGCCGCTGTCTTCTTCGATCCTCGGCTCCGGAGGCGAGCACCACCAGGTGTGCAAACGCGACACGACGACGTTCTGCCCCAGCGGTGCGGAGGTGCAGCGGCACGACAGGTCCGATGCGACGGCTCTGGTTCACGGCAACGGTTGACACGTGCTCGGACGTGCTCCTACCTCTTCTCATCGATAACCCTCTTAACCAGCGGCTGTGCATGTGCATTGCCGGTGTTAGGCTGAGGTAATTGTCGATGATGTATTAGCGTTAAATCTCCTACTAGGTTTAGCTTTAGTTTAATTTCTACTAGGGTCAAATTATTTAATCACAAAATATTACATATATTAATGGATTAATGTGGCCACGTTCTTCCACAACCGTGCGGCAGCACGGCGGCTCTGGTGCGGCTGCTTGCCATGGCAGTACCTTGTGACATCAACGATTGAGATCGCTCCAACCTCTTGTGATCGAGAAGCCCCTTAACCAGTGATTGTGCTTGTGGGCTGCCAGCGTCAAGCTAAGATAATACACGAATCTATGTTAGTGTAAGATTAATTTCAGCAAAGGTACAAGAATTCAATCTTAAAAAAATTACATAGAACTATAGTTAAAGAATAGAACATCTATATGGCTTCGCTATTTGACAACATGAGTAATACAATACCATATTATGGACCTAGGAGTACGAGTATCTACTTAAAGAATAGAATAGTTGACATAAGCAAAGTATTTGTGTCGGCGTCTAGACTCGTGGTCTAGGCACTAACAAGTATAAGTCTGCGTGACTACCCAAATTTGGATGGTGATGCAAGTGAGACACAGAGAGTTTATACTGGTTCGGGCCAAGAATGCCCTACGTCCAGTGTGGCTGTGGATTCTGTATAACCTTGCACCCAAAGGTGCTTGTAGTAGGGGGTACAAGCTGGTTGCGAGAGAGGGCTAAGTCCCAGGTCTCGGCTTAGTGGTGGACAGAGTGGTGATCGCTGCTCTGTGGAAGAGTGTGGCGGTAGTGTGTGTTCCTTCTGAACCTCTTGCCCCTAGCTATGAGTCCTGGCTCCCCTTTTATAGCCTCAAGGGGAGACAAAGATTTACATGAGTTGATTTCTCTGGGTGGAATGGTGAAACCACAGTCCCGACCCTGTTGGAGCTGGCCCATCTCGTCCTTGAGGGATGGTTGACAGTATGGCTGCCCCTGTAGAGGGTTACCGAGCCCTGTAGGGGTCGCGGGGGTCGGATCGCCAGCACTGCTGCACATCCTGTCAACAGTGGGAAAAGACCTCAAACAGTGGTGCTGATTAACCTCTCCCATTCCCTTTCTACTGTGCGGCAGTACGCCACAGTGAAAGAGGTAAGGGCACAGTGACCAGGGTGGTTGGAACAGTCGGTACCCTGCCCTGCCGCGGTGCTCAGGGTGGTTGGAACAGTCGTCGCCCTGCCCTGCCGCGGTATGGGAGCCATCGCGTCCGTCATGTCGTGGGTACGGGCGCCGTGCGGTGGAAGTCTTGCTGCCCAGGCGGAGTGGAGTCCGGCGCCCGAGCCTGGACGGGGTCGGGCGAGTCGGAACTTGCGTCCGAGACCCTGGGGGGTCGGGCGAGTCGGAACTTGCGTCCGAGACCCTGAGGGGTCGGACGAGTCGGAACTTGCGTCCGAGGCCCTGAGGGGTCGGGCGAGTCGGAACTTTCGTCCGAGGCCCTGAGGGGTCGGGCGAGTCGGAACTTGCGTCCGAGACCCTGAGGGGTCGGGCGAGTCGGAACTTGCGTCCGAGGCCCTGAGGGGTCGGGCGAGTCGGAACTTTCGTCCGAGACCCTGAGGGGTCGGGCGAGTCGGAACTTTCGTCCGAGGCCCTGAGGGGTCGGGTGAGTTGAATGAACTGGGGCCCGTACCCTGATGATTGTGGTTAGTATGTTTTTTTGTGTTTTTTATTGCTCTGATTTGGGTATCCCTTATTATAGTACCCAACAATTTGAGTGGTGTAGGATTTTATGTGTATGCAGGTATTACGTTTAAGGAACCAGATGCATTGTGCCGTAATTTTTAAACCCATGACACAATGTGAATCTATATGGATTTTCAACTATCATAATCCCAACATTTCATCGTATTTTGTCAACAAATCTTTTTTTAATAAATTTACCTATTTGATCATAAATCTATCTATTATTTAACAGAATGTAAATCTGAATGGATTTTGAACTGTCAATAACCATAGCAATTTTTTTAATGTTTAAATCCATGACAGAATGTAAATCTATAACAATTTTTCTCAACAATAAATCTACCTTTACTTCATATCACTCATGTTCTCAACAATAAATCTATAGGTAATGTTATGGACATGCCACGACCATCCGGTTATCGGGTACCTTTAGGGGACCTTACAAATACAATAGAAGGAGGTATATACAATTTTAAAATATATCTACTATTATATTTTTATATGTTTGTAACCCATGACAAATTACTGAAGGGAATCATGCACGAACGGAGTTAGTTCCACTACATAGGAATCCTAATGAGCAAAAGAGACAGATGGATAGAGAACGGTATGCAACAATGTCCGATGAAAAGAGGATCGAAGGAAACAAAAAAAGTCATGAGAGATATAAGATGAATAGTCAGGGTCTTGTTGATTCCAGTAATACTGTGGTTGTTCATTCAATAGGTATGATCTACATAATGTGTGCCACTTTAAAGAACAAAAGAAAGTCTATTTTTTTGTTATACCATGTTGAAACTTGCAGATGATAATACGACAAATGGAACGGACGAAAATAGTGACAAACTTCATATGCACACAACCAACAATGTTGGTGCCAATGAATTGTCAGGTTGACTTATTTGCCAAAAAAAGTATTTATTGATCCGGTGACTGCAACTAATGTGTTAACATAGTTATTTACTTCTTTGCTTGATCAACTATGTTAGAACTTGTAGATAGGAATAAAACAAATGAGCCGGACAAAATGATGATTGGCTCCATAACAATGAACTATGTCCTGGCAACCGGCATGTCATGTGTCCAAACGAGCATAAACGCGATCGCGATAGAGCACGATATGCTGCAATGTCTACTCAAAATCATCGTCGCTTGCAATAACAAATACCTATGATTTAACAATTTCTATATATTGCTGATCGTGAATCTTGGTATAGGCACTTAAGTGGAGGTATGTTGCAATGTCTACACAAAATCACCGTCGCTTGCAATAACAAATACCTATGATTTAACTATTTCTATATATTGTTGATCGTGAATCTTGCTACAGGCACTTAAGTGGATTTCTCATCCTAAGTATATGTCTACATGGAAAAGACCAAAAACCACACACATTTATACAGCGAGTATAACAATTTTGTCTATGTTTTTGTGAAAGTTTTTTCACAAAATGTAGTATTACCCATGCGACACACACTAATATTTACATATATATATACATACTCGAACGTGTGATAGGATGGTACAGAGATATGGTAGAACTTATTTGTGGATTTACAGTGCACGAAAGAAATGGATATCGGAGATTTCTTCCTGCCGATATTAAATATTATCTTAGTCGTATCACGGAAATGTCTATAAAGTAGAATTTATGAGCCTACAACGTCGTGCTCTCTGTGGCTGTGTTTTATTTCACAAACTTTGCTTAACTTTGCTTTTTAAGATAAATATCACTTTAAAATTGGTATTTAAGTTTTATTATAATATTATTATTTTATTATGCGATCCGTATATTTTAAATAAAAATATTAGTTATTCCCTAGCAACGTATAGGCACGCTACATAGTAAAAGAAAAAAGAAAATGATTAAAAAAACATAGGCCCCACCGAGCAGCACAGGCTGCACTACGTGCGAACGTAATCAACACAGCCACGCTAGCCGTTTCCATTTCCGGCCCTGCAATCCTGCACCGGCGCGAAAGCCCCCTCACGGCCTCACCTCCATCCTCCACTCCGTCGATGGCCGCCTCTCCTTTACTCCTCAGTGCTCACGCCGTCCACAGTCCACTAGTGGCATCGGCTCCCACATAAAAGATCCACACCACTTGAGCAGAAGGCTGGTAGTGGAAGGGTAGGCTCTTGCTTGAGCTGAGCTCTTGCTGCCTGTGGATCTCTTTGGGAGTGGTGAACGGAGGATGGGGCGCGGCAAGATCGAGATCAAGAGGATCGAGAACTCCACCAACAGGCAAGTGACCGTCTCCAAGCGCCGGGCCGGACTGGTCAAGAAGGCCAGGGAGATCGGCGTGCTCTGCGACGCCGAGGTCGGCGTCGTCATCTTCTCCAGCGGAGGCAAGCTCCACGACTACTGCTCGCCTAGGACCTCGTATGTCCGTTGCTCTCTTTTTTGTCTTGTGCTTGTTTATTATCCTCCTCCTCCTTTTCTTACTTGTGCAAAGGAAACTGATCGCAAGGAGTCAAATTTGGTTTGGTGGTAGGTTGTCCAGGATCTTGGAGAAGTACCAGACTAACTCCGGGAAGATACTGTGGGATGAGAAGCACAAGGTGCCTGCCCTTCAGTTTCCGTTTTCTTTGACAATTTGTTTCAGGCGCCACGAGCAGATTAATGATTCAAAAAATAATAATATTTCAAATGTTTCAGATCCTGAGTGCAGAGATCGACAGAATCAAGAAGGAGAACGACAACATGCAGATTCAGCTCAGGCCAGTGTTTCTGTTTCAGATTTTCTCCCAATTTGTTGCTGCGACTGCACTGCACTTCGCTGGTTCACTGTTCGTGTGTGTTCATGTTGTGATTGTGCTAGCGTGTGCGTAACTTGTGATGGTACAGGCATCTGAAAGGCGAGGACCTGAACTCGCTGCAGCCCAGGGAGCTGATCGCCATTGAAGAGGGTCTCCAGAATGGGCAGACCAACATGCGCGAGAAGCAGGCAATCCTCCTTCATCCAGTTGCTCCTTAGCTTCTTTGTTGCTTGCATTGCTTGCAGCACGCAAGCCCGGCAGAATTCATCAGGCGAAGGTTTTGTTTCTGATTCTGATGTTGGTTTTATTCCACTGTTGCTGCAGATGGATCACTGGAGGATGCGCAAGAGGAATGTACGAGCTCTAAACTTGAATCATATCCTCTGTTCCTACTCTATACATCCTGGAGTGCTTCTTCTTCTTCTTTCTTTTAAAAGAAGTCCTTAGTATTTTCTTGAGTAAAAATAAATAAATTACAGCTCCTGATTCAGGGTGTTTTTTTTTGCAGCATTTGATCACTGATAGCCATTTGTGATTTATTGCAGGGGAAGATGCTGGAGGACGAGAACAGGATGCTGTCTTTTAGGATGGTAAGTCTTCCCTTCTGAATAGCAGTTGAAATTTGAAACCTTGCTTGATCTTTCCTTGTTCCCTTCTTTCCACTCCTTATCATAACTTATCAGGACGCTATTCTGAACAAATTCAATGTTCTGAGCTAACTGAAGAAACCTGAACAACCACGCTGAGCAAATTTCCAAGGGCATGAAAATTCTTGTCTTAGAATTCCTAGTTGGAACACAATTATGCTCACCGATGTATTCAAGGTGATTTGTCAGACTTAACAACCCAAGACCAAACTAACCAGACATAATTGAAGACAAAATTTGGTTTCCTTAGTGAAGTTCCTGTATTATTACCAACCCAACCCTGATGGTCTGCATATTGATTACTGAACCGCCTAAACCTTCTTCGGAAATTCATACTTTGGTGAAGGTTATCCTCATTCTGCAATTGCTGAATGAAACCTAAAAGCTCATGGCTTGCTGAATTTTCCCCTTCCTGTTCCCAGCATCAACAGGCTGTTGATCTGAGCGGCGGCATGAGGGAGCTGGAAATCGGATACCATCAGGTCCAGCATGACAGGGAATTCACTTCCCAAATGCCGTTCACCTTCCGGGTGCAGCCCAACCACCCCAATCTGCAGGAAGACGAGTAGCTACAGCCTGCTGGATAGTGTTGTGCATGCCTCTCTGAACTGAAGCTTCTCACCCACCTGCAGCTTCTATCCTGCATTCCATCGTTCAGCGTTAGCTGTGTATCTTTCTTTTCAATGACAGCCTGGATGAACGATGTTGTCTGTCAGTTATTACTACGATGACTTTGCGTTAATGGAGACTGAAATGTGCAATTAATGGTAACTTGTATCCCATGCTTGCTTGATGTCTGTTCTGGTTAGTGATGATCGATGGAAAACAGAGTAGCAGAAAATCGATGTGAATGTCGTTCATTTGCCAATTGAATATATATTACAAAAGATGAATTTCAATCAATCAACAAACAGAGCTGCTATGTACACCCATCTAATTCTTATCTAGTTTTTGCGATGAATCAAACGAATTTTGCCTGCTTCATCACCTCAGCATGTCCCCATTGTCGATGAACGGGGTCAACGGACCACTGAAGGCCGGTGAGATGCTGAAGGTACTCCCAGCTTCGCTGAACATGGCGCTGTGCCCATACGGCAGCGGCCGGTCGGGCAGCTCTGGCACGTCCATGTCTCCCTCCAGCATCCTCACTGCGTCGCCGATGGTCGGCCGGAGCGCCACCATCACGTGCGCGCACAGGATTCCAACCAGCACGAACCTTTCCATGACCCCGCTCCGCGGGCTCTCGGCGGTGGACAGCGCCTCGTCGAGCACCGCCCTCGCGTGCCCGGCCTTGACGAGCGTCCACGCCCAGTCGGTGATCAACACGGGCCCCGCTGGCGCCGACATGTCCAGCACGCGCCGCCCGCTCATGATCTCGAGCAGCAGCACGCCGAAGCTGTAGACGTCGCTCTTCTCCGTCAGCTGCCCGTACAGCGCGTACTCCGGCGCCAGGTAGCCGTGCGTCCCGGCGACGCGCGTCGTGAGGTGCGACTGCCCCTCGCGGCTCCGCCGGGCGAGGCCGAAGTCCGCCACGCGCGCGCGCATCTCGCCGTCCAGCAGGATGTTGGTCGCCTTGATGTCCCTGTGGTAAATCGCCGGCTTGACGCCGTAATGCAGGTACTCGAGACCCCTCGCGACGTCCATGATGATGCTCCGCCGCTGGGCCCAAGTCAACGGGGGCCGCTTCGTAGCCGCCGCCTCCCTTTCCCTGTCATGGAAGATGAAGTCCTCGAGCGCGCCGTTGGGCATGAAGTCGTAGACGAGGAATCTCTGCTTCCCTTCCTCGACGTCTTCGTCGGCGATGCAGCAGCCGCGGAGCGGCACCAGATTCCGATGCCTGAGATGGCTGATGATCTCCACCTCATTGGTGAACTCCTCGTCCCCGCCCTCCATGTCCGGGTCCAGCATCTTCTTGACGGCGACCACGGACCCGTCCGCGAGCACGCCGCGGTACACGGCCCCGAACCCGCCGCGACCGACGAGATTGCGCTCGGAGAAGCCACCCGTGGCCTTGGCGAGCTCGACAATGTCGAAGAGAATCGACCCTGTGTTGGGCCGCAGGTGCGACCGCCGCTCCCCGGACCCCTCCTCGCAGATCTTGTGGTTCTTCTTCTTGCTATTGGCACGCGTTCGCTTCCTCCTCCAAAGAAAGAAGCCGAAGAGCGACGCGAGGAGCACGAATGCGATTGGGATGGTGGTGGCGTAGACGGCCACGTTGCTGGACTTGGAGGACGTGGGGGGAGGGGACAAGAGGCCAAGTCCAAGAGCGCAGGCGGCGGTGGGTGGGTAGGTGGGGCCGGCGGAGTTGGAGATGCCGGCGGCGTAGAGGACGGAGAGGTAGAAGCAGGATTCCGACTTGCTGTCGTTGGCCGCGGCGGTGGTGAGATGCGCGGTGGCGGCGACGCCGGCGCTGTAGCAGAGCGCGCAGGTCGCCGGCGAGGCGAGGTCGGGGCCGCAGGAGGAGTTGAGGGCCTGGACGGAGTCGTTCCCGACGGCGGCCGCGAACTCCGTCGCGGTGGAGACGCCGGCGCAGTAGGACGGGGTGATGGCGAACTGGCTCGGGTCCGGGAAGCATTCCGGCACCAGGGAGGAACCCGAGAGGCCCGCCGACGCGGCGGAGACGGTGTCCGTGAAGCTCTCGACGCAGGCCGTGGAGGCCGCCGCGGACGGGAGGCGGAAGTTGCCCGTGGCGCGGAGGCGCTCGGCGAGGCCGATGCCGAACAGGGAGAGCAGCGTCTGGCAGCAGGCGGTCACGTTGGGCGCGGCCCCCGCGCAAGACGTAGGGTCCCATGGGAACGTCCGCACGTAGCTCAGGTCGAGCGGGCACGATTCCGTCGTCGCGTTCCCGCCGCCGTCCGCCGCCGCCGGCGACCGGACCAGCAAGAAGACGACGACGAAGAGGGGAAGAGGCCTGAGCATCTTCGGCGTCGGCATTCCCGGCTCCCGGGAGCGCTTGGTGCGCGCGGCCCGGCGGCTAGTGGAGGAGGTGTGCTTGACGTCGTGGCCGGAGAGTGAGACAAGGAGTGGTAAAATGGGGGCGGCCAAGCTATTGCGTGCACGAGTTATCTATCCGGCCAAAAATATTTGCGCGCGGGGTTTTCTTTTGTGCGGTTCGTGAGAATGACGGGTGGGGTCGGGTTGGTGGTGCGTCGGATTGAAGGCGACGTGGTTGGGGGGAAGCGTCAAGCCGGCTCGCCGGAAGGTCCAAGGAAATGAGCGGCGGAGCAGGTGGTTGACGATTTGTGTTGTGTGGGCTTGTTGTGGCGGAGACCGAAGAGACCCCCATCCGAGCTACAGTCTACGGATAGGTGATTCGGTTGACGTGGCGCGGAAGCGTGGCTACACGATGACATGAAAGTTTTATTATTTTGGTTGCGTTCGTTTCTGCTTAAGCGTCTGCAATGTGCTAATGGGGTGTTTGTTTGGGGTGTTAAATTTTAACGGGTCTATAGCAGTTTTGTCTTGTAATTAGTATTTAATTATGGACTAATTAGATTTAAAAGATTCGTCTCTTAAATTACTCTCCAGCTGTGTTTTTAGTTTCATAAATAGTTTATATTTAATACTCTATACATGTGTCCAACATTCGATGAAACGGACGATAAACTTTAACAGGCAAACCAAACGGGGTCTAAACCTACTGACGGTGTAGGCTAAAACCGGGTTTGGTTTCTACCTTGGACAGTTGGACTAGCTAGTTCGGTGAGAAATGGGCAAACAAATATAGAGGGTGTTTAGTTCCCCTTCTTTTATTTTTATTTTTTTGGATTTTGGTACATTATTTTGAATAATTGAACTAAACATGATGTAATTTTTTTGATAAAAAAGTGGTTATTTTCTTCATTTTGGATTTGGATTTTGGTCTCAAGACCAAAAAAATCCAAAAAGAGCCTCAAAAGGCTCTCATGAAGGCAATAAATTCTACATTTTAAATGGAGCTAAACATGACCTTGAAAATTTTGACCTTTTGTATTTTATCACTCTAAAGTAGTTGGCATTTTTGTATTTTGTATTCTATGGGGAACTAAACATAGCCCTAATAGTTTTGTTTAGTTCGAGTTAGGACGTATAGTGGATTAGTGAGGTTTAGATTGGTTTGCACTTCTTTTTCTTTTGCGTCACACTCAACGTGCATCCCTTAAATCGGACAGCTTTATCTTTAATAAAATGAAAACTAACTCTATTATGCAAGTTATTTTCAAAGGAGCATATTGGTTACGTTTCTAGGCCCCATTGCAGCGTGATGAGCAAGTCAAGGACGCCCTCTCGTTGACAAGCAAGAAATTAGACATGATTGCTTTAGAGATCTCAAATAAAGGATGGAAGCATTAATATTGTCTGCTTTAGAGCCCTTTGTCTATGTTTATGGCTTTCTCATTTTTTGATATTCGGAGACTCGGCTTCGCGCGGTTTCCATTGTTGGCTACTGCGGGGAGGGGAAGGGCGGGTTTTGGGAGGAGATGGCCGGCTTGGAGGACATATGTGGGTAGGAGATGGCCGACCGTGGGGAGGAGATGGCCGGCTTGGAGGATATCTGTGGGTAGGAGATGCGTGGTTGTGGGGAGGAGATGGCCCCTTCTCCAGTTCTCCTTCCACTCCCACACTCCTAGCCGAGATCGCGCACACGCACAACACACACGCGCAAGCAGGAGCTCCTGCTAGATCCCAAACTGTCCCCTGCCAGCCCACACACATTGGGGGCGCAAAGGATGTTCGCATGGCCGCTGCTGGCCGCCCTACTGCTGCCAGTGTTCCTGCTTGCCGCCGCCTCGACCGCCGACAGCAAGGGTACTACTCATGTTACCTTTTTCTCGCTTCCGTTCCTGGTTGTTGTCGCTTGCTGCATTCCTCGCGCGCGAGTGTGTGTGTGTGTTCTTGCATGCTCTATGTTGATCCAATATCTAGGTTTGGCGTGTTTGTTTGCTGGACTAGTGCCTGGATCTAGGCGTTTTGGATGCGTAGCTCGGGTTGGGATCTCGCGGGTGCGGTGGGTTGACGACGGAAGCCACGGGTTCAATGACATCTATGGTTTTTTGTCCTAGCATCAAAGATGTGTTGAGCCATGGTTAATTGACAAGTAACTTCCCTGACCGAACGAGCAAGTTCTTATGGGAACTTTGGTGTAATTATAAGTTTTGGTTTTGCTGTGCGTTTGTATGCAAACTATTGAAATGGCCTGCTTCAATCCATTGTTAAAATTCGAGAGGTTTTAGTTCATCTGCGTATCTGGTTTCATCAATTGAAAGAGGTTGGTTGGTTGGTTCTCCAATTCTAGCTCTGCCTTGAAGTAACTAAATTGGTTATTAACTTTAGCGTGTCTGAGGCTCGGTAACGACTTGGCTACTCATATGTGTTGTGCGACTAGTGTTTGGGAGATTTAAACGTGGAAATTTTGGTTCATTGCTTAGATGGCAATAGCATAATCTACATTGTTGTGCAATAGAAATAAATTATTTAATATTACGCTGAAGGTATCAGCCGGCTATGCGGAGGAGATAGCCGGCTGGTTTGGCGGAGGGGATGCCTGCAAATCAAACTAAGTATTTGTTATTTTTTTAGATTCAGCTGTGAAGATGAAGTAACCATCGTTGTTTTAACAATCATCATTCAATTATCTTCAGAGACGTGATCTGAAAGCACTCATCTGCCACAAATGATAATTGCGCAGCTGAGAACATTTAACAAAATAAACAAAATCTGACACAACAATTCCTTGGAGAACTGCAGTACGTGATCACCGGTTTGATGCAGTGCACTACAACCTGGGATCCATCTCCATCGATGCCTTGCTGGACAGCAGGCCGATCCACAACGTGACGGCAGTGCAGTATCGCTGGGCAGCAGGCCACTCCACGACGGGACGACAGTGCACTATCCTGACGGGCAGCAGGTTCTTGGATGCGCGGCGGCACGAAGAAAATTGTGGGAGACAAGGCCGCGTCTGCCAGAATAGGTTGGGTCCACATTTGTTTTGCCAAATCAATTTTATCAAGACATGGATAGCCTTTTTTTCCTCCTCATATTATTTTAGAAATTGGCAAAAAATAACAAACGATAAATACATTTTACAAAATTCACATACACAGATCACGCTGGCGGATTGCATTGCATGAGGGCCCAGCGAGAGCGATCGTAGAGATGCCATCGACTTTTCTGCAACGGCGGAACGCGAGCAACGGAAAGCAAGCGTTTCGCTTCACTGGGTCTGCTGCCGTCTGCGTGCCCGCATCTTTGACCCGATCCGCACAAGCGTGCGCATGGTGCGACCGAGCTCGGTCTTCAATCTCAACCGGCGTTGCCGGCGGTGGCGTAAACGGTAGCGTCCAGTCCAGAGTTCACCGTCGCTGTCAGGCTGACACGGACGACCAGCCGGGCAAAACACTGCTCATCGACGCCGATGGCCGGCGTGAACTTTTCAGCGGTGGTAGAGGTAACGGCCGCCCCGTGCGATCCTTTGCCGGTGACATGGATCAGCAATCGAGCATGTTGTTGTCCTCGAACGAACACGCTGGGGCTGGGAAGCTTCATCCGTACTCGTACATGCCAGTGGACCCTGTGTTCGTGACTCTGGTTATATTTTTAGGGTTCCGATGGGCGGCGGCGGTTGTTGGTTATTTAAGGCACGTGTGTGAACGAAGGCGTGTGACAGCATCAGAGGCAGGCAGCGGCTTCCTGTGGATCTTCATCCCCAATGTAAACAGGCCCTTAGCAGGAAGTTTGTTGAAGATTCCAATGTGGACGGACGTGGTCGGCCTCTGTCTGGGCTCTGGCTTCCTGTGGTTATGGGCTGGTTAACGAACAAAGCCCGCGGTTGGGTTGGGTTGGGCTGAACCGCTGAAGGCGGAAGCCACAAATCTATGACAGGCCAACTCTACAGTATCGGGCTGGTTAAAGTTTGCGAAAGCAAAACAGTGGAGACGCGGGAGCTCTCCAAAGTCCAAACTCCAAAGCAGTTCCACACACGGTGGCCAAATCAACCATAGGCAATCAAGTTTTCGGAAGGCCGTAACGAGCCAGACAGAGTCTGGTACATGCCGAAGCAATCCATACATACAATACTTCACTCTGGCAACGAAGCTCACGGGAGACACAGATGATGAAAAAGAGAGAGATGGGGATGAAAGCTTGGAGATCATCATCATATCGTCTACGAGTACTACAGCGCGGCATGCACGAACTCAACCGGTCAGGGTCAGCCCTGGTCGGCACCCGGGTTTCAGTGTTTCCCCACCTCCCGGCCGCCTCGCCGTCGGCACGTCGCTTTTCTCGGTGACCCTTCAACACGCTCGGCGCTGGCCGCCGCCTCTAGCAACCATGGAATCCTGGCGAATCTGCCGGCAGGTGTTGTGGAGTGGAGCCGCTGCTGTTCGTCGCTCCAAAAGTCTGGACCGCCGGACGCCTGCCACATGACAATTCATGGCGATCGGTGGGGTGGGAAAGCGCAGGAGCAGCAGGATCCCGAAATCGATCGGTCGTCGACATGCAGGTCCAAAGCTTGGTTGCTTCATGATCGGACGGTTGAGGCCGCACGATGCGTCCGTTCCGTAATGATGCATGGTAAAGCTACCATACTCTATCTGTTTACTTTTTGTTTCTTCTCTCATTTGCACTACTAGTCTAGCTCTGCAGCTAATAGGGAATTTAGGTAGGCAACTGCAGCCAGCAACAACAGCCAACAACAGTGCTCTTACGAATTCGTAGGAGCGCCGTTGCACTTTTGTGACACTTTCCACCGATGGATCGTGGTGGCACGTGCACCCCGGGCTCTGCGCTGACCTTTCCAAATGCTCCCCGTACTGGTACATGGTAGTGGAGCAGCACTCCGTGCACAGGCTGCATGCGGGTTACTACTAGTAGTAGTGTAGTACGGAGTAGTAGCCATGTCGGCCAGTGCGTCGTAGCATGCCAGCTCGGCCATCAGCACGCCACAGCTGACCTCCCCAGGTTTCAGTGGTTCATTATTTACGCAAAATTTGAGAATCTAAGATCCTAGTAGGATAATATAATGGTGTTAGCCGACAGCATCGACCGTTCCACGTTCATCCACGTCGAAATTCACCACTCAACTAGCTACCCTCTTATTATAGAATGAGGAATCCAATACTCTCTGTTCAAGGTTAGATTAAGAACATCCTGCGTTGTTGTTGTTAATCATATCTCAGTAATCCCACTGGTGTACTGGAAATTATATGTTTAAGCCATGTCTTATGAAAAGTGACGTGATCTGCTGGTCAGGAAAGAATGTTGGCTCCTTACCGTTGCTTTTATCTGGCAGGTCAAAAGAGAGAGGATGATTAGACATTAGTGTATGTGATCGAAAGGAATCCGTGTAAAAAAAAGGTCAGTGTTAAATAGATATTAACCTCAAAAGATGATAAAGGAGCGAATTTGTTTTGTACTACTAGCATGATGTATGCTGTGACCCCAGCATTTTACAAAAAGGAGCCTCGAGTTTGTCGTTTCAGCTCGCCTTTTGGTTTGGGCATCCGTATATAACTAATGCAGTGTTGATGAGAGCAACTCCAACACTACCCGAAACTTCACTTGGCAAATCTTGGATTTTGCCAAGTGTAAAACTCAAATGTCAAGTGAAAAAAAGAGGCTTCTCCAACAGTTAGCTATTTTTTTGGTAAATTTGTGATTCTTGAAAAAATCAGAGGGACTTTTATGCAAAAGTTGCAATCTATTTAAGGCATGCGTGAGCGAGCGTGGTGCTGGAGCGTGCATGCTGAATGTGTGGGCCTCACCGCGTAGGCAGGATGCCAAGCGCTCCCAACAATCCCAAATTTGAGCCAGTTGGCCCTCTTTTTGCCAAGCATCCTATTTTGCCAAGTGCATATAGGGTAGTGTTGGAGGAACTTTTTTCATGTTTTGCCAAAAATTAGGATTTGCCAAGTGCATATAGGGTAGTCTTGGAGTTGCTCTTAGGCTGTATATTTTGGTTCTAGCTATACCATTAAATATAATCTTTTATCTTTTATATCTAGATAGGAGAATCTCCCGACCTCACCCCCAAAGGGTTTCTTTACGATTTCGTGAAGCCATGTCACCTTGAAAACCCATATTTAGCAATTACTACCAATTAACTAAAAAGGTGGCACTAACTCTCAAACTCCAAGGTGAACCAAAAGAGGCAACGCTGTATCTCAAACTCCAAGCTTGAAACTCACCTCCATCGCCTCCTCGCCACTCATTATCGCACTCATCCTCCAAATCTCAAACCGCCATAGTCTCATCGTCAATCGATGCTACTGCTCGTAATGAAGAGTATATTATATTGCATGATCTCCCGTCGTCTTTCTCGAATATTTATATGTTTCTAGATGGAGAACATGGGGAGGAGACATGAAGATGAAGGAAATCACTTGTGTTGTCGATGACGAGTAGCTTGATGAGGTAGTCATAGTTGGAATAGGCCCTCATAGGCGGCGTCGCCATCTCCGAGACCTAGGGAAGGCTCCCCCTTTTGTCCAAACCACGGACAACAAGCGCCCATGCCAGCAGCGAGCGACAATTGGATTTGGCCGGATAGAACACAAGCGGCGTGAGAGGTGCACCTCGTAGGTCGATGTGCTGTCAAAGCAAGATACAATTTATAAAAAGTAAAATAAACAATCAGATTCGTTAAAATTCACATACTAGGCAACCAAATATTTTTGAAATATAATAAATGTGACAATGATTGATCCTTTGAGGAGGCGACACCATCATTGTACTCACCCACCGATGACTTTCTCTATCCCCACATTTTAAAAATATATAAGACATTCTAGAAGACAGAAACTCATTTTGTTTTAAATATTTTTTATTTATCGATCAATCATCACTAATCATGTTGATGATAGTATCTTTGGAAGTAAGGGCATATATATGTGTCTTTTGTGTTCTCTTTTATTATGTCTTAGAATTTCTTAAATGTACTGAATTACATAACAGAGGAAGTATCTTACATAGTTGTGATGCTAATTGGATTCTATAGTATTTTCTTGTATACTTGTTTTTACCTATTTTTTACTTTATTTTATTTATTTTGAATATATCATTTTATAGAGATAGTTACATCTTTATTTTTAAAATCAATGTGACAGTTTCAGTTTTAGACCGTAGAAGGAAAGAGATGATCTTTAACTTCATTTACAGTGATGCATATGGAAATAAAACTAATATCTAAGATTTGATTTTGAATTAATTTAAAAATATGAAAACAAAAACAAACCTCAAAATGATTCCTCCAATTGTGGTTTAATGGCTTTTGGTTAAAATTTTCCTGTGCGTTCACTGGTATTTCTTAACACTACTTTTTACAATTTTTCTGTGATTTTTAATCTCATAAATTTTAATGTGTGTTTTTTTTTCAACACTCACTACAGGATTCTGGTACTTTGCCGAGAGCCCGAGCGCTCGGCAAAGGGCCACTATGCTCTCGGCAAAGCCTTTGCCGAGCGCCCGCTCGGCAAAGACCGCTCGGCATAGTCTTAATCGGCAAAGGCTGTCTTTGCCGAGCGCCACGTGGCAGGCTCTCGGCAAAGGCTTTGCCGAGAGCCACGTCAGCACTCGGCAAAGGCTGACGGCCGTCGTAAGAGGGGCGTTAGTTGACGGCCCTTTGCCGAGCGCCACCATGGCCGGCGCTCGGCAAAGATTGTTTATTTTTTTTAAAAAAAAATTCTTTGCCGAGAGCCTTGCTGGTTGGCTCTCAGCAAAGATTATTTATTTGTTTATTTGAAAAAAATCTTTGCCGAGTGCCTTACAGGCTGGCTCTCGACAAAGAATATTTATTTATTTTTTTGAATATTTCTTTGCCGAGTGCATGGTAACAGGCTCTCGCCAAAGCTGGGAACCGCAGGCACACAGTGCCCAGCTTTGCCGAGTGCCAGCCCTTGGCAAAGCTGAGATTTTTGCTGTTTGTTCAGTTTTTTGCTGTTTTTTCACTCAATTCACAATAGACAACATACATAACATATGTAATAGAACCTGCGTAACATATATAGTCATAAATCGACACATACATCCATCAATGGTCACAAATCCACATACAGAATAGTTGGTATTCATCCCGTCACAAATCCGCCTAGCATATCCATCACAAGCATAACATGTCCATATCACTGGTCCGGCTGCGACCCGGCGTCCCCGTGTCCCTGGGAAGAGCCCTCACCTGGCCACCCCTCTGCGGCCAACCTGCTGGGTGCTGAGGCGCGCCACCTGACCAAGGCGACCACCCGTGTGTCTGAGGCGGAGGAGCGCCAGCTGACCACGGACCCCACCCGTACGTCTGAGGCCGAGGAGCGCCAGGCCACGTCTGCTGTGGAGTCTGCTGGACCTAACACCCATGGCCTGGAGAAGCGCCGTCTTGAGGAGTCGGGTTCGATCCGTGCGACTGTGCCTTCACAAAGTAGGAGCGATGTCATTAGTGCCTGCATGATGTCCGCAGAAGACAAAGCAATATGCACTCGTATATACTCACTGGAGACTGTACTACAGTGCCAGGAAGAGGTAGTGGAGCGAACAGCGAGGCAGGCAGCGGAGGCGTGACTACACCAGGGATCTGAAGGGAGGTGAAGTAGTTGGCGAAGTCCTGCATCTGACGCTGCTGGTGTTGTTGAAACGCCTCGAACTGGCGCGTCAGCTCCTGCCGATGGGCCTCGTTCTGGCGCGCTATCTCCTGCCGATGGGCCTCCTCCGCGGACTCCTGCCTGGCCCGCAACTCGGCCAACTGGGACTACAATAACACACCCGTGATGTTTGAACAATGCACTAGGTATATATGTAAAGTATATGAACGACGCATAAAACTATAGTTACCTGGAAAGACGGCTGCCGAGCTCGTATGGGGACGTCGGAGGAGGTCGTGCTGCTCGCCTGTCGTACCTGGCGGAGCGTGGGCACAGTGGTCGGGTCGATGGCTGAAAGGTCCTTGTTTGGTTTTGGTAATTGAGTGACAACTTAGGTGGACTAATAGTATTTATGTGAGATACACAAGAGATTAGTCCATAGGTGATTATGTGATGATGGAGGAGCTCATTGCATATGAGACATGACATGGAGTCATGTGACCAAGGTGGAGAAGATCAAGATGAGGCTTGGCTCGATGGACCGGTTGCAAGAGTGAAGGGCAAGTCGGAGGCTTTGAAGCGAGGGACCGCGTGTGACGGTGAAGCTTGAGCAAGACTTTGCGCCGATGGACCGAGGCAACGGTGAAGAGCAAGTGAGGTCAAGATCGATGAACCAATACGGACACATGATGATATGAAGTGGATCATATCATTTGGTGATTGGTTGGTGCATGTGTTGCATCAACATTGGAGGAGATGGAATGGAAAGCGCAAGGCAAAGGTATAACCTAGGGCATTTCCATTTTACCGGTCATAGGTGTATAGAGAAGTTTATGACCGGATTTAGGATAGATGGTCGTACTATCAAGAGGGGCAAACTTGTTTGCATATCGGTCATCTAGTGCCAATTGAGCGATCTAACTTTGTATACGTGTTAGGATCGAGTGGTATGGCAAGTTTGAGAGGCTAACTCCTTTGAGAAAATGTTTGTGAAAATGCTAACACACTTGCACATGGTGGTGTACACTTGTTGGTGTTGGCACACTTTACAAAGGAGGTGGTGTTCCTAGGGTTAAGAGAAGGTTAGGGTTTAGCGCTTTTTGAGAAAATGAAGTGCATATTTTCTATTGCACCGGTGGGAAATTTGGAGAAGTCACAGGAGTGTTTCTCACACTCACCAGACGCTCTGCGCGGAGGCACCGGACGCTGGCCTTTAGCGTCTGGTGTGCTGTCGGGTGCAGCAGAGTGCACCGGACGCACCGGAGAGAGTCCGGTGGTCAGTGTCCGGTGTACGGGCGGTTTGGCGACCCTCTCTGTGCATGAGTCTGGTGAGCACCGAACGCTCAGGGTGCGTCCGGTGGCTTGCGTCCGGTGACCGTGCGAGTTTGCGGAGCTCTCTGCGCATCAGTCCGGTGAGCACCGAACGCGTCCGGTGTGGACTTGTTGAGCGTCCGGTGGTGCTGTGCAGGCGCACGTGCGCAGTAGCCGTTGACGGCAACGGTCGAGTTCAAACGGCTAGTGACACGTGGCGGTCAGCTGAGCACCGGACGCTGGGGGTTGAGCGTCCGGTGGCTCCCTGTGAGCGTCCGGTGCCCACGTGTTTTGCCCAGTGAAAGGGCAACAGCTAGTTTAGCCCTTGGGGCTATAAATAGAAGTGGTGGCCGGCCTTGGCTGGTGCTGAGCACCCTTGGGACTTAGTGTCCATGCTTGGGGAGTGCTAGGAAAGCCTCTAACTCACTTGTGCTTGCAAGAGTGCGAATCAATAGCGAGTGAGTGTTTCTAGTGCGTTGCATTGAGAGATTGCATCGAGTGGCACTAGGTGTTCGTGTTGCAAGCCGGTGGTGCTTGTTACTCTTGGAGGTTGCCACCTCCTAGACGGCTTGGTGGCTTGTGACTCCGTCGAAGCACGCAAGGAGATTGTGCGGTGCTCCGGAGAAGAGATTGTGAGGGGTACGGTGCTCACCCCGCGGGGATCGCGAAGAGCAACTCTAGTTGAGCGAGACGTGAAGAGCGACAAGTGGTCCAGCCGGGTCAAGTGCTAGAGCTTGTGGTAAGCACTCCACGTGGAAGAGTGTGACTTGCGGGTCACCACTAGCAAGAGGACTAGCGGCAACCTTGGAGCTTGTCTCAACGGGGATGTAGCTTGGTGGCAACCAAGTGAACCTCGAGAGAAAATCATCGTGTCAACTTTGTTCTTCCTGTTGGTTTGCAAGTCCCTAACACAAGCTTGTATTTACATTCATATATTTGTGCTTGTGTAGTTGCTCTTGTAATTAGTTAGCTTGTGTAGCTTGCTAGTTACCTTCTTGCTTGTGTAGCTAGAAGTAGTTTCCTTGCGTGACTAATTTGGTTTGTGTAACCTTGTTAGTCACATTGCTTAGTTTGTGTAGCTAAGTAATTTGCGCTCTCTAATTTGGCATTGGTTGCCTTGTTATTGAGCTTGCTAGTGAGCTTAGGCTTTGTGCGCTTTGCCTCACTAGTTTGTGTAGGAGCTCTCCCGGTTTGCAAAGTACTAGTTGCATAGGTTTGTGTGACCTTGCTCCTAGAATTGATTAGGTGAGCTCTTGCTAAGGTAGCACCTTGTTTGCTTGTTTAGAATCTTTTCAAGGTGCTAGAGAACTTAGATAGAGGGGTGTAGTCTTGGCTAGACCGATAGTTTTAATTCCGCATTTGTTTCGGTTAGCCGGCGTGATAAGTTTTACAAAGGACTATTCAACCCCCTCTAGTCCGCCATCTCGACCCTTCAAGGACGCTGTGGGCCATATAGTACCGCCCGTGCTGCTTCCCTCCTCCAGCCCTCATCAGGATCTCTGTGTCGAGAGGCTCAGTGGCGGGGTCGAAGTTGTCCCCGTGGCGCGCGCGAGCATGTGAGGTGTACTCGGCCATCTTCTCGTAGGCGTTTGGGTTGGTGTATGCCTCGGCCTCGTCCGCGGGGCTGTAGACGTTGTTTGGATCGTCCGCTTGGCCCTTGTGTGCAAGGGCGTACCCCACGTAGTCGTTGATGACTATGCCACCATGCGACTGGGACTGCGAGAAAAACATAAGGATGATTACACGTAATGAGAATGAATACATTAATGAATGAACAAATGAAATGAACAGAAGTGTACCCATGTGTCCATGTACCCTGGGAGGATGTAATCGGCTGGGCCCTTTTTCCAATTCTTGCCGGGAGCAGGTGTCTTCATGGTCAGCTTTGGTCTATCGCACATCATTTCGACGTCCAGTCTAGCCTTCACATTGTCCTTTGACTTCTCCTTTATGTCCATGAGTGTTCCCCAGAGTGCCTCGGCGACGTTCTTTTCTGTATGCATTACATCGATGCAGTGTGGAAGCAGAAGGTCCTTGAAGTAAGGGAGCCTAGTCAAGCCCGATATATGCGTCCACATGTGTTCGTGGCCATATCCAATAAAACCACCTGTGGCCTCATCAATTGTGAGAGCCTCTAACTCAGCAAGGACCTCGACACCACTCATAATATGAGGAATACGATCGGTGACTTGAAGACCTTTCGTGAAGTGCTTGATGTCTCGTTTGAATTCATGATTGTCATCAAGGAATTGGCGATGTTTGTCGAACGAAGAAAACTTGCGCCCCTTGTTCAGATAGGTGAACCTCAGAGATGCCTTGCATACTGGGCAAGGCATCTTCCCATGAACACACCAACCACTGAATATGCCATACGCCAGAAAGTCATGCATTGAATACTGGTACCACACATGCATTGTGAAGTTCCTCTTCGTAGCTCGGTCGTAGGTCAGCACCCCCTTTTCCCAAGCATATTAAAATTCATCCCACACCGGCTGCATGAACACACCCATATTATTGCCCGGGTGTCCTGGTATTATCAGCGACAACAACATATACTTGGGTTCAAACATGACGCCGGGGGGTAGATTCAGGGGGATCACGAACACGGGCCAACAAGTGTAGGGGGCCGCCAACAATCCATACGGGTTGAACCCATCTATTGCAATCGCTACACGTACATTCCGAGCATCCATAGCTTTGCCAGGATGCTGCTCATCGAAGTACTTCCATGCTTCACCATCCGATGGGTGTCCCGTCTTGTCACTGTATCTTTTGCCATTCTTGTGCCATGTCATCAGTTTCGCAGACTCTTCTGTCATGTACAACCGTTGGATCCTCGGTAGGAATGGAAGGTACCGTAGGACCATCTCGGGGATTTTAGACTGTTTCTTTTGGCCAGGACTGCTCTCTACCTCCACAAACCTAGAGGCTTTGCACTTTGGACAGTGCGTTGCTCCCTTAAGGTCATCTCCCCTAAATAGGACACACACATTGGGACAAGCATGGATTGACTCATACGGCATCTTAAGTGCACGAAGGAGTTTTTGTGACTCGTATGTGTTCTTGGGCAGCGTGTGACCCTCCGGAAGCATTGTGCCCAAAACTGTCAACAAGAAATCGAACCCATCTCGACTAAGGCTCAACCGCGACTTCACATGTAATAGGCGTCCAATGGCATCCAGTTGCGAAACTGATGTCTTCTCATGAAGGGGCTACTGGGCTGAAGACATCATAAGGTAGAACGCCTTTGCGGTTTTCTCTGGATCCTCAGGCTCTAACACTTCATTGTCACGTGCATCAGTGAAGTCTTCCATTAGGTCGGCTATCCCGGCATCTCCATCATACTCCTCGAGGCGTGGTCTAACCACCTCCTCTCTAATATGGTCGCCTTCATCATGGTGGATCCATGTGGTATAGTTTGCCATGAATCCGTGCTTGTGAAGATCCTTCCACATGTCATCTTTACGTTTTCTTTTCCCGTTCTTACAGTCTGTGCAGGGACACGGCATCCTTATCGACCCTTTAGCAGCCTCACCAAATGCTTTATTCAAGAACCCCACGGTCCCATTAATCCATGCATTGCTCTTTGTTCCAAAGCCATCGTACATCCACTCACGGTTAGCCATCCTCTGTCATACATATGTGCAAGCGAGTAATATAACCAGCAATTGCATCTACATGACGTTTCTACCATCTAATAGGTGAAGGATAGGTCCTAATCCCACCCGTGGATGCATAGATGGTTAGCTTCCATGTTTGGCTCCCGTCCGAGTCGGAGTTTCGGCAGCACCTCCCCGCTGTTCTCCCGATACACGTCCTAGCAAGAAGAGTGTGTATCCGGAGAACAACGGTGAGGTGCTGTCGAAACTCCGACTAGGACGGGAGCAAAACATGGAAGCTAACCATCTACGCATCGACGGGCTGTCCAAAAAATGTGGACAATCCGAAACAGATACGGCCGACGAATATGCACAGACACGCATACCAACGACCGTATCTTTTTTGGATGGGAGACGCCTAACTGGGTTACGTGACCTAGGTACGACAAGGTTAAGGGATGCAGGTTAATTATACCTAGGGTGGTGGTGAAGACAGGCTAGCGGCGCAGTGACGAGTCGGTGCAGTGGCGAGGCGACGCTGTGTCGAGGTGCTCCGAGTCCCCTCGACAGGTCCTACTCTGCAAAAACAATAAAAACAACAATATAAGTAAAAATATTTGGCAGAACCTCCCCTGTACGGGGAGGTTTCTAAACCCTGCAAAAAAGAAGCCGGGTCGATGGCCGACGACACATATACAACACGAAGGCCACACATAAACACAAAGGCCAAAAACCACATATATATATATCAACACAAGGCATGTACTAAACTTCTATTTACATGTAGACATTGCTTCAAAGTAGTACAACAAAAAACAATTAAAAACACTACAACTACTACTACCACTAATTACTTACTACTGCTACCACTAACTACTTACTACTAACACTAACTACTTACTACTACTAACACTAACTACTAACATATATATATATCAACTACTAACACATACATATCAACTACTATTAACACTAACTATTTACTACAAGAACTACTAACACTAACTACTTACTACTACTACTAACACAACAACTAACTAGTACTACTTACAACTAATAGTACAACTTACCACCTTGCCGGCGACAACACGAAGACGACGACGACGGGGATGACCGAAGCGATGTGAGGATCGAGGCACCTTCTTTCTTCTTTCTTTTCCTCTCCTTCTTCTTCTTCTTCTTCTTCTTCCTTTTCCTGCCTTCTCCCTTCTTCCTCCTTCCTCCTTCCTCCCTCTCCTCTTCCTCCTACTCCAACCTCCTCCCTCCTCTTCCTCTCTGTCCTGGATGGGGAGCTCGGCTCCGCGCGGCCGAGCAGGGGTGGCGCGGGCAGCGGGGCGAGCGGGCCAACCGGGATGGGGGCAGGGGAGGCCGGCTCACCGGCGGACGGGGCGGGGCGGGCTGCCGGGGTGGGGCGGGCGGCCGTGGCAGGCGGCGCGGCGGAGGGTAGGGGAGGGGTGGGCGCGGCGCGGCGGACGGGGTGGGGGCGGGCCGAGGCCGGCGGCGCGGGATCGCCGGGCGGGGAGGGCGCGGCGGCGGCGAAGGGTCGGGGGCGGCGGCGCGCGGGGGTCGGGCTGGGGCTAGGGGATTAGGGATTTGGATGGGGGGCGCTGGGTTTTTTTATTAGTCCAGTTGTCTTTGTCGAGCGCCACCTGGCAAGGCACTCGGCAAAGGTAGCGCACAGGCATTTTTATTTTTGAAAACAATCTTTGCCGAGAGCCAGAAGGCCTGGCCCTCGGCAAAGAAGGCTTTGCCGAGTGTCTAGCGCAGTACTCGGCAAAGTTTTTTAGTTTTGGAAGCTTAGTTTTTGTGCTTTGTGTCACTATTGCAAACTATATTTAAAGTTTCGAAGAAATTTGAGTTTTTTGGTATATTTAACTGATTTATTTTGTTTTTTATGTTTTGGGATAACTCAAATGTGAACTACAGGTACATGAAATAACGCAACCCATTCCTTTAAAAAATGATATTCATGGTATTAGGTGTATTTTGAGTCCGTATCCAAGACCTCACATGAAATCTTGACCATCTCGCTGAGGTAACATGTCGAGTTACGTGCGCGAAAAGAGGATTAAAATTATATAAAATTCATACGAAGTTCGAAAATCGCAAAACTTGGTGATGCGTCGTGTCATTCGCATGTGGAAGCTATGATTAAAATTTGAGAAGATTTGGAGCAAGCTGCAACGTCGGATGTCTAAAATCCAGACATCTCCACATGTGATCACATTGCTCCAAATCTTCTCAAATTTTAATCATAGCTTCCACATGCGATGACACGACGCATCACCAAGTTTCGTGATTTTCGAACTTCGTATGAATTTTATATAATTTTAATCCTCTTTTCGCGCACGTAACTCGACATGTTACCTCAGCGAGATGGTCGAGATTTCATGTGAGGTCTTGCATACGGACTCAAAATACACCTAATACCATGAATATCATTTTTTAAAGCACTGGGTTGCGTTATCTCATGTACCTGTAGTTCACATTTGAGTTATCCCAAAACATAAAAAAAACAAAATAAATCAGTTAAATATAACAAAAAAACTCAAATTTCTTCGAAACTTTAAAATATAGTTCGCAATAGTGACACAAAGCACAAAAAAAAACTGAGCTTCCAAAACCAAAAAAAATACTTTGCCGAGAGCCAACCAAGACACTCGGCAAAGATTGCTTTGCCGAGGGCCTTGCCACCTGGCGTTCGGCAAAGAGGACGCCGGCAGCTGGCGTTTGGTGGACAGGGACTTTGCCGAGAGCCCGCCTTTGCCGAGTGTGCTGCTCTCGGCAAAGAGCCTCTTTGCCGAAAGCCTGCATTCGGCTCTCGGCAAAGAGCCCTTTGCTGAGCGCGTGACGTGGCCCTCGGCAAAGGAAGCTCTTTGCCGAGAGTCTACTCGACAGCTCTCGGCAAAGTAAAGATACCGGCTCTGGGTAAAGTAGAATTTTCCTGTAGTGACTATTGTAGATGGAATAAATGCCTCTGTGGTCTTTACTTCACCTGTTCGAGACGCGCCGGAAATGCGCAAAACCAACGACGCGGCAGAGTCTTTCCATTTGCTGCGCGCGATAAAATTACAAGTACATATGATGACACAGTGCATTATTATTCTTATTATTATTATTATTGATACGATCCATAGTGGCCCCTCAACTTGTTCGATCGATCTCGCGGAACTTATTCCACGGGCAGGAAAGGGTGGTCGAGAGAGAGGCCGTGGGGCGCCAACGCCTCAGCGCCCTCCGTCCCTAGCTTCTCCGTCGTTCACTGATCCTACACGTACAACGCAGAAATCCCTGCCCTGGCACTAGGCCTTTTGATTGATTAACAGGCCGGCCTGCCACCGCACCCTCTATAAAAACCTGGCCAGCCTGCATACATGGCACAGCACAGCAACATATCTACCCTTGAAGTTGTAGCAGCTCGCTTTCTCTCTTCAAGCTACCAAAAGCTCTTCTTGCATTGTTGCAAGAGGATCGCAGGAGAAGGAGGTGACTTCTGCGAAGGTAATTCTTCGTCAAAGCACGCATGGCATGTGGTGCTTGAACGTGCACCGCTGTTGCAATCTTATCCTATATCTCTTGCATTGGTGTGAACAATGCGGTCTTCTTGCAAGGTCTTGTTCTGTGTCAGTCAGTGGACACTGTCCCCACCACTCCGCGTGAGAGACGACAGATCTCTGATCGGGATGGTGCATCCAAGCAAGTTGTTATATACCGTAGATAGCCAGCAAAAATACCCAGCAGTACAACAGTATAACACTATTTCCCATATACATCAAGTTCACCCCCAAAGATAGCCGGCAGGAACAGGATGCCCCCGGAAGCTGAAAAAAAAGCATGGTTGCGTGCAACTGTGCAAGTGCAAGATACCCTGGCCGTGGTCACCCACACAAGGACACGGTCGCCGCACCTTCCAGGCAACAACAGGCTATAAAATTGCCGCAATCACCCACAACTCACTTCAACCAGCTAGCCAACCACGAGCCAGTGGAGTGGAAGGCTACAGCCTATAGAGCTCAGTGAGTGCAGTCGTCGTCGCCCAGCCGCCTCTGACTCTGAAATTCCACGCCGAGTCGTCTTCCTGCGCGCTTCGATCGTTTCTACGTCTAATTCCGTGTGTTTCAGCACGTTCCAGCAGCTTGATCGTCTTGTCGATCGGTGCGTGGCTATATAAATTGCTGCGTCAGTCACGTTGCTGAGCACTTCATCTAGCTAGAGCACCAACTAGTAGCTAGCGTTGTGACTGTCTCCCTACGATTATCCAACTCTCTTTCTCTCTGTGTGCTTTAGCTAGCTGCAGTCGTCTCACTGTTCGGGTGTTGTATTTGTAACCGGTGCAGAGATGGGGGAGCACTGCTACCCGGCGACCATGGAGGAGAGCTCCATAGAGCTTGGTCACACGGCGGCCTCTAAGTGCTATGACGACGACGGTCGCCTCAAGCGCACCGGTAAGGAGAGCTAGCGGCCTGCGGCGGCAAACAAGCAGCCAGCTAGCTATACATGCTACGCCTGCTTGCCGTGCTTCTTCTTCATCAGATTCAGATAGATGCAAAAAAAAAACCTGATGCTCTGCATGGTCTGTCATGAAGGCACGATGTGGACGGCGAGCGCGCACATTATCACCGCCGTGATAGGTTCCGGCGTGCTGTCGCTGGCGTGGGCCATCGCGCAGCTCGGCTGGGTGGCCGGCCCCGCCGTCATGCTGCTCTTCTCCTTCGTCACCTACTACACGTCGGCGCTGCTCGCCGACTGCTACCGCTCCGGCGACCCCTGCACCGGCAAGCGCAACTACACCTACATGGACGCGGTTAACGCCAACCTCAGTACGTGCGAAAAAAACCCCCCTCGCACGCACGCACGCACGCATGCCATTCTTGGCTGTCTGCCGCTGTTGGCATGTTGCAGAGCAAGAGCTGACTCTCGTTGTCTCTCCTTCCCCTGTCGGTCGTTTCGTCGAGCAGGTGGCATCAAGGTCCAGCTCTGCGGGTTCCTGCAGTACGCGAACATCGTCGGAGTCGCCATCGGCTACACCATTGCCGCCTCCATTAGCATGCTGTGAGTACATAGAAAAAGACCACGAAATCGAACTGTTTCGAGCCGAGCTGAACTCATCAGCTTAATTTGGTGTGTGACACGTGTGCTGCTGCGTGTACATCCACACAGGGCGATCAAGAGGGCCAACTGCTTCCACGTGGAGGGACACGGGGACCCGTGCAACATCTCCAGCACGCCGTACATGATCATCTTCGGCGTGGCCGAGATCTTCTTCTCGCAGATCCCAGACTTCGACCAGATCTCCTGGCTGTCGATCCTCGCTGCCGTCATGTCCTTCACCTACTCCACCATCGGCCTGGGCCTGGGCATCGTCCAGGTGGTGGCCAACAAGGGCGTCCAGGGCAGCCTGACGGGGATCAGCGTCGGCGCGGTCACCCCGCTCGACAAGGTGTGGCGGAGCCTGCAGGCGTTCGGCGACATCGCCTTCGCCTACTCCTACTCGCTCATCCTCATCGAGATCCAGGACACGATCCGGGCGCCGCCGCCGTCCGAGTCCAAGGTCATGCGGCGCGCCACCATCGTCAGCGTCGCCGTCACCACGCTCTTCTACATGCTGTGCGGGTGCATGGGCTACGCCGCCTTCGGCGACAACGCGCCGGGGAACCTCCTCACGGGCTTCGGATTCTACGAGCCCTTCTGGCTCCTCGACGTCGCCAACGCCGCCATCGTCGTCCACCTCGTCGGCGCCTACCAGGTCTACTGCCAGCCGCTGTTCGCCTTCGTCGAGAAGTGGGCGCAGCAGAGGTGGCCCAAGTCGAGCTACATCACCGGCGAGGTCGACGTCCCGCTCTCCCTCGCCGGGGCCGCCGGCCGGTGCTACAAGCTCAACCTGTTCAGGCTCACGTGGCGGACGGCGTTCGTGGTGGCCACGACGGTGGTGTCCATGCTGCTGCCATTCTTCAACGACGTGGTTGGGCTCCTGGGCGCGCTGGGATTCTGGCCGCTCACCGTCTACTTCCCCGTGGAGATGTACATCGTGCAGAAGAAGGTGCCCAGGTGGAGCACGCTGTGGGTGTGCCTGCAGCTGCTCAGCCTCGGCTGCCTCATCATCACCGTCGCCTCCGCCGCGGGCTCCGTCGCCGGAATCATCTCTGACCTCAAAGTGTACAAACCCTTCGTCACCACCTACTGAAGTGTACTGATGACTGATCGATCGTCGTTCGGTGCAGACAAAACACATACTGAAGTATGCATGCACAGATGACTAATTAATTGGCGCCTAGTATGTGCAGTCTTTAATTAAACTAGGCATTAATTAATTATACTATCACACGGTAAGAAAAGGAAAAGAAAAAGATGATTATTGGTACGGTGTTCTAGTGATGCGTAGCTTGCATCGCTGATTTACCGTGTCCTTTGCTAATTCCCATTGTTTGTGATGATCTGGTTAACTGAAAAGGCTACTGAATCAAGAGAAATCAAATAGTAGTAGTAGTAGTAGTGTGTGTTGCCAAGTCAAATGCAAAGTTGTCGGTACAAAGCTCATGTAAAATTTCTGTGCAAGAATTGTGTTCATAAGGAAAAACACGTGCTTGTTCCTATATGAGACTCTACAACAATTTCTTACATGGCATGGTTACAGAATTTCAGACTTTGAGCTATTTTCTTCATGATATTTATGAGATGTTTTGGACTGCTTCGCTTTATATTTTTTAGCCAAACGGTTTTAACTCAATGCACTCTGTTCAAGGAAAAAAAGATAACGAGGTGCTCCACAAACTTTAATTTTTTTGTGAAGCTGTTCTACGGTGGAGTTTGTGGAGTATTGCCAAACATCCTCTCAAGGGCAAAATTTCAGAATCCATCATTTTTATGCAAGAGCTTGAATAGAGAGATATTTTTGTTTGCGTGTGTATAGAAGAAAGATATTGCACATTTACTTGATACTTAAAATAGACATATATAAACTGTTGAATGGTTTATTATTTTAATAATATACAAGCGGCTTAGGGCATGTTGGGTTGCTGCCCTGCCAGACATACCCGACAACAAATTCTAGGTCTTGTTTAGTTCTAAAAAATTTTAAGAAATCGATACTGTAGCACTTTCGTTTGTATTTGATAAATATTGTCCGATTATAGACTAACTAAACTTAAAAGATTCGTCTCGTCAATTCTGACCAAACTGTGCAATTAATTTTTATTTTTTGTCTAAATCATACATATGTCTAAAAATTCGATGTGACGAAGAATCTGAGAAATTTTGCAAAATTTTTTTGGAACTAAACAAGGCCCTAATAAACAGGTACTGAAAATCAATGTTTTTGGACGCTGCTTATTACTATTAGCTAGACAAACTTGCCTTAGGGAGCAACCTGCATCATGGTCTTTCAGGTATTGCCTGACGTGACGAGACATGAAACAGTTGATCAAGGTCCTAAGCGCAGCCTTGTTTAGTTCCAAATTTTTTTTAGTAAAATGAGCATCGTAGCATTTTTATTTGTATTTGACAAATATTGTCTAATCATAAACTAACTGGATTCAAAAAATTTATCTCGCAAATTATAGACAAACTATTTAATTATTAGTTATTGTTTTTATCTATATTTAATGCTCTATGTATGTGCCATAAAATTTTATGTGGTGAAAAATCTGAAAAATTTTATAAAATATTTTGGGAACTAAACAATCCTAAAAGTGGACGTGTGGAAACGCGTGGCCTAGACAACTTTGCCGTACCTCCTTACCAACAGGCCGAATATTTGAAACGTTGATGGTTCTCCCAAGTCCCAACTAGCAAAAGGGGAGGAGCATCGTCTGTACACTGTACACTAGACGCCAGAGCAACACTACACGACGGATTTATGCAAAAAGATGTTTTGATTCTTTAATAATTTTCAAATCGTTTTATAATTTGGGATGGAGCCATGGAGGGAGTCTCTCACTCCCCGGTAGCCAGCCGGTAGGTACACAGCATGAGCAACGTGATGATGCAGACGCTGATGTGCGTGATCACTGATCAGAAATGACCAAAAGCTGCGCTCCTCTGTTACACCGGCAACTGGCTCGCGGTCCCCCGGGCTCCCGGCGAGCAAGAGCCGGACGGAACACGGACAGCGCAATGGCGGGACGACGGAGAGGCACCGGTACCGGTACGTTCCGCGGCGGCGTTGCAGCCACACGCCCGCCCTCGCGCAGAGCCGCGGAGGAGGCGACGAGAGAAGCCCCCGATGACGACGACGACGACGACGACGGAGGCACTGGAACGTTTTCGCCTTTCGCGGCAGTGGCATACATCTCGTTTTCTTCTTTCCCTGGTAGTAGTGCATGTTCCACTTCCGCGGCAGCAAGCAGCCAAGCACGTTCCACGAGGGCTGGAAAGACCCGGCCGGGGCCAGCAGATCTCCCTCGTGCCGCCGTGTCAGCATCGGAGGATCCCCCTGGGGCTGGGAGCCTTGAACAACCCCGGCCACCACGACTGGTCGGATGGATGGATCAGACGGCGGCCTCCGCCCCTGCTTTTTGCCCTCCTTTGGTGATTAGATTAGACGAAATAAAGAAAGAAAGTATGGACGCCGCCATTAAGGTCAAGCTTTTTCGGTTGATAATGGCAACGGTGGCGCCGTGGCGGCGAAGGGAAGATTCCGGGAAGAATCCCCGAAGATTCAGTCAAGCAATATATGGCTCAAAAGCGTGCATGTATCATTGTATCCCGGAGGAGGTGGACGAGATCGATGGAGCGGGATGCTGCGATTGGGAATTCCCTGCGATCGATCGCGTTCAGTTCGCGCGCACTTGGCGGTTGCTGTCGGCAGCCCGCAACGACTGCAACTGCATACTACTCCGGATTATAGATGGATGCCACATCGTCGGCAATCACGAGGTGGACACACAGAAAAACAAGCAAAAATAGATCTGGTGTAGTACGTGAATTGTTGGATCAGTGGATTCCTGGAATGAACAACACCTGTATGAGCGGGAGCAACTACTTAGCCACCGATAAGTGGGCTAGACCAACAATATTTTCGGCCATGGATATTATCAGCCAAGTGAACAGACTGTAAGTACTACTTACCCACTAATCCACTGATGAGTGGGCCAGGCGACCAGCTGAGCTAGCTAGTACGGAAAAAGCATCAAGATGTTGCCACTCCTGCCTGGTATGTGGTTCAGTGCTTGCTCTTGATGTGAAACCTTAAACCAGGGCCAGAGAATGTGCGCTCACATGGCAGCGAACAAAAGCGCAAAGAGGAAAAGTATTATGACGGCCGCGATATAAAGGTCAAAAGGGTTGGATTGGCCTGCATTATTTTGGCCGGGAAAGCGAGAGCCAAGCTAGCCCAGGTGGGACTGGGACTGGGACAGCATCGGATATATGCGTAACAATCAACTTGGAATAATCCGGAGCGGAATTAATCGGGGAGGGGATCGATTAACCGTTTGCGTTGTCCCCTTCTTATCCCATCAGTACAGGATGCGTTGCTTGCAGCTTGCTGTTTGCTTTTTGACAGATGCATGGTGTTTATACGCTATTCCGACCGGCACTGTTTTTCTACTGTGAGATGCGATGAGATGAGGGTTGGACGGCATGCATTATTATTCGATCGATGCGCTAGTAGTAGATATAGTACGTACGATGCAATGTGCTGAAAGAGAACGGCTTCAGAGTACGACTTACTACATTGTGAACTGAAAATGTGGAGTATCTATTTTGCTCCAAAACAGATTTTTGTGACTCGTCGTCGTCAGAAAATGGTGCGATGGTTCTTCTCTAATGTTTTTGCCTTTGACGTGCTGCGCGCCCTTGACATTTGATTCTGAACATGTCCCTTTTATACCTTGGAGAGGCGTACACGATTTTTAAGGAGATGATGGTTCACCTCCTTTAATATTTCTAGACTCAGAAACATTGCAAAGATCGTGGTGCCTTTATGCTTTATTTATCCGACGATCACAATTATAATTTGGGTATATAAACTGAAATATGT
Organism: Sorghum bicolor; assembly: GCF_000003195.3. NCBI lineage: Eukaryota > Viridiplantae > Streptophyta > Magnoliopsida > Poales > Poaceae > Sorghum > Sorghum bicolor. The sequence goes on from NC_012878.2 coordinate 50,011,631, forward strand.
ATATATTATAATAATGTAAAAATTGTGTTGTCAATATATACAAAATTTTTGGTCCAATCTATTTTTAACCAACTCACACGGAAGTTTGTTTTTTCATCTCCAAATAACTACGAAACTAGGTGTAAGAACTGTTGTAAAACATATGGACTTGATCCTAGAAGGAAAGGAGAAGGACGAATTCTAATCCTAATCCTAGTCCGTTTGTATGTGGGCTTTTACCAAAACTCTTAGGCCTTGGCAGGACTATATATACGTGTGAGATTTATGTTGTAATCACCAATATTCAGAGGAATAAAGAATAGTCTCCCTATCCTATGTCTATTCGTTCTTCTACTTTCATCTACTATGTTGATCATGAGAGACGGAGAGGGAAAGATCCTAACCGCTGGCAACATGTTTTATAACAAGAGCATCTTCAAAGGTGCGTTTGGCAACTAAAGGGAAATGACATGGTAATTAGTGGTGGGAGTTGATATAGGGAGTTAAGGTGGGAAATTGATTTTTAGTCCCAATCCCTTGTTTGGTTCATGGAGAAAAATAAGAGGGGAGCTGAAGAGGGACTTCATATCCTCTATTTGGTGCAGGGATTTTGATGGGAAAATTATAAAGCAAATCATGATGGATGTATGTTTCTTTTATTAAGAGCAGAATTCTCTTCCAATTACCACCCCTTTCGTAGGGAATTGATTAGTGGGAGTTGGTCCTCTATACTTCTATCCCCCTTTCCATCAAACTCTTCGATTACCCTCCAACCAAATGAGCCACAAGAGTACCAAAAGCAACCTCCCAATTTAGAAATTTTGGCAATATTGAAATTAAAAATCTCCAACAACCTTAAACCATCCCAATCTTTTGGTCCTTAGAAAAAAAGCACCCCCACGTGTGGATATATAGACGCAGATATCATCGTGACAATCTAAAGGTGGAAGAATGTGTGGAAGAAAAAAAAAGTAGGATAGGGCTCCTGATGCAAATGTACAAGAAAGGAAAAATTATAAAAGTGGTTGGTGAGAAATAGTTTGAAATTTCTGATGTAAAATTATTTTATATCTTTTATGAGCAAGATTTTGAAAACTATTGGAGAAAGCCAACAAATATGCTCTCAATTTTTTTAGTCACTTGAAAGACCCATCAATTTACCAAATGATGTTTTAGAAACTATTACACCCTCTAACTATCAAAATAGGACGAATTTGGTGTATCCAACCACCACAAAGGCCGTGTTTAGTTCCCGAAGCAAAAAAATTCGCAACACTGTAGCACTTTCGTTTGTTTGTGATAATTATTGTCCAACCATAGACTAACTAGGTTCAAAAATATCGTCTCGTAAATTTTGACAAAACTGTGCAATTAGTTTATATTTTTGTCTACATTTAATACTCCATGCATGCGTCTAAAGATTTGATGTGACGGGGAATCTTGAAAAATTTTGGATTTTGGGGTGGAAGTAAACAAGGCCAAAACCTTTGATTTTTTTTTTGAGAATTATACAGTACAACACACGCACTCACCTCTATGAACACACTATGCAAACCCTACCCCTATAAGGACCTCCGATAGACTGAGCCAACACATCTTGAGATTCATGAAATCACCACAGGCGCCTCGCTGTCGACGAGAACGTTGGCTATCACTGAAAGCATAGCGCTGTTAAATTCTCAAATAAATCCAAGAAAATGCGAATATCCGTGTCAAGACTTTGTCAAAGACTTAAACCTGAATAGGCAAGTTTAGGGACAAGGGACTAACCAGCTGACCTATCAATTCGCCAAAACCTTTGAACTTGAAAGAGCTACGGCTGAATATACTAAAAAAAATACAAACAAGAGATACTCCACTCCTCCCGGTTCCATGGCCCAACCAGCCCATTTAATCTTGTTCTGATCTAGGCCATGGGCTTTGTCCGTCGCACAAGCAAACATAATACATGCCTACATGCAATGTATCAACCTAGCCCATCTCCTCTTTCTGAAAGGAACCTGGGCCATCTCCTATCCGCGGCAACCACAGAAACAGTATCAGCAACACCACCAAACGGCCCGCAGCTGGATATATAGTGCCCGTAGCCGTAGCCTAGGTGGATACAGATGTGCTTACCACCGTCGAGTTTTCACCACCAAACTCGTCATGGTTTCATTTCAAGCATCACATCCTATATAGTGCCCGTAGCCGTAGGTGGATACAGATGTGCTTACCACCGTCGCCCAAACACCCCTCAATGGCAATATGGTCATGGTTTCAAATATCACATTCTATAGCTGACGTCGAGGATAGGTGTGGTATGTTGCATGCGTGTGATGTCAATTTGCCAAACTCCCATGCTCTCTTGCAAATTGCAATGAGCGGTCGTGGTAATATGTATTGCCTACAGGATCACCTTGCACAAGGATAAGAAAAGTCCGGCCTCGAAGGCATTGCACGGCACAAATTATTGTTGCGATTTATTATTTTTTTTTTTGCAAAAAGAACCGGACATACACGGCGCCGCACCGGGCACACGAACGCTACGTCGTCTGTTTCTCCGGTCCTAGAACTGGCTTGGCCACGAGCTGGAGGGGCACCCGCCTGGGCGTGGCAAGCCCGGGCGCGTCCGACATGTCGAGGTCCCCCGGCGCCGCCGCCGCGCCGCCCGGCAGCGCCCAGTCGAACAGGCGCACCAGGTTCGCCAGGGCGAGCTCCACGGTGGCCAGCCCGAACTGCATCCCGGGGCAGACCCGTCGCCCGGCCCCGAACGGGACGAACTGGAAGTGCGCGCCCCGGAAGTCCACCTCGCTATCCTCCAAGAACCGCTCGGGGCGGAACTCGTCGGGCGCGCTCCACGACGCCGGGTCGCGGCCGACGGCCCACGCGTTGACGAACACGCGGGTGCCACGGGCCACGTGGAACCCCAGCACCGTCGTGTCGCGCATGCACTCGCGGGGCAGGAGCAGCGGCACCGGCGGGTGGAGACGGAGGGTCTCCTTCACCACGGCCCGCAGGTAGGGCGTCGCCGTCGTCGTCGCGCCAAGCGCGTCGTCGCGTCCAGCGGCCACGGTGGTGCTGCCGGGCGGCGCTGCGCGGAGTTCACTCTTGAGTTTTTCCATGGCGGCGGGGTTCCTGACCAGCTCCGACATGGCCCACTCCAGCGTGATGAAGGACGTCTCGGTCCCGGCCGCGAACATGTCCGCCAGCAGCGACTTGATGGCGTCCCTGGTGAGCTCGAAGCCCCCGTCGTGGTCCTGCTTCTCCTCCGCCTGCAGCGCCAGCAGCACGTCGACGAAATCCTCCTCCTCTTCCTCCTCCTCCTCGCCGTCGCCGTCACCACGGCGGCGCCGCCTAGCCTCGTGCTCCTGGACCACCTTCTCCAGCAGATCGTCCCACCGCTTGAAGTTCCTCCACGCCCTCGCGCCGGCGCCGGACAACGCGTCGTCCACCCACGCTAGCGACGGGAAGTAGTCGCCGACGCAGAACCCGCCCAGCAGCGCCGTGTTCTCCTCGATCAGCGCCCGGAACAGCTCGCTCCTCCGGCCCTCCTCCTCCTCACGGGACAGCCCTCTCCCGGTCCCGGACACCGCACGGCAGATCACGCCGTTCGCGAAGCCGTACAGCGCCTTGCTCACGTCCACCACGCCGCCCGCGCGCTCCCTGATGGTCCGCACCAGAGCTGCGACCTCCCGCTCCCGCATGCCGTCGAAGCTGTGCGACCGCACGGCGCTGAGGACGTGCGCGGAGCAGAGGCGGCGGACGTGCCGCCAGTGCTCGCCGTGGGGCGCGAACACGAGGTCCTGGAAGCCGTACGTCAGGATCTCGGCCGTGCGGAAGTAAGGCCGCGTGCCGAAGGCGCCGTCGTGCTCGCGCATCAGCGCCGCGGCCGCGGCCGGGGAGGAGGCCACCACCGCGGGTACCTGGCCCAGGCGGAGCCGCATGAGGTCGGGCGCGCCGTGCGTCGCGGCGAGCGCGCGCAGGGCGCGGTGGGGGAGTGCACCCACCTGGTGCAGGTTTCCGATCAGAGGCAAGCCCCGGGGACCTGGAGGGAGGCGACGTGCGTTCCGGCCGGTGGCCCAGACCTTGGTGAGGTAGAAGCCAAGGAGGAAAGGGAGGAGGAGAAGCAGGGAAGAGAGCTCCATGTGTATCGACCGGCTTGTTGCAAGAACGCTTCACTCTGGCACTCAGCTCTGTACTAGCTGAATTGTGGAAGCCCTGTTTAACAGGGTATGGCTTCTGAAAAAAAACGTTTGACATAACTTAACTTATCTGAAGGAGACTGATCCGGAGCCGAAGAGAAGCTCTGCCAAATAAACCTTTAGTAATCTAGAACAGAGATACTTATATTTTCTTTTTCCTTAAAAATCGATAGAATAATTTCATTTTAAGGAACAATATTGAGGTTTTGTTTAGTTCGTGAAATTTTTTAGGTTTAGCTGTTATAGTATTTTTATTTACATTTAATAATTATTATCTAATCATATACTAACTAGACTCAAAAAATTCGTCTCACAAATTACAGACAAATTATAAAATTATTTATTCTTTTTATCTATATTTTTGATAGGACTCCTCACGAGAAACTCCTCTAGAGAAGCAGAAGCTGTTTTAAAGAAGCTATAATTTATTGCTTTGTCAAAATAGCTCTAGTTCCTCTGTTTTTTACTTGAAAACGGCTTCTCTAGAAAACGTTTGGCAGCCAGAGCATAAGCCAAAGAGAAGTCCTGCCAAACAGATTTTTAATGCTTCATATTCGTACATATGTCCAAAAATTCGATGTGACAAAGAATCTTAAAAAAAATTAACACCTGACTTCTCTTTTCTATCTTTGCATATTTATTATTTATTGGGTATTTATCGAGGTGCAGCATAAAAAAACTGAAACAGCTAGTGGGCCAAAGAGGTTGAATGAAGACTTTGCTGACCAATCTGATCATGGCTCCAGTGAGTCTCGAGTATGAAAGTCAGAAAGACATCGCTATACACTTCGGATGGTCATCTTGCGTTTTGGACAACTCTGCTTCTATTTTATATTATTTTAAAGGAAAAATAGTCTGAAACCTGAACGATGGAGTTATAGCCTATAGGTGCCCGGCGACGGCACTTATAATAAGGTAAAAGACATTATTGTCTTCGTTTTCCATTAATTTGCTGAAATTAAAACGCAAATTTACCAAAATGGGTAATTTGATTGTTTGACGTCAGGATAGAGGATACAGCACCTGACGCCACAACCCACAACCGACTAATTCGAGAATATGCCGAATTCTTGCTCTTGGACGTCAGGAATGGATTCACATATGTGCATCCAAATATATGGGCTGCTTCATCACCTTGCACTTTTTAATGGCAAAGCAATGAAGGACGAAACAGCTAGTATATATTATCAAGTGTTCAGATAAAACTGGAAAATGCATGTTTAATGGTATGATGTGCTTCTTCAATTCTTGCTATATTCTGCGAGTTGTGTTGAAAGAATACAACAATTCAAGATATAACCTATATGGCTCACCGCGGTATACATATAACCCAAAACTTGGATTCTTGGTCATCCTGGTGATCTTACACGGATAAGTATAAATGATATAATTGTCAAAATTCTGTACCAATGCCTCAGAAATTACAAGAGGGGAGCCGAGCTGTTACCTTTTGAATCCTACAGTTAACACCTACGCTGTGTATCCAACTGAGTGAATGGAGGGTTATTTTTCCCTTCCCATGTATATATAGGACTGACGGCTGCTGGGTATAAGCCTTGAAACCACATAATTTGAGTACTTGCAAATGTCAGCAGGACATCATGACGAACGAAATGAATCAGTAGCCCTTGGCGACCTGAGCGGAATACCATCAGCAGCAGATCTGAGAGGAATTCCTTCAGCTGCATAGCCATCCTCATCCGCATGTTTAGGAAGCCGAATCGGTAGATTTGGTGGGAGACCTGTGATGCAAACCGATAAGACATTATGAGCATGGTAGTTACAGGTAACAGGTCAGAAGGAATGTAAAGGTAGACATACCGTCCACCATATCCTTTGTCTTGTGAAGAAGAAAAGTCCCAGAAAGGATTGTAACAAAGCCACACATCTCCGTTACTATTTGCGTTGGATTTTGACGATCCCAGTCCTGCATGCAATCAATATGAAAACAGTACCAAAGCATTGTGAAGGGGGTTCACTGGTGCACTATGATGGTTCATCTTATGTAGCAATATTTTCTACTATGCTTTCTCGAGAATGTATTCAACACTGATACTATCATGGCTGATACATCTGACAGGTCTTCCATTAAAGCAACGGAATTGCACGGGAAAACAGTAGATTGATTATAGGCCATGGTATACATGTACATATATAGGCAAGGAGACCTAGGGTGGTTTATGGAAACAGGACCACTATCAGATATTCTTGCCTATTATGAGTAGAATCAATCTATAGAAACTGTGATGGGCTTAAAGCCCGCCTATGGCAGGACTAACATATCTGTCTAACACTCGAGTCTTCACTTTTTTTGCTGTTTTACTAATACAGTAATACTGACTTAACAGATTTCAGATTTCTTTTTTCATGATGGATGGAAACTTTAATGGGGGCAAGACTGAAATTTTAAACGTGCCATCTCACAGGTCACAACACGATCACAACAATTTTGCAAACATTAAGTATTTACTTAAGTTTAATCTAGTGTGTTGAACTGTATCATCGTCACACAATGATGAAAATGCCTGACATTAAAACCAGAAGCTGACTCATTCAAAGTAAAGATTAATATACGGTGTACTGACTGAAATCTTCAGACTATGCAGGATTAGTAAATTAATTTAGTACGAATAAGTCAAAGTTTGGTGCAGAATTGTGTAAACAAACATGTTTAAGGTCAGAATCTGTTACCTTGAACATTATTACACTAGCCAAGATGGTCAAGGATGTAAACATTGTGTAATATATGGGTGAAACAACTGCAGTGTTGAATGTGTCAAGGGCCTGCAAAATTTAATTTTAGTAAGTTGAAAAATTTTAGGACAGAAGAAAATTGCATAAGGTATCCAAATTGCGATTATTTTTTAAACGATCTAACCACTAAGAAAAAAAAACTTTTCTCTTGACACAGCTACAGGTTACTGTACATGGGCATAGTGTTGATCATACCTTGTTCAGATAGTTCATCTGTGTTACAATGCATGAGATTACAACAAATGAGAACACCCATGTTTGTGGATAGACTAGCTGGTTCATCCCTGAAAATGTCAGCTTCAAGGCTATCCCAAGAGCTTTGACACTCATGACCTGGCAAACCAAGACAAATGCATAAGGAGAGCATTTATATCCTAGTTTCTTGAGAATAGCTACGTGAATTCACATGAAAATAACTGTTAGTCATGAGAAGCTTACCGATAAAGATCCGACAAGAGAACATATGCCAATATATACCATGATATGTGTCTGACCATACTGAGGGACAAAATGGAATATGAGCACAAAAGCTGCTGCAAGCACAACAGCTGCATAGAATAGGAATGCTGCAGGACATAATTTGAACCTTAGTACCTGATAAATTAGTATGTTCATAGTCAAGGAGTAATGTCTAACAAACTGGTATGTTTTGACTCATGAGGTAGCAAATCTGGGAGGAAGGCAGTACCTGGTTCGGTAGCAAGATCCCACACTTCTGCCACGGACTCAATTTGACGCTCCGGAGGGGCATGAAGCACAATTGTTGTTGAACCCACCACACAAAGAATACAGCCAAGTATACCAAATATATGAAGTTTCTCCCGCAACATAATATGGGCAAGAACAGCACTGTATGAGACACGCCAAAACTGTAAGATTTGCAGAACCCTAAGCGGTAAAGGATGTTGACGTACCAATTGCCATTGGAGAACACATATTAGTCTGATTCTCACCTGATAATTATGCTAAGTGCACCAAGTGGAGTGACCAAGATAGCAGGAGCGAATGCATAAGCTGCAAAGTTAGCGATTTCGCCAACAATCACTGAGATGGAGCACGAATATCATTAGTACGAAATAATGGAACAAGATTAATATGCTAGAGCCCTATTCATCAGAAGGAAGAGACGCACTTGTTATCATTCCTGCCCACCACAGTGGCTCAAGCAAGTACGAGTAGCCACCAACACCTGATGAAAATCAGAAAAGAAAGCGTAATTAATGAGGGAAATACACAATGTTGCAACCCATCTAGCAGGATTGAAGCAAAATAGGCTATGCAAAAGTTATACAATTCACTAGCTATTGACAGAGTCTGATTGTACATGGCTGAGTGAGCATCAATGGAAGTCTTCAAGTCTTAGTGGCACAAGTCGACAAAACGGATACTCACATATCTTTTGCAACTGATACATTTCCCATTCGCGCCATTCCATATATGCATGCTATTTTCAAATACGTGAAAGCATCATGGAAGCAATAGGAACTACAAGTAACTAATTCACAGCAGCATTAGCAAAAATGCATCGCCCCACCACCAACGTGTCAGCAATCAACTACGCTGCCACTGCTAGTGATCTTCTGGGACCAATGCCGAGTAAGCAACTACAGATTGAAGTACATTTCAAGTTTCAACAGAGCAGCTCCCAACATCACACGACCTAAAACTATCACCACCGCTGCCACCTCACTGCATGCTTAAGCCCCTAAGTCCTAACGGCGCTCCGACCCACCGACACCCCCACTAGTGAGAGATCCAAGGATCTCAGATCTAAGCGGCAAGCCCAGCACACCAGCAGCGAACGGAAGCATAGTCGAATCCTGCTGAACGAAAGCGTAGTCCCAAGCAGAGGCAGAGGCAGAGCTGCGGCTGCCCAAAGGGAGGGGCCCTCACCTGCTCGGACGCCGGACGCGCCGGCCTTCTTGAGCCCCTTCTTCTTGACGATGAAGCTGGCACCGATGAAGAGGCTGGAGGAGAGCGCGAGCAGCAGGCCCTTGATGTTGTCCGTCGACATCCCCGTGTACGACTCCACCCATCTCCCCATCAGCTGCGCTCCCCCCATCACGCCGCGGGCCGGCCGCCCAGCACTCAGGCCGGGTCAGAGCCCCTCGCTAACTAGCTCCTCGCCCTCCCCTCTGTCGGGCCGCGCGGCGGCGGCCACCGCGCATGCGAGATCCGGAGGCGAAGAGAGAGAGAGAGAGAAAAGGGGGCGGAGTGGCCCGCGTGGTCGCTCGCTCTTCTCTGCTGGTGGCTCGGCACGGCAGCTCTTTTTCGTCTCGCCCGCGTGGGCTGCGCGGTGCTGAGCTGTGTCGGAGAAGCTAGGCTAGCTACCGTATGGAGCGGGAGAGCGGCAGGGCTGTTGTGCGGGAAAGGGTCGACGGGCGACGACGACGACGACGGCGTCGTCGACAGGATGCGGGGGGGAGCGAGGGGTGCCCGGGTCCGCTCCGCGAGGCCTGGCCGCCTGGGTGTTTGTGTTTCCTGGCTTGGACACGCCGCGCGGCGCTTGGGCCTGGTGGGGTAGGGAGGTGTAGGCGTGGTTGGTCGCGTGCGCCGTGGCTGCCTTGCCCTTGCCGGGCGCACCGTGTGGCGTGGGTTTTGGTCATTTGGAAGCCGGGACGCGGTGGGTTTGAAAGTTTTTTTTGCCACTTTTGTGCGCGTCCGCGTCTCCGGGAGACGGCGACGTCAGGCGGCCGATGGGAGGAGCCGTGAGCGATTTCTCGAGAGAAGTGAAGTGGGATGATCCAGTGCATTGTGTGCCTGAGGACCCCGCACTTTTCCTTTGTAATTAAGGAATAGCTTTTCTTGGTAGGCATAAAGCATATCATGATATGATAACTACAGTATTTGCTATTTTTTTAAAAAAAAATGGATTGGAAATAGATTTATTTTAGCTGCCATGTCGCAGCATTGGAAGTTGTAACTCTCGCCGGGTGGCTTGAGTTTTTTTTTTTAATTTTTCTAGCTCTTTTTTCTCCTTCTTCGGGCCTTGTTTAGTTCCGAAAAAATTTCAGATTTCGCTACTGTAGCACTTTTATTTTTATTTGACAAATATTGTCCAATCATAAACAAACTAGGATCAAAAGATTCGTCTTATGATTTACAGACAAACTGTGTAATTAGTTTTTGTTTTCGTCTATATTTAATGTTTCATGCATGTGCCGCAAGATTCGATGTGACAGGAAATCTTGAAAACTTTTTGGATTTCGGGGTAAACTAAACAAGGCCTCAGTTCGCGGATCATGATGAGAAGCTCATCCTCACTTGGGTGACGCTTTCGATGTCCAAACACGGTGTCTGAGTTGCTAATCATATTCACCGTATCATCCCTAACTGTGATTAGTAGCTGATGTGAATGCTAATCTATGCTACTAAGGGCACATACAACGTGTCGGTGTTGAGTGTCTATATCTTATTATAAGCTTATTATTGTACCTGCTCTAAAACTCATGCGCAACACAAGAATCCAAGAGATCGTTGTCTTGTGATAACAATCCAAGTGGTCGTCTGATATTATACAGGATTGTCGTCTCCAAGGATAAGGCATGGACTCCAGCGTATAGGAGAATACAATATGTGTGCTAAAATCTCAAACACAACCCCCCAAGCACACCCCAAAACATTGAGAGCGGCAATGACAAATTACCTAGACATGGAGGCGAGCAATGTAGGCCCCGCATATATCACACTATCATCAAGAATCAATAATAGCGAGGTGAGCTAGGACGAGGAGGTGAGTGGAGCATAGGGACCCATCGCCGACCTCCAAGAAGTTGGACTCCATCATAGATTCATAGAGCTGGATTATGTGAGATTCGAGATGCATTCCTCGTCTCCTGCAATTAGTAGTTTCTTGTTTAGGCCTTGTTTAGTTCACCTCAAAAACCAAAAACTTTTCAAGATTTTCCGTCACATCAAATCTTGTGGCACATGCATAGAGCACTAAATATAGATGAAAATAAAAATTAATTACACAATTTACCTGTAAACCGTAAGATAAATCTTTTAAACCTAATTATTCTATGATTAGATAATGTTTGTCAAATAAAAATAAAAGTGCTATAATCCTGAAAATAAAAAAAAAATTAGAACTAAACAAGGCCTTAGTTCATATCAACGCCACCCCTAGCACAACAATGGGACTTACGGTTGGCCGGTTGCGGGCTGCAATGGCGCGTGATGGTTCAGGACTGCTGGCTGCACTCGTCCACCGCCTGATCGTGCGCTAAGGGCGTTCATAGCAGTGTATCGAAATCGCCAGCACACGTGGACGCAAAACAAGTGTGCAGTGTGCCCGGTGTGCATGCCCTTGAAAAGCAGAACTGGTGGAGAGACAATTTTTCTCGGAAGGTGAGCAAGACTAACGCTTCATTGAACGCTAGTGAAAAGGTTTTCCATACTCTCTTTATGCCACGTTGGATAGATTTGGACATGAACCGATGACTTCGACAACCGATGGAGCCGCCCTGAGATGACAAGGACAACACTAGGAGACGAAGCTCATCCCTTCCCTTGCTAACGGCGCCGATGGCCTAGCTACGTGCAGGTTGGCTAACCAGCTCTTGCGAACCCGGAGCTTGCCATCCCTGTGGCAAATCTCGGCCAGTTTCAATGCATGTTTCATAAGAGTGTTATGTACATTAAATAAGATGTTATATAAATAAAACTGCTGATTTGACAGGGTTATTAAAACAAAAAAGTTTCATCAGATGAGAGAGGAATTTTATCCACATTAAATTCATATGGCTCGGTTACCTGTTTATAATCTTGATAACTATGCTATGAAACTATACATTGAGACTAGCCTCATAATTCACATGGCCCACACTTTCCCACGTCCGGCCAGTCTCCCGCAGTAAGCACTTCTCTAAGCATTTTTTTCTTACCCTCTTTTTTTTTTTCGGACTCAGTTCCAAACTTCCAATCAATCAAGTGCTCGATGAAATTCCATAGCTAACATTTTCGTGGATGTCTCATGTCTGTACCTGAGTTCAAGAACATGTTGGGCTTGGATCCATTGGTCACGGTAAACATACTAGCTCCCGTGGAAAATTATAATCTCTGATGAATTTTAGTTGCACTCATTGTCTTTCTGAAGTGAGTACGTGATGATTTGTTTTTGGGATTCTTGGTATATATTGACACTGATAAAAATTCTGAGATTCGGTGCTTAGGCATTAATCTATACATGTTATGTTTTAGTGTCAAGCCCTGCTTGTACTGTGCATCCTGATTGTACTCATTTTCAGGATTGCTTTATCTAGCTACTAGCATCTTGTTGTGTTGTTAGTTCCTGATATATTGCAATATACTCTCTCTAGCTTGAATAATTAAATAGATTCCTAGAGTCGTCTGGAGTCAAAAATTTTAAATTTTGACCGAATTTTTAGTAGGATATATGATATCAAACTAGTATCATTAGATCTACCATAGAACATATTTTCATAATGTGCTTATTTATATCATAGATGTTGTTACTTTTTTCTATAATTAGTCAAACTTAAAAAAAATTGAATGACACAGATTCTACGATGATCCCATTGTGTGTGCAGTCTTTGAATTTTCCAAGTCTCACCGTGTGTGCAGTCTTTGAATCTTCCAGCATGATGCTATCATTCTAAACGGTCCAACAAAGATGTTGGGGAGATGCTCTCCGCACTCCCCAGCAGTACGGTGGATAGTGAACCTTCTCACTCGATGCCGTGAGAGGTCTGAGCTCCAACGGGCAGTAGGCTCAACAGTAGGTGAAAACAGTGAATGCTCTCTCTTCGTTTATTAATGGCGGTATCGCGCCCCTTATATAGGGCCTGGAAACCGATCTAATGGCATTTACATAAATGCCCCGTGACGGTGGGGGAATATTCCAGTATATTCTTTCATCGCAGTCTACTGACCCTAATACACCTGCGTAATTTCACATTAAGCCCCTCGTTCATCCTCTGACTGGGGCCTCAGCTGGTCGGAGGCTTGGATCCTCCGCCCAGTTGCGGATCCTCCGACGCTTTGGTGTCGGAGGTTCCTCGGCCCGGCTGGGCCGGAGGTTGCTCGACCCGGCCACCCCGGGAGCTCCTCCTTAGCCTGGTCCAGTCGGAGGTTCCTCGGCCTGGCTGCGTTCTCGCCATCCTCGGACCCGGGAAGGTCGGAGGTTCCCCCCCTTTCCTTGTTTGTGGGCCTCCGCCGGTGTCTCAGTCCCTGCACACACTTAGCACGATCAGACGAGTCGTCAACATTAGTATTTTCCAGTGAAGGATATCCTTCGACGCTTCAGGCGTCGGAGGTTCCTTGGGTGAAGGATAACCTTCGACGCTACCAGGGGGAAGGATGCAGCTGTTCCCCAACAGTTCCCCCCTTTTTGGGCTAATGGCACTCCTGCGGTCCATGTGCTCAAAAACATGCCGCGCTGCGGAGGCTACGAGCACGGTTGCTGCCTTCCCCCCTGGTGCGCAGGATGTGCTTGTTAGCGTTGTTGGAAAAATGTTTCTTTTACTTAGTCATAATTTCCTTGGTTTGTTTGTTTTGCAAGGATCCTATGGTCATTACTGTTCTGATACCTTGTTATCCTTCGCGATTTATATTTCGGAGGTTATTATAGTCGTTGGAGTTAGCCGTTGGTGATGGAGAATCGCAACGGTCGGGCCGAATCCTCCGCTTTTAGCCGTTGGGCGCAGGGAATCGCAACGGTCACGTGGTCGCAGGCCCCCCCCCCTATAAAAGGGGATGCTGGGGAGCTTTGAGCTCTCACCCCTGCCTCGCTTTGCCTGCACACTATCCTTCGCCACATATTGCTCTCTGAGCTGCTCGCGCGCCTTTTGGTTGTGTTTAGTTCCCAAGTGTTGTCGGAGGTTTTACGGTGGCTCGACTTCCTCCGCCGCGTCCTTCGAGGTCAGATTTTTCTGGTCCTTTGCGCAATTTCCTTAGTGTGAGGTCTGGAGGTTGGCTGCGGAGGTTTGAGGAGTGGATGCTTGAGGTGGCCGCAGCTCGAGATCTGGAGGAGACGTTATCTGACGTCGAAGCGTCTATTGGTGACTTGGTCAGTGCGAAGGAGTTTGAGGAGATGGCGGCGATTACCTTTGAGTTTGGGCAGTCGACTGTGAGGACGGAGGATATCGCTGACATGGTTGAGGCTAGGTTTTTCAAGGATGGTCGGGCGGAGGCTCCTCCTGCGGGTCAAACGGTGCCTGCGCCTGGGGAAGGTTATGCGGTGGTTTTTAGGGATTTCTTCACCTGCGGGCTTCGAATGCCTCCATATCATTTCCTTCGCGAAGTGATGGAGAGTTTCAACGTGGAGCTACAGCATTTCAGTCCCAATGGGATACTAACCCTTAGCAAATTTGCTTGGGCGTGTGAATCCTACGGAGCCATGCCCCACATTGATACTTTCTGCTCGTATTTTGAACTTCAGCGTCAACCTAAGAAGGTGAAGGATGCTGAAGGTGTTGAGTGCATTGCGCAGTTTGGAAGCTGCGCGTTCATGCCGCGCCGCACAATGCCTGGGCCAAGGTGCGAGATCTCCTACTGCCAAAAGGGCAAGTGGGAGAAGGATTGGATGAGAGCCTGGTTCTATGTGAAGACCCCCGCTGCGTCGAAGACTTTAGATGACGGCAGCGTTGATAAGGTTTATCCTTACGCGTCTTTGATGAAGGAGCTGAAGCCTTTCTCGAAGGTTGATCCTTCGCAGGAGATGTCGGAGGAGCGACTGGCCTGTGATAAGGCCTTTGCGCTGGCATGCCGATATTCCGGAGGCCGGGATTTGGTTGAGGAGATGGTCGCTGCTGACTACTGGCCCCTTGGCCGCAGGACCGATGAGTTCACCATTGAGATGGTGCAAGTCCCTGTGTTTGGTCCTTCGGAGGGGTTACCGTTTCCCCGGTTTGGCGCGGGTATTCCGGAGGATGAGACCAAGGAGTCCTTCCTTGATCGTGTGGAGGTTTCTGCTCGGAGGATCGTCGGGAAGATCTCGGAGAAGGAATATCTTCAGCGGAGGTCTGCGCTCGGGACGATGCCCCGCTTCAACCGTGTTTTTGAGGAATTGGGGATCGAGTATGAGGATTATGTTATTCCTCCGGATGTGTTGCTTGGATTGGAGAAGAAGAAGGACTCTTCCAAGGCTGTTGCTTTGGCGGAGTCGAAGAAGAGGAAAGGGGGCGGCGCAGTCAAGCAGCTTGCGAAGAAGCGCAAGGCGGGTGTTGTGCTGGAGACTCATGTGGAGTCTTCCTCCGCGCGATCTTCTGCTGCCGAGTCGAACTCGGTGGCTTCTACTCCTGCGGAGATCGCCGCTGCTGGCGGAGGTCCTGAGGCTCAAGCTTCCCGTGCGGCTTCGTCTGTGCGGGCGCCTTTTGCGTCTCTTCTTGGTGAGGATTCCTCCGACGCGGAGGCCCCTAGGGGGAGTCCTGCACGGGAGGCGAGTCCTGCACGGCAGGCGAGTCCTACATGTGGGGTATCTGCTGGAGGAGGTTCCCCGCCTAAGGAGGTTCAGGTGGAGTCCAGCGACGAAGCGGAGTCCGCCTCTGTTCGGAGGATCAGGAGGGCGGAGGCTCCCCTTCGTCCGGCTGGTGACGGTATTAATTCGTTGTACATGGGTAATGATTTTTTGTTGATTATTTGTTTTTCTGCAAATTTTGATTGACTTGGTCTCATGTTTTTTGTTTATCTTTCAGCGGATGTTTTTGCTGGGTTGGCTACCACGGAGGAGATGGCTAAAGGCGCCAGCGTTGCGCAGGAAGGGCTTGCCGTTCCTCCACGGCGTGAGCCTACGCCTTCTGCGTTGGCCAACAGGCCTTCGCCTGCTGATGTACTTGGCCCCGGTAAGTTTCTTATTTTTTGTTCTATCCATTGGTTTGTTTTTTGGTATTTTATTCTAAGGTTGATTGTGGTTTTGCGCAAGTGCTTCTGATCCTTCGATCACAGGTTGGACCGGTGCATTGCGCGAGGTTCATTCCTTGGTCGGAGGTTCGTTGTCTGACCTCCGCCAAAGGTTTTATGGTTCTTACGATGTTTTTTCTTACTTGTTTTTGTTTTACAGATCGTTTTCGTCAGAAGCTCCGCGGCATGGACTTTGACACGCTCCTCCGCGTGAAATATGAGCACCATAGCCTTGTATGTTTGTGAAGTGTTGTATTTTCCTTCGTCGTTTTTTATTCGGAGGTTTCATGTGTGTTGTTCTTGGGCAGGGTCATCACATGGCTGCTGCCTTGGAGGAGCGTTGCTCCCGAGAGGTCATTTGCCGTGATGAAGCAATTGAGGCTCTTAAAAAGGAAAATGAAACTTTGGAGGCTGAGAAGACTCGCCTGTCGGAGGAAGTTAAGGGATTTGCTTCTACTCGGCAGGCGGTTGAGGTGCTAAGGAAGGAGAATGAAGAGTTTAAGCTTGCGTCGGAGGTTATTAAGAAGGAGAAGGAGGAGGCTGAAGCTGCTGCGGCTGTCCTTCGCGAGAGTGCTTCCCAGCATGAACGGACGAAGGACCTGGCTGTGCAGCGCGCTGAGAAGGCCGAAGACGTTGCTGACCGGCTGCGCAAGGAGTTGGATGCTGAGAGGACGTCTGCTGCTGCGTTGCAGTCCCGTCTGCAGAAGGCGGAGGTGGAGGCTGCGGCTGTTGTTGGGCTCTACACCCACTCGCTGGCGCAGTTCGGAGGTAGCACCTCTGCTCCTCCGCCCAGCGGCGACGTTGGGGCTAGCCTCGCGTGGTTGAAGTCCCATATCCGCATGCTCCCTGACTTTGTCGGAGGAGCTGTTGATTTTGGGGCTTTGGCTGCGGTTAGCTCCTTCGCTCGGCTCTTGCGGCGCGGAGGCTGCTCCCACGCCGAGGGGGTTGATAAGGCGGAGTTTGCCACGGCGGAGGACGTTGGCGAGGGCACCCCCGGCCTGCGCAAATCTGTCCGGAACTTTATCAGTTCGTTCTGGATTAGGTTTGGGCAGGCTGAGGCGAAGAAGATGGCGGAGGCTCGTCGCGCTGAGGTATTGTTGATTTGTTTTTTTTCTTTTTTTTTTCTTTTTGTATTTTGCTTTGCTGCTTTGCAATGTTACTTAAGATGGGTATTTGTAGGAGATTGCGAAGAAGAAGGCTAAGGTTGACAAGGCCGGTCCTTCGCGTCCACCAAGCGAGGCGCGTCCTCCGACCCAGGCTGAAGCGGAGGCTCGTGATGCTGGTGCCAAAGCTCCGGAGGGATCTGGTGCCAAGGTTTCAGAGCTGCCCGAGACTTCTGCTCCTCCTCCGCCTCAGGTGTGAGGCTTTTTAGTTTTTAGGTTTTTCTTAGTCTTTTTTGCGTCCAAGCGTGTGACGCTTTTTGTAAATAAGGCCGGAGGTTTTGCTTATTTTGTACAGACTTTTTGAGGATGTAATATATTAAGTTGTTTTCAGATAAGCCTTTGTTTTACACTTTGATCCTGCGCAGGTCTCTGGCGGAGGACCTGCGCAGGATCATTTCATTACTCCCCTTTCGATTTTTTACAAAGGGATTTATGTTTCTGGCGAATTGTGGGAGTACTGGCGAGTTGCCTTCCCTAACATGAGATTGGTGGATATGTTCGAGTTTGTTGGATATGATATTGATGGCGAAGGATCTGGATTTATCCAGTCGCTTGCGCGCCTAGGTTCATGGCCTCCGGCTTAGGTGGTAGTTTTTGTTTTGTTTCTACCTTGCCGTAGGCTATTTGTGTTTTTCTCCTCTTTTTTTTTATGACTTTGTTTGATGTGTTTATGCAGCCGCCATATCCTATCCTTCGCATCTTTGGTGAGAAGGATAGGGTACGCTGGGTGTCGGAGGTTTCCGAGGATTTTGCTGAGCCTTTTCTCCATGGATATCCGGTGGTTCGAAAGCTTCGTAATACGTTTTGGTTTTATCCTTCGTAATACGTTTTGGTTTTGAAGTTGTTATTTTGTGCGCAGGTTGTGAGGTCTGCTCCGTTGGAAGATCTTCCTTCGAATTTTGTCGAAGGAAGTTACGTTACCCCGGTGACGTTCAAGCGTGGAGATCTGTATGCGAGGGGTTATCTAGTTGACTGGTGGCGCCATAAGTATCCTACGCGTAGTATTGATGACTTAGTTGATTTCCTTGTTCGTGATTACTGCGATGATCTTAGGCTTTTTCCAGATTCGTATGTTAGAATTGTGCGAGGGTCTTAGAACCTTCGACGTTTTACGGTCGGAGGATGTTTCTCGTTTTTTGTTGTAAGCTTCTGTTATGTACATTGTATATGGTTAATAAAGATCAGACATTTTTACCACATGGTCTCAGCTACCTATAACCTTCGACTTTTTATGGGTCGAAGGATGATTTTATTCTTTACTTGTAAACGTTCTTTTGTAATGATTTCTTCATCAATAATAAAGTTTTTAAGTTTGCTACAACCTTCGATCTCATTTTTATTACAACCTTCGCGCTACAGCATTGCAACGTCACGGTGGTGTTGATCCTAAGGATCTTTGTGTTGCTGTGGCTTGCTTGTTCTTGATGCTTGATGTTGCGAAGGTGTTGTTGATTTTTTCTTGCGCGGAGGATCGCCGCTTCTTGGCCTTAGAACCTTCGACTTTTTTGGCGCGAAGGATCCTTCGCTGAATTGTGCTGTTTTTTTCCTTTGCTCGACTCCCGTGGATTGTTGTCGAGGAGAACCTTCGGCTATCTGAGTCGGAGGTTCTGAAGGGACGTTACGAGACTTCGTGCGATACCCTTCAGAGACCTCTGAGTCTGACTTCCATTGTTTCTGTTGTGGCTGTACACGACTTTGTGGTCGATGTTCATCACAACGCCGGAGTTCTAGTATTACGAAGCTTCGTGCGATACAAACTTTTGTTGGTGTTGTGAGGCTAACTCCTGCTTCCATGGTGGCCTAGGATTTTTGCTTTTTGACTGCTAGGTTTGCACTCGATGCTCGGGTCTTTGTATACTGATCCTGATTGAGGGTGGGGGTAGGGTGAGCCTGGTTTTATAGGCTTTCGTGCATTTATTTTTTGTACTTAGTTAGGTTAAAATTTATTGTCGGGTTATTGATGGTTGTTGTGGTAGTTGGTTTTGCTGTACCTGACTGAGGGTTGTTCTAGTTTCGTTTTAATTTCACACTTTGTTTGTTGGGGGTCTGCTTAGAGTAGCAGGATACCTTCGACCTTATTTTGGTGAAGGTTATGTGAATTTTATTGAGGTCTGTCTTGTGAATGTTAAACCTCCGCCGCCTTTTGGCGAAAATAATATAGTTCCTGATGCCTGATTCTCCTCAGGTCTTTGTCAGGTTTGAAGGTTTTGTTCCTTCTGGCCATGTTGTGATGCCTGAGGAGGACAGGACTTTTTCACTTTTTGGCCATGTTATCCTTGCTGCCCGGCTCTTGGCTAGGTCTTTTGCTAAGGATTTGGTGTTTTTTCACCTTTGAGGACGTTCCGAGCTTTCTTAGCTTTTGGATGAAAGCTGCGGAGGGTCCTTGTGATCACGTGATGTTTTGTCGAATGCTACAGCCTCGTTGCTGGCTGTTTTTCGACTTTTTGGGCTTTGGTTCTGGGGTGGATTCCTCTTTATATCTCAGAGGTTTTTACATAGGTTCTGCCTCGTTAAAAACCTCACCTCCTGGTAGGAGTACCCCTGTGAGGAAAAGAGTGCAGACCTTGGAATGCGAAAAAGTAGAGAAAAAGAAAACGAGCGTATTTAGGGATGTGGATGCCGCCGCTTATTTTGCGGGGGTCATCCTTACACTCAAATGTAAAATCTACGTAGATTGTCGATGTTCCACGTGTGGGTGGAGGTTCTTCCTTCGAGGTCTCTTAGGTAGAAGGATCCCGACCTTCCCGCTTGTATTGCTGTATAAGGTCCTTCCCACTTGGGTTGCAATTTACCAGCGTTTGGGTGATCTCCTTTTTTCCTGAGCACCAGGTCCCCATTTTGTATGTCTTTTCGTACTACCTTGCGGTCTCTCCAATTCTTGGTTTCTTGTTGATACCTGGTGATGTTCTCCACTGCCTCAAGTCTTATTGATTCTAAGGTTTCCTTGTAGTACTCTTCATCTTCAGCCAACTGCTGCTTCATGGAACGTAGGCTTTGGTGTTTGATTTCTTCGGGCAACATTGCCTCTTCCCCATACAAGAGCTTGAATGGGGTGAACCCAGTTGTTCTTGAAACTGTTGTGTTATGTGACCATACAACTCTTGGTAGTTCTTCAACCCATTTTCCCTTGCGTAGGTTGAGTAAGGTCTTGGAGATTGCGGAGAATATTGTTCTGTTTGCTCTCTCCACGGCCCCGTTTGACTCTGGGTGATAAACAGACGCGAAAGCAATTTTGGTTCCTATGTGATGGCAGAATTCCTTGAAACTGTCTGAATCAAACTGCTTCCCGTTGTTGACTGTGAGCAAGCGTGGAACTCCGAATCTGCACACTATGTTCTGCCAGAAAAATTTTCTGATTGTTTCAGAGGTTATGGTTGCCAGTGGCTTAGCTTCGATCCATCTTGTGAAGTATTCGATGGCCACGACGGCGAATTTGTTTCCCCCCTGGGCAGTTGGCATTGGGCCTACCAGGTCCATTCCCCATCTCTGCAACGGCCATGATGCTGGTATGAGCTGAGTTAGTGCTGAAGGTCCTGACTGAATTGGTGAGAAGGTTTGGCAGGCTTTGCATGTCTTCACTATTTCTTCAGCATCTTTAATGTGAGTTGGCCAGTAGAAGCCTTGTCTTAATGCTTTAGCAGACAACGCGCGAGGTCCAATGTGAGACCCGCACATCCTGGAGTGTATCTCTTGTAGGAGTTCTCTGCCCTCGCTTTGTGATATGCATCTCAGCAAAGGTTGGACTACGCCTTTCTTGTACAGGATCCCGTCAATGGAGGTGTAATTCCTCGATCTTGCCTCCATCCTCTTGGCTGTTGCTTCGTCGTCTACAGCTGTCTCGCCTTTGAGGCAATCAGCTATTGCCTGCCTCCAATCTTCGCTTTCTGTCAGCAGGACTGAGCGAAAGGCTTTTGGCAACGATTCGGTCGCGGGTGTTGCAACAATCTGGTGGAAGGTTCCTTCTGGCAAGGGGTTGTTGTTGGCTGTTGCTTTCGCTAGCTCGTCTGCCTCGTAGTTTTCGGCTCTTGGAATGTACTGCAGAGTGAATCCCTTGAACCTTCTCTCCAGGCCTCTTACGACGGCCAGATATTTTGCCAGCTCCGGGTTGTGTGCTAGGTATTCCTTCTCCACTTGCCCTGCCACCACCTGGGAGTCTGTTTTGATGAGTAGGGTTTTTGCTCCCGAAGCCTTAGCTTTGTTCAGCCCGAGGATGAGACCTTCATACTCGGCTATGTTGTTTGTTGCTTTGAATTCGAGTCGTACAGCAAACTTTAGTTTGAGTCCAGATGGTGCGATTAGGACGGCTGCTGCTCCTGCTCCCGCTTGACCCCAGGCGCCATCTGTATACAGCGTCCACGGCTGATCGACTACCTTCTCCTTTTCTTTGTTCGAAGGTGTCCAATCTGCCATGAAGTCAGCCAGGGCTTGAGATTTGATGGAGGTTCTGGGGACATAGGTGATATCAAATTGTGACAGTTCGGCCGCCCATTTTCCTATACGTCCGGAAGCCTCTTTGTTCCTAAGGATATCACTCAATGGCTGTGAAGTGGGCACTTTAATCTCATGGCTTTGGAAGTAATGCTTGAGCTTCCTCGATGCACACAGGACCGCGTACGCGATTTTTTCTATCTCCGTATAGTTCAGCTTTGCTCCTGACAGAGCTTCAGATACGTAGTAAACGGGTCTTTGCACCGTTCCCTTACTGTCGCTTGTCTCGTGCACCAGGACACCACTGACAGCGTGATCGGAGGCAGCCACATACAGTAGTAGTGGGGTGTCTGGCTCAGGCACTGTCACAACCAGGTTGGTTGCAATGTAATTTTTTAGATGCCTGAAGGCCTCTGATTGTTCCGGACCCCATTCTGTTTTACCTTCTCCTCTCAACACTTTGAAGAATGGGAGGCTCCGTTCTGCCGATCTTGAGATGAATCTGTTGAGGGCTGCTATTCGGCCAGTCAGCCTTTGCACTTCTTTCTTGTTTGAAGGTTCTGCCATTGACATGATTGCTTTTGTTTTGTCTGGGTTAGCTCTGATTCCTTCGGAGCTGATGATATATCCCAGCATTTTTCCTTTGCTGACCCCGAACACACACTTCTCCGGGTTAAGTTTCAGCCCGGCAGATCTAAGGTTGACGAAGGTTTTCTGCAGGTCCTTGATATGATCTTCCTTGCGCTTGCTCATTACGACAACATCGTCGACGTAGGCTATGATGTTTCTCTGTAGCTGACTTCCTAGAACCTTCCCCATCATTCTGGAGAAGGTTGCTCCAGCGTTTTTGAGACCTTCTGGCATTCTGGTGTAGCAATACGTGCCTAATGGGGTTGTGAAGCTTGCCTTTCCTTCGTCTTCTTTTTTGAGCCAAATTTGGTGGTAACCAGAGAAACAGTCCAGCAGTGAGAATCTCTGACAACCAGCTGCTTTGTCCACAGAGGTATCTATCCTTGGCAAGGGGAAGGAGTCTTTGACACAAGCCTTGTTGAGATCCGTAAAATCTATGCACATTCTCATTTTGCCATTTTTCTTGGGGACCAGGACCACATTTGCCAACCATTCCGGGTATATGACCTCTCTGATGACCTTTGCGTCCAGGAGTCTTTGTACCTCTGCCTTCGCGGCTAAGGTTCTTTCTTCAGACATTTTTCTCTGTCTCTGCTTCTTCGGCCTCATCCTCGGATCAATGTCCAGCGAATGCTCTATTATGTCTCTGCTGACTCCTTGTAGGTCAGCGGCACTCCAAGCGAAGATATCTTGGTTCTTTTGCAACACGTCTAGCAATTCGAGTTCCTCCTCTCTACCAAGGGTGGCGGAGATGGTGACTTTCTTATCTGGAACAGCTTCCTGCAGAGGGACACATTTCGTTTCCTCCTGATCAGCCAGGTCTGTTTTCCCCCTTGGCATGTCTGGTGGCTGGGAAGCTTCATGCTGCGTAGAGTCTACGGAGTTTATGTTCCGGAAGGACTTGTAGATTGCTTTCTCTATGTTCCTTGCCTCCTTTTGACTTCCGTGAACCGTTATCACTCCGTGCAGAGCCGGGATTTTCATGCACAGGTATCCCATATGAGCGGCCGCATTGAACTTGTTCAAGAATCCTCGCCCGAATATGGCATTATATGGGTAGTGCAAGTCTACCACATTGAAGGTGACGTACTCTGTTCTTGCGTTCTCCGTTGTGCCGAAGGATACGGGCAAGGCGACCTTCCCCAGAGCATGTATCTGCTTTCCTCCGAACCCGATCAAAGGTGACTCCGAAGGTTGGAGTTGGCTTCTACTGAGGTTCATTTGGTCAAAGGTTCCAGCAAATATTATGTCTGCGGAACTCCCTGAATCCACTAAGATCCTGCTTACTCCCCAACCCGCAACATTTGTTGTTATGACCAAGGCGTCTGTGTGAGGGTAGCTTTCCAATCTTAGATCTTCCTCGGTGAAGGTTATTGGGGTTCTGGACCAATCAGTGCATCTCACTGGCCCTTGAACTGCAACGTTGTTGACGAGCCTGAGGTGATCCTTCTTCTGCTTCTTTGTCTGGAACTCCATTGAAGACCCCCCAGCTATTGGTAAGATCATTCCAATCGTGGGCAGGGGTGTATGAGGGCCGATCTGATTATCAGGGTGGGGTTCGGTTTTTGGTGGTGGTGGGGCTTGGAGTAGCTGTAGCTGGTTTGGGGGAGGAGGTAGTGACTGCTGGTGGGGTTGCGGGGTTTCGATGTACGTAATGTGTGGAGGTCGTGGAGGAACATAGTTTGGTGGAAGGTTGTGGTCCGCGGTTTGCTGGGCTGGGCGCCAAGCTGGTAGGAAGGTGGGATAGTAAGCGGAGGCTAGCGCGCTGGGCTGAAGTGGAGCTGGGTGCTGCTGGCTTGAACCTCCGACATATGAATGGTAGAAGGTTTGAGGGAATGTGTGATTTACTTCCCGAGGTTGAGCAACTGGTATCGGAGGTTGCGGAGCTGACCTGCTCTTGATCCTCTCCTGAGTTTCTTTTGCATCTGGGCAATCTCTGGTGGAGTGACCCTTCTCCTCTCCATGGAAGAAACAATACTGTTTCCGTGGTCGCTGACTTTGATTTTTTCGCCATCCCGCATTTCGACCCCCTCTTCCGGCTTGATTGGGTATGCGTTCCGAGCTTCGCGCTTCCGCTGGCGGACGGTTATTTTCCGGCCTGTCATTTTTCGGTTGCTCGATATTCATCATCTGTCCACCAGCCTCTCGCTGTGGCCGGCGTTCATCCTGGCTGAGGTTCTTCTTCTGTGGGTTTCTATCATTGCTCTGCCTCTTCTGAGAGTTTTGGTCTTCCAACCTTTTGCGGTAGTCGTTGTCTGACCTGCAATACTTCTCAAACTCGTGGTACAGCTCGTGCATGGATGCTGGCTTTTCTCTGGCCAAATGGGTCGCGAAGGGCCCTATGCGAAGACCCTTGATGGCCGCTTCAATGGCAACCTCCTCCGGCACGCCGGGTGCTCTTGCCTTAGTCTGTACGAACCTTTGGAAGTACTCCCGCAGTGCCTCTCCCTGACTCTGGCGACACTGGAACAAGTCCGTGGAGGTCAGTGATTCAACTGCGAATCCCTGGAAATTCGCTAAAATCTTATCTCGAAGGTTCTCCCATGAATAGATTGACCCGGGTCTCAGCATTGAGTACCATGCCAGGGCATCTCCCTCGGCTGCGATCACGAAGGATTTTGCCATCACAGTCTCGTTCCCTCCAGCTGAGGCCACGGCTGCCTCGAAACTCATCAGGAACTGGCGCGGATCGGCCTTTCCGCTGAATTTAGGGAGCGTGATAGGTTTGTAGGTTGTTGGCCAAGGCGAGGTCTGCAATCCTTCGGACAAAGGGGAGCGAAGGTCCGACGTGCCCCGCAGCATGCCACCGTAGTTTGTCGGTTGCACATCTAATGTTGGGCCGGCGCTGTTCGGAACAGCGGGCTGAATTGTCGGCTGAGGTGGAGGTTGCATGCTAAGGATTTCTGCCTGCAGGAATGAAAGCTGCTGCCTGATCTCGGCCGCTTGCGTCGCGGCTACCGCTGCCTCTTGGCTGGCGGCGTAGGCAGCAGCGATCCGGTCTCGCTCTTGCTGAAGGTTCTGCAATTGCGTTTGCAGCTGCTGGAGCTCTTGCGCGGCCGTCGGTTGCGCCGGGTCTGCGGCGGGGGGAGGTTCCTGGCGTGTTTCCGGCTGCTCGTTCTCTGGCTGCTCGCCCTCAGAACCTTCTCCCTCCACGGTCGCGTACGTGCTTCGCACGGCCCTCCTCGGCCTTCCTCTCCTGGAGGGCTCTGCCCGAGGTCTTGTGGTGCTTGTTCTCTTTCCAGCCATCGCGGGTTATACTTCGGGGGCCCCACGGTGGGCGCCAATGTTGGGGAGATGCTCTCCGCACTCCCCAGCAGTACGGTGGATAGTGAACCTTCTCACTCGATGCCGTGAGAGGTCTGAGCTCCAACGGGCAGTAGGCTCAACAGTAGGTGAAAACAGTGAATGCTCTCTCTTCGTTTATTAATGGCGGTATCGCGCCCCTTATATAGGGCCTGGAAACCGATCTAATGGCATTTACATAAATGCCCCGTGACGGTGGGGGAATATTCCAGTATATTCTTTCATCGCAGTCTACTGACCCTAATACACCTGCGTAATTTCACATTAAGCCCCTCGTTCATCCTCTGACTGGGGCCTCAGCTGGTCGGAGGCTTGGATCCTCCGCCCAGTTGCGGATCCTCCGACGCTTTGGTGTCGGAGGTTCCTCGGCCCGGCTGGGCCGGAGGTTGCTCGACCCGGCCACCCCAGGAGCTCCTCCTTAGCCTGGTCCAGTCGGAGGTTCCTCGGCCTGGCTGCGTTCTCGCCATCCTCGGACCCGGGAAGGTCGGAGGTTCCCCCCCTTTCCTTGTTTGTGGGCCTCCGCCGGTGTCTCAGTCCCTGCACACACTTAGCACGACCAGACGAGTCGTCAACATTAGTATTTTCCAGTGAAGGATATCCTTCGACGCTTCAGGCGTCGGAGGTTCCTTGGGTGAAGGATAACCTTCGACGCTACCAGGGGGAAGGATGCAGCTGTTCCCCAACAAAAGACTTTTACAGATTCGAAAAAAAACAAAGACTTTTACAGGGAGCATATTCAACCAACCTTGTCACTATAATACATATCCAAACTGCAGATCTAGAAATGAAGAGCCGAAGTCACATGGAAATGGAATTGCACACATAACCTCTCTCTCAGTCAGCAAAAGAAGTGAACAAAGTTTGTCTGAACAAACTGTTTTCTGTTTTCATGCAGATTCATACCAACTCACGATTAGGATTTACTCTCGTCGCACTTTTCTTGTATGCTATATTCATGACATCAGCAGATCAAGTTTCTTTTAGATGTGTGCTATACAAAGTGCGACAAAACTTGCTTTTGCAGCCTAACTGTATAAAGATTTAAAAACTTATGCTATATGAAGAGTCTAGAACTACTGTATGTATGCCTGCCTTTCGCATATACAACAAATACTGTTCACTGATTTATTATGAGAGAAAAATACTGCTGGCCGGAAGAAAAAATACGGTTTATAAGACAAGCGAACAGAAATTCCTTCGACAGTGTCCTTTCCTACCGTGAAGCAGAAATTCTAAACAGCTGATATGCACCAAGCTAACCATGTGTCCTTCGACAGTGCCCTTTCCGACCGTTAAGCAAAATTCTAAACAGCTGATATGCAATGTCTCAGAATTACCAGGCGCCATATAGATGTACAGTCAGTTAGTCCACAAGGAACTGTTCCTGCAAGATCTGTGTAATTATGGTCTGGACAGCGGTACTACTATTCATGGTAGCCAATGTACAAAAGCACTGTGTGTAGCCAGTTGTCATATGCAATGTTTAAACCGCCGCCATCAGTGGCGGACGGACGGGGGGCTGGGGGGGCTGCAGCCCCCCTCGTGGGCCGAATTTGTTTAGAGCAGGTATTCAGTCCGGCCCAAAAATAGTTAACCCTAGAAAAAAAACTCGACGCTCTCGCTCGCATCCCTCGCGCGCCGCTCGCCCGCGACAGCGCGACCTGCGCTCGCCCTCGCCCGCTCTACCGCCGCCGCCCGCCGCCGCCGCCGGCTCTTCCTCTGCGGCTCTGCCCCTCCCCTCTCCGGCTCTCCACGCGGCCGCCACCGGCCTCCGCGGACCACGCCGACGCGCGCCCGCGCCGACCGCCGGGAGCCCGAGACAGCGACTCAGCGACAGCGAGGGAGGCCAGCCCCCAACCGGCAGCCGGCCAGCCAGCGCCCAGCGGCCGCGCGGGGCGCCCACGGCCACCGCCCACCAGTGCCAGGCTGCCAGCCAGTGGCCAGCGCCCACCACTGCCCTAGCCCCTAGGGTTACGCAGTAACGCAAGCAAGGTGAGAAGATGAAGATCCCTCTATTTTTTTCATTACTGAATACTAACTACTGACTAGATTTACATTGAGGCCATTACTGATTTACTCATTGGTTTGAATTTGTAGAATGGAAAAATATTTTTCTAAGAAAGATGATTCCAGTAAAGAGTGTCGAGTTGAGAAAAAAGACCCCGTATTGAGCTTGATATGAATGATATAGTTGCTGATCCAGGTCTTAGAAAGCCAATTGATGAATTTCCTCAAGGTCCCAAGGTGCGTATTGTTTTAATACTTTTCTTTTTACTTGTTATCTTGATTATTGAAGAAGTGTATGACATTTGCAAATTATGTAGCATTGAGGGTGGCGGTTCAAGTCGTATTGGTTCAAGTGGTGCCAATTCTTAAGCTGGAAGACTCCTTGTATTTGGTACTTTTCTATCCTTAATTCTATGTATCTTTGACTTTAACTACTTTGAATCCATATCACATTATCAATCTAGGTTATATCTACTAGTATACTGTGTCTACCGAGCAAAATTTTTTGTTCGCCTTGTTCTTTAGCCCCCCTTGGTCCGTTTCTAGATCCGCCACTGGCCGCCATGTATACCAAGGTTATCCAATCGTCCTCACCGTCTGACATTTTATAGATTATTTATATAACATATATACCCTCTTAATCCTTTTGCAATCCAGATATCGACCATGTATGCTTCACAGCAGCATCAACCATCCAAATGGCCACAGTATATGAAGAGATGAAAAACAGCTGTTGGTGTTTCATACAGTTTGTGTACATATATATAATTTGGAGGCAAGAAGCAAGTGAGTTTGTACGCCCTTGGAGAACGAACGCAAGGCAAGTCTATGACCTCATCACAGCGACACAGGAGGCACCATACATAGGTCATCTGTGAGCACTGAGCACCGCTGGTGTGGGATCCTCCTCATGCCTTCCACCACGGGTCCTCGCCGGTCCTGAAGTCGGTCTCCACCCACGGGACGAAGAGGACCTTGCCGTCGTCGACGTCGGCGTGAACCAGCGCCAGCGACTGTTCACAGAAGAGCAGCGCCGAAGCAGATCAGTTTCAGTTGAAACGCAACACAATCAGCTGCAGACTTCCAGTTTAGAAGAAAATGAAATTATTGGGTGCGTTTGTTTTTATACCAGAGGCGCCGGTCCACGGACCACCTTGCCCTGGTTGTTGTACTGGGATCCATGGCAGGGGCAGATGAACTTGTTCTCGGCGCCGTTCCACGGCACGACGCAGCCGAGGTGAGTGCACACGGCGTTGATCCCGTAGGTGGCCAGCGTCTTGTCCTGCTCCACCACCAGGTACGTCGGGTCACCCTGCACGCGCACGACGCGGCGCCGCACACAAAACACGCCGGCCGTGACCGTGAGCATCATCAACACAAACACAAACACAACTGCAGGTGACGACGACGGTGGCGATGGGATGACTGACCTTGAGCCCCTGCGCCAGCGTGCGGTCGTTGGGACCGTGCGTCTTGAGCCACTCATCCACCGTGATGTCGTTGCCCAGCTTGTCCTTGGCGTAGGTCCCGCCGCCGGCGCCGCCGGAGCTGATGCGTGCAAAACCAATGGGCCGCCGGAGCTACAGTGAGCCGGTAGCTAGGTGTTGATGCATGCATGGCAACGAACGCGACTCACCCGGCGGGGACGAAGAAGGCGCCGTAGGGGACGACCATGCCGACGGTGGGCAGCGAGATGGCGCCGAGGAGGAGGAGGTTCATCAGCTTCCGCTTCTCCATGTCGGGGACGCGGTCGGCGGGGATGCTGCTCGCCGCCTGGCACGTGATGCTCTGGGCGCGCTCCCGGCCCATCCCCAGGCCAAGCCCCTTCACTGGCTTGCCCAGCGTAGCGCGGGACCGGCAGAGCTGCCATTGCAGGCACGGACACGGGACATCATATATCATATATATGCAAAGAAAAAACCATATTGTGAAAACTAATAACACGCCGACTCTGTTTCCCGTCGGCCAAAACTCAAGGTCAGGGAGAGAGAGGCGCCCCATGGCAGAAGAAGGAAGAAGATGAGGAAGTTGCTGGGTCACCTGGTGGGTGGGGTTGGCGGCGGTGGAGAGCGCCGCGGTGGTCGCCATGGCTGCAGCAGCAGGTGAGGATCGGGGCAAGACGGCTGGTGTTCACTACTCCCTGGCGTCCACAGGCTTGCGGATGGGTATATCTTTGCCCCGGGTGGCTGAGGGAGGGGGCCGGTGATTGGTTGACGCACAGCGACCGGCCTGCCAGCACCACATGTTCGAGGCTGCACCCGGCACCCTGCAGGGCATAGATTTTTTTTTTTTTCCAGAATCCTGCAGGCCATAGATGAGCATTCGGGCCGCTGCGTGCCGATCTGGGCTTCGTGTCTGGGTACGGGCCACTTTCCGTGCCGATCCAGAGGATGCGCTCGGGACCGGATCCGCGGGACGGAGCGTGGAGGAGGCCGGCCGTGCTCGTCAGCCGGTGGTGCGCCGTGCGGGGGAAAGAAAAAAAAGGACGTGTCAAACAGGTTGGAATGCTGGGCCCGTGCAACCCCAAACAAACTGTTTGTTTTGAAAGCGCTTTTTCACTTTTTGTCTCACCGGCACGGCACGGCACGGCCCGGCGGCCACTTCGCAGCATTGGTCCACGCGACCTAGACTAGAGCACGTGAGCCAGTAACTCGCATGGCTTCGAGATTGGCGATGCAGAAAACCTACACATGGAGAATGCTCTTTCAGCCTTTTGTCACCGATATATACTTAACGTGGTATTTGGAAAACCTCCGTTGGATGCCATCCATCCATCCCCTTCGGAACAGAACAGATCCGATCTGGTCATCTGGCACCCTCGAAACAAATGTGTCCATGTGTACAGTTGTACTGTGTGTGCACGATTGATCATCTGCGAAGCAACCGATCAGACTAAGCTGCTCATTGATTGATGTTGGTATTTTTGCTTCTGTACGTTTGTTACGTTAGCTGGATGCAGCCATATTACAGGTGAGCAGTTGCGTTCTGCCAGTGCCGGCTTTAGAACAAAATGAAGACCAAACTGGCAAAACTTTGTTGTGGTTGTGGGTTATCGAGTTGGAAGGCAGACAGACAGCGCAAGCAACTACTACGGTGACATTCGCCCAACATCTATTGTATGCTCTTCACTTCAGTCTTCAGCAGGCAACACCATAGAAGGGGCATACCATCTACATGCCGTAAACATAGGGGCGTAAATACAACTTATACAGTGCACAGATCAAATTGTACATAGATGACGTGCTAACCCTGCGAACTCACTAACTTAGCTAATAATATGTACAGGAGCTGAAAATGGCTACAAAATTGCCTTCCCCTCCTTTGAGGGGCTCCAACTAGACAGAGAGTTCAGGCTCCTAGCAGCTCTCTGTGGATAAGTAGCTATAGCTACTGACTAGTGTAGAAGGTCCACATGAATTTGCTACCTCAGAAACCAGAATCATCTCAAAGAATCCGTGGTAACATTGCTTAGTGCAGAATCATGCAGGAACTTCTGGGCCGTCCTTGCTTGTACCTTGGATGAATTCAACATTATTCCAAGTACAATGGTGTTGTGCTTGCGCATGGCTGGCAAATTGAAGACATTTTCAGATTGTTAATAGCTCCTTGGATGAATTCAACATTGTCCACTGCCCCAGCGATCATTGTGGACTTCAGGTATCAAGAGCTGCCAACAGAAAATTTGTGGACTTAAAGATATCAACCACCAACACCTTCGACTGGAATCCTGACATTTTCATAACCTTTCAGCGTCTCCACACTGAAAGATTCCAGTGCTTCAAATATCGGAGCCAGACCTGCTTTCAGATCAGCTGCACTGGCCTCTCGAATCTGTTTCACAGTTTCGTCGTGCCGAGCTCTTTGTTCATCCAATCTCTTGTGCAGTGTATCCAATGCAACCATGCGGTTATCGACTGCCCTGCCATTGTCGGCAATGGGCAACACTGCCTTGTCAGCTTCAAATTGCCCTTGCAAGCCATGTTCCTCCTGAAGAGATTTGAGCCGCTTTGCGAAATCCCTAGAGAGGTAGTCAGCTTTCAGCTTCTGCTGCTGCTCTTCGTCCTGCCGCTCCCATAACATATGTACGTTGACAGCAAAAGCTTCCATTGTATCTACGACGCTGGCTTCTGGTATCCTTTTCATGGCTTGACACCAATCGTTAGCTGTAATGAACACAGCAGGAGCTCCAAGCCTACCAGGAGAGAAGGGTGCAATGCCATCCGGAGTCTCCTCCTTTTCCTGAGGAAGCCATTTGACTAGCCAACCATTGAGGGTTTCGATATAAGCTTTTTGGGATAAGATCCAGTTCCTGAAACAAGAACACCAGTTCAAAAGTTCCATTTCTAGCTCCAGTGTAACCTTGGAGGAGCTTTCTTCAGGTCCATTCTTAGGGATCAGAATATGAGATTTAGTTTGAAGTATGGTATGAAATTGCTTCCGATGGCATTCAAGAATGAATTTCCACATTCTAACAAGCCTGCACAAAAATCAGAACTATTCTTTATTTTATTTTTTTTTTAAAAAGAACATCGCTACTACTAAAACTAGCTGATCTTTGCAAATGTGGCAACAACTTATGCAACAATATATAATTTTTTTTAAAAAAAACAGCATGTTGTAGTAATACAGCAACATAAAACATGCTACTCTAGTTTACATGAAGTATTTAGACATCATAGAAAACCAGTTCAATAAAATGGACCAGATGGCATATAGAAGTTTTCAGTCGCAACAGGTCCCTACTTTTAGTGATTTTCCATCAAAGAATTGCATATTTATTTTTCATTTGTTTCACAATCCCATGTTGTAGTAATACAGCAACATAAAACATGCTACTCTAGTTTACATGAAGTATTTAGACATCACAGAAAACCAGTTCAATAAAATGGACCAGATGGCATATAGAAGTTTTCAGTCGCAACAGGTCCCTACTTTTAGTGATTTTCCATCAAAGAATTGCATATTTATTTTTCATTTGTTTCACAATCGATGAAATATTAACTGAACAACTGCATATTTTCTTAAACAAACAAAACTTATCTAGTACTAGAATCATCAGTTCAAAAAATAATATAAAATCTACTCTATAAGAATCATTGATTTTTATAGTCAAGAAATCCGTAAGTACTTTGTAAAGCAAATCAAAAGTCATGAAACGATAAAAAGGGTAACAGGCGAAATAACATTCAAAGACATGATTGTTTGAAGGTTGAACCCTTCAAGATCTACGGGAGTGAATAAAAGAGTAGAAGGTGGATTACATCTGTCATACCCATGGATAAGTGTAACAAGGTGTGGGTGTAGCTCATCATCTCGTAGTATGTGGATCCTCCTAGAAATAACTTTAGCTGATCTGATGGAAATGTTGATTTTGGTGAGCAGTGCCCTAATTGAGGCCCGCGTTGTATCGATCTTATGTGGCTCTGCACCACTAGCATCCAGCTCTTTCAAGCGCTTCCATTCTTTGTCATATGTAATCCTCAATTTTTCTTCCTCCTAACATAGTTTAAGGAAATGTTAAAACATGTTGATGAAAAATAAAGGCTCAGAGTGTCACTTTAAAGTTCACAAACAAATTACTCTAAGTAAGGGCCCTTCTTAACCATTTACAGCCAATCAATACATTCCCAAAGGAACCAGGATTTGCAGTGGTTAAATGATAATAATAATATAGCTCAAATATAGTAATCACAATAATATATCTGTATCTCTACAGTTAAGGGAGGGTTACAAGCATTATTTGCTTTATTATCCCATAATTTTTCTTAGAATTCCTAGGATACCTTGTATATCAAGACGGAGGGACAAGTCAACTATACTCATCTTTCCTTATTTGCCAGATCAACAAAAAAAAAGATACCATAAATCTGCAAGAGAAACTAATCCCCACATTTCATATAAAGGGAATAGCATACCACAATTTCCTTATGAAGTCTTTTCTCCCACACATACAGCCTGTCCATTGTTGCCGAAAGAGTATTAAGCTCAACATCACTGGGAAAATCGAATCTTTTACTGGAATTCTGGTTTCCTTTGGATGGATTTATAGCTGATTCTTCCAAGCTCTTCACCGGTGGCTCCGATATGGAAGAAAATAACAAAGCGAAGGTCCCCATCATCCGTGAGAATATCACTGCATGGAGAGTAAGGATCAAATTGTTTGACTGGGTTACAATTGTCTATGGAAGGACAGAGAAGAACTCCAGCCCAGAGATCAGTATAACAATAAGAAACCAGGTACATTCTACCTCTCAAATGGTCAAATTTCAATATAGCTATTGATTTACCAATGCAAACAAAGTTGGCTTCAGTTTGATGGAACCAGGATTTGCAATGGTTAAATGAAAAACAAAGCATACTTACATCTTAAGATTCTATTCCGTGATCGATACCGCATCCTCCCCACCTCAAGGATCCTTGCGACATCATCCCCACAGGCAGCCACTGATTTGAATTGCTCCTTTATTTCCTCAACAACCTCGGCGACATCTCTTGTCCCAGTGAACTCTGGCGGCCGTGCATCCTCTCCGACTACTATGGATGAGTGATCCTCTGAGCTCACCTTCCTCACCTTCATTTGATCATCTCCTGCCGGCACCTGCACTGACCCCTCTGTTCTAGCATTGGCATGGTCACAATCGCAACTGCACACACTCTCGTCCCCTGACTCAAATACCGAAGCACTATACACACTCTCGATCTCAACTTCCTTATGCTCCATGGACACTTTTACCTTGGCACTGACATCCACATTGCCAATCCGGTTCGACGCCGTGCTCTCTACAGCCTTCCTTGCCTTCACAGACTCCCTCATAGACTCCAGCTCCGTCTCCTCCTCGAGCTCCGGGATCCCCTCCCTTGCCCTCACCTCACTTGAGTTGGGACTGCTGGTGAACGACCCATTGGAGTCGTAACCTTTGCCCTTATACTGAGGAAGTTCCTGCTCATACGAATCGAAGGGGTTAAAGAAGTCCCACGGTGTCGTCTCAGGCATTGGCATTGGCGGCGGCGCCGCCGCCGGAGCCGCCGGCGCCGGTTCCCGGCCGCGATCCTCCACCGGCCGATCCCCGTCTGGTGGCAACGAGACGCCGTACATTGGGTTGTTGTACCCGTAGCCGTACCCCATGTAGGACGAACTGGTGGCGAAGTTGCCGTAGCCGTACGGTTCTTGGTACACCGTGTTCGCCGGCGTCAAGCTGGCCTTCATGTAGTAGTAGCTGGGAAATGTGGCATTTTGGAATGCGGTGTTTGGAAAGGAAGCATAGGGATCGTAGGAGGCGTACTCCCACGGCATCTCCGGCCTGGCAACAAAACCAGGGTCATGGATTTGGCGTTCTTGGGGCTCGCCATGACCGTGGCCGTGGTTGGGCAAGGGAACGCCAGGACGAAGGACAGGCGCCGTCTGCGGCGGGATCTCGGCGCCGTGGCCACCGCCGCCACAGCCTCCGGGGCCGGCGCAGGGGTCGTCGGCCGAGGAGTCGGGATCGGATTCCGAGGCGTCGTCGGAGTGGAAGTGGATGTGGGAGTGGCCGGAGTCGGTATGCGGTGTCGCTGAGCCGCTGCCCCGCTGCTTCTTGGGCTCGTCGGCGTCGTCGGCGTCGTCGTGGTCGGACGGCGGCGGCAGCGTGAGCACGGGCGACCCCGGCGCCGGCGGCGTGGCGGCGTGGTGGTGGCTCGCGAACCGCGCGAGCGCGTCGGCGACGCGCGGGAGCGCCCGGAAGTAGGCGGCGTGCGCGGCCGCGAGGTGCGCGCGGTGGTCCGCGGCGGCCCGCAGCAGGTCCCGACGCTCCCGGCACAGCGCGGCCGCCGGGGACACGTCCGTCGCGTCCAGCCGCGAGCTCCGGCACCCCATCCCTCACCTCCGCTCCGTCCCTGGGCGGCCGCCCCCTACTACTCCCTCGCCGGCGCCGGCATTGGCATTGCCCTCGCCACCCGCCGCGACGCCGCGAGCGGTCGCTCCCGCAGAAAACCGAGGGTCGAGTCGAGGTAGAGCAGACAGCAGAGTGACCGAGTGAGCAGGGGCCGGAAGCAAAAGTAGCGTGGCAACGTAAAAAATGGTGGGCGAGGCGAAGGCGAGGGTGGCGAGCGGCGAGTGCGAAGAGGAAGCCGGGGAGGGAGCGGCGTGTGCGCGCGCGCGGGGCAGCGTGACCCGGGCACGTGGAGCCGCTGTGGGAGACGCGCGTTTATTATTGAGCAGAGCAGGAGCGTTCTCTCGTTCGCTTCAGCGCAGTCTCAACTCCCAAGCACGAAACGAGCACTTTGCAATAGCACGCCATTCACATTGGATCCGAATGCAGAGCCGAGCAAGAAAGTACAATACTGTGGTGCCACATACGAGTAGTAGTTTGGTAGAGTACTTTGGTACTAGACTAGTAGCAGGGGTTAGTATAGTACTACTAGTAAATTGAACATGGGAATACATTAATAATAATATCAGGTGACACGAATGAGGTACGAGCCTATGTAATGGTGCTAACTAGGCCATGTTTAGTCCGAAAAGTTTTTAGATTTTGACACTATAGCAATTTTATTTTTATTTTCCAAACATTATCCAATCATAGAGTAACTAGGCTTAAAAGATTCGTCTCGCGATTTACAGATAAACTGTGCAATTAATTTTTATTTTCATCTATATTTAATACTCTATATATGTGCCGTAAGATTCGATGTGACAGATAATCTTGAAAAGTTTTTGGTTTTTGGGTGAACTAAACAAGGCCTTAGCTAATGTGAAGATGAGGGACATAAGTAAAAACTATTTTATATATTTTTATTTTTTTTATATACTATTTGAATCACCTGTTTCTCTCATAGATTTTTGTACTTTGTGAAATATAAATCAGCTATTTATTTATTTATTATTAGTGATTATTTTCTCTTGTACTTTTTTTACTTACGTCTAGCTAGTCAAATAGCTATCTGCGGAGATCCTCCAAGACTGTCTCTAACACTGTGACACAAAATACAAGACTCGTCCGTCCTTTAGATAACCCTATAGGTAAAAATTCAATATATATTTTTGTCTTTCTCCAATAATAATATATATATATGTAGTTATCTTATAATAAATCAGTCAACAATATTTTTTACCATAGCTTATCAGCCAAACAATGTCTTTCTCCAATAATAATATATATAGTTATCTTATAACAAATCAGCTAATAATATTTTTTATCATAGCTTATCAGGCAAACGAACGAGACGTAACTACCGTCAAACACGGTTACTGCAGCCATTAGTCTGTAATACCGCACAGTACTACAGTCGACCGTGGCGAGCCGAGTTTTCTAGGAGTAAGACCTTGTTTAGTTTGTTGCCGAATTTTTTCAGATAGCGTAGCACTTTCGTTTGTTTGTGATAATTATTATCCAATCATAGATTAACTAGGCTCAAAAGATTCGTCTCGTAAATTTCGACCAAACTGTACAATTAGTTTTTAATTTTGTTTAAGATGAAATTTTTTTGGGTGTCACATCAGATATGTCGGAAGGATGTCGGGAGGGTTTTTTTAGAAACTAATAAAAAAACAAATTACATAGCTCGTTAGAAAACTGCAAGACAAATCCATTAAGCATAATTAATCTGTCATTAGCATATATAGGTTACTGTAGCACTTAAGTATAATCAAGGAGTAACTAGGCTTAAAAGATTCGTCTCGCGATTTTCAACTAAACTGTGTAATTAGTTTATTTTTTTATCTACATTTAATGTTCCATGCATGTGTTCAAAGATTCGATGAGATGGATGAAAAAATTTTAGGTGGGGAACTAAACAGGGCCTTAATACTTTATGCATGCGTCTAAAGATTCGATATGACGGGAAATCTTGAAAAGTTTTTGGATTTTGGGTTGAAGTAAACAAGGGCTAAGGTTGTCTCCAATAGGATATGCATTTAGGAATCCAAACCCAAAATAGGTTTCCAACACAATACCTATA
The DNA here is from genome assembly GCF_000003195.3 of Sorghum bicolor. Taxonomy (NCBI): domain Eukaryota; kingdom Viridiplantae; phylum Streptophyta; class Magnoliopsida; order Poales; family Poaceae; genus Sorghum; species Sorghum bicolor. The sequence goes on from NC_012878.2 coordinate 50,048,877, forward strand.
GCCTCCAACAGAGTGCCCATACAAAAAACCTATTTTGGGTATCAGGAGAGGCATACCTCAAATTTGGGTATTCTCTCTCCTCGAGACCCATTTGCAAAGAGTGTTGTCTTTTAGGTCTTGTTGTTGGAGAAGACTAAAAATAGGTATGGAACCTTTTACCTGTAGCGCTACCCAAAAGACAAATAGGTCTTGTATTTTGGGTGCCGATTGGTGGAGATAGTCTAATACTCCCTCCGTCCCAAAAAGAGTGTCGTTTTAGGTTTTTGTGCCACAAGTTTGACTCGATTTGTAGAAAATACATGCAATATTTATATCTCGAAATAAATTTGTTAAAAAACTAGACTTAAAGATCTTTCCAATGATACTAATTATGTACTATAAATATTAATATTTTTTATTATACATTTAGTTAAAGTTATTTCTCGGAAAGCGAAAACGACACTTATTTTGGCACAGAGGGAGTACAAGCCCTGACGGTCTGATGTAGCAGATCAAAGCAGCATGGGGTCTAGTTTAGTTCACCCTAAAAACAAAAAAGTTTTAAAGATTTCCTGTCGTATCGAATATTACGACACATGCATGAAGCATTAAATATAAATAAAAATAAAAACTAATTACACAGTTTATCTATAAATTTCGAGACGAATCTTTTGACTCTAGTTAGTTTATGATTGGACAATATTTGCCACAAACAAATGAAAGTGTTACAGTGACGAAATCTAAAAAAATTCACATCTAAAATAAGGCTTAGGTCTATAGTAGCTGTGTGCCAACCATTTAAAGTATTTTTCTCTCCGAAATTACAACACAGCGAACCAGTATTTTTAGCAACAAAAAATACTGTGCGCCTCGAATTCCATTACGTCACGGTAAAAGCGGAGGATCACACAGCACAGGGCGCCCGCGGTAAATCCAGAGGCACTGTTCTAGATTCTGACGCGACGCGTACCGGCAGTACTAGTAGTACGTCCAAATGCCCCATGCGGTCGCAGGCTTTTCTGCCCTCTTTCGCCGACCCAAAAAAAGGCTCAAAAGCACATGCGCGCGTCACGCTAATCACTCGTGAGCCGTGGGCCGTGGCCGGACCGGACGCCGCCGCGATAACCTTTCCAAATGGGATCGGCCGGTTCAGTTCCAGACGAACGCCCCGCCCCAGTTCGCGATCTGATCGCGCCGCGCTGCCGATCTAGAATCTGCCGTTGCGAATGTAGCAAGCAAGCCGCCTGCTGCAGCAGCTGGCAGATTTCGCATTTCAGATCTGATGAAGCGCGTGCTGTTATGTATGGCGCTGCCAAGTACTACTAGCCTCGTGTGGACGAGGAGCGTTGCCTACAGTTTTACCATGACACGTACTACTACTACTCCACTGCAGTGTTATCATATGGCACGGGGTTACGGGGTTTCAGAGTAGATTAGGGAGCCCGAGGCCGGTGCAGATGCAGCGGCAGAAAGGGAGTGGCGAGTGGGTGCTTCGAAAACCACGAGGGGCATGTGCGGCGAGGAGAGGGCGAGGACTTTTTGTCACCACGACCACGACGGCGCTGCCAGCCCGCCCGTCGTCCGAGCACGTTGTTTAGTCCCTCCAAAGACAAAGGACCCTGCAATTAACGTTTTACTATTAACTAGTCCAGCGATGGTACTGGCGTACTGACCGTGTCGTAGTAGAATTACCGCGCTTCCCGAGGCTGAAAGCTGCGGTGAAGGTGAAAGTGAAACTGTGCAAGCAGTGCAGCGGCGCCGCAACGAGACGACTGGCGGGCGAGATCGCCGGGGCCAGGGCACTCCGTTGATTGTACTCCTCCCGCTGTCAGTTTGTCAGTCCATCACCGATTCACATTCACCCCCCCCCCCCCCAACTCCACGTCCATCACGTACTCCACAGGACAGAGCAACGCAAAAGCATCTCTTGGATCCATTCCCAAAAGATTTTCGAATTTCAATACTGTAACATTTTCGTTTTTATTTGAGAAATATTATCTAATCATGAACTAACTAGACTCAAAAGATTCATCTCGTGATTTACAGTCAAACTATGTGATTAATTTTGTTTTTATTTAAATTTAATACTTCATGCATGTGCCGCAAGATTCGATGTAACAGAGAATCTTGAAAACTTTTTTGATTTCGGGGTAATCTAAACAAGGCCTTCCACCCAAAATCCAAATTTCTTTAAAGATTCTCCGTCACATCGAATCTTTAGACGCATGCACGGAGTATTAAATATAAAACGAAAAAAACTAATTGCACAGTTTGATCGAAATTTACGAGACGAATCTTTTGAACCTAGTTAGTTCATGATTAGACAATAATTACCAGAAACAAACAAAAGTACTACAGTATCGCGAAAAAGTTTCGAAAAGGAAGTAAACAAGGCCTTATTTTCGTATACTCCCTCTTGTTAAAATAATTTATAATTTGGAATATAATAATGAGTACCAACATTTCATAAACTGCAAGACGAGATGGTTAGTTACATCTTGTTTTTATTTTACGCTATTTTTAGTGGGAGTTTTATGACCTAATTTTCAATATATTCATAGTTTGAAAACCATCTCTCTACTCTTATTAAACTTTTATCATTTTTCTTTACTAATATGATGTCACATCAATATATTTAATATTTATAAAATTATAACGAAACTTTATTGAGATTAGCCTTATTAGGTGACCAAATAAGGGAAAAAATAAAAACCATCATTAAGAGGGTTTCGACCGTTTCCGTCCACCATTTTCGTACCTCCACGTCAGGCTTTGTTTGGATGTAGTCGTATTCACATCAATCCATATGCGTTGAGATGGATTGGAGTGGAACTTGAACTAAATTCCACCTCAATCCACACCAACACGTGGATTGAAGTGAATACGACAACATCCAAAGCTGCTGCTGTCGTCCCGTTGCTGGTCTCGCCCGCCCGCCCGATCGTGCGTGCGTGGGTGCTCTCGTGCTCGTCGCGACACGCCGTCGGGCGACAGCAAAAGCACCACTCGACGACGGGCGCCGTTCATTGCTTCTTGACGCCTCGTTCGTGCAGGAGTGGTCCGACGCGCAGGAGAGCCCGCAGAGGGGTCGCGTGGGCGGTGGGGGCACTGGGGAGGGGCCGCGGAGTAGGCCGGGGGGGCTGCCCGCTTGCCGGATGTGGCAGCAGCAATTGGCCGCTTTCTTGCTGACGGCAAGGGCGCAGGGGCCGCAGTCGGATCGGCGCATCGCGCACCCACGAGGCCACGAGGGCTTTGTTTAGCTCACTCTGAAAACTAAAATTTTTTTAAGATTTCTCATGACATCGAATCTTGTGGCACATACATAAAATATTAAATATAGACGAAAACAAAAACTAATTACACAGTTTAACTGTAAATCACGAGACGAATCTTTTGATCCTAGTTAATCCATAATCGGATAATATTTATCATAAACAAACGAAAGTGCTACAGTACCGAAAACTTTTCACTTTTCGGAACTAAACAAGGCCGAGGGCAGAAGCAGGCCCGGCAGCTAGCTGCCCATGCTTCACTGAAATGTATGGCGATGTGGCAGGATGCCCTTTTTTTTCAACAATAATAATGTTGGGTCTTGTTTAGTTACCATCGAAAATCAAATTTTTTTTAAAAATTCTTCGTCACATCGAATCTTGCAGCACATGCATGAAGCATTAAATATAAGACCTTGTTTAGTTACCAAAAAATTTTGCAAAATTTTTCAGATTCTCCGTCACATCGAATCTTTAGACGTATGCATAAAGTATTAAATATAGATAAAAATAAAAACTAATTGCACAGTTTGGTCGAAATTGACGAGACAAATCTTTTGAGCCTAGTTAATCCATAATTGGATAATTTTTGTCAAATACAAATAAAAGTGCTACAGTGTCGATTTTGCAAAAAAATTTGGAACTAAACAAGGCCTAAATAAAAACAAAAACTAATTAGGTCAGTCTCAATGGAGGTTTCATTAGGATGTCATGCAAATTTATTAGAGCATCACGTCAGCAAAACTGCACTTTTTGCATGAAACGAAGAGGAGAGAGAAGGAAGTAGTTTTACCATAGTGAAACTCTACGGACGTTGTTTCCCACGCGGTGAAACGGGATGAAATCCCCACTGAGGGACATATCGTTTCACCATATTGCATGTGATCCAATCATTTTACAGCAATTAAATGCTTTGCTTAGCCTTGGAAACAACAAAGTGAAATGCTTCATTGCCGGGGTTATTTCATAGATGGTTTCATTTCAATCTTGATGACGTGTTGGGCCTTGTTTAGTTCTCTAAAAATTTTACAAAATTTTTCAGATTCTCCATCACATCGAATCTTTAGAGGTATGCATGGAGTATTAAATATAGATGAAAATAAAAACTAATTACACATTTTATTAGTCGGAATTGACGAGACGAATCTTTTGAACCTAGTTAGTCTATAATTGGATAATATTTGTCAAATACAAACGAAATTGCTACTATTCTTATTTTGCAAAATTTTTTGAAAGTAAACAAGGCCTTGGTATGTAAAATCATGCAGTGACACTATCCATTGAAACTGGTCTTACACAGTTTGTCTGTAAATCACAAGACGAATCTTTTGATTCTAGTTTATGATCGAACAATATTTAGGCCTTGTTTAGATACACCCAAAAACCCAAAACTTTACAAGATTTCCTGTCACATCGAATCTCGCGGCACATGCATGAAGTAGTAAATATAGATAAAAAGAATAACTAATTGCACAGTTTACCTGTAAATCACGAGACGAATCTTTTAAATCTAGTTACTCCATAATTAGACAATGTTTGTCAAATAAAAACGAAAATGCTACAGTGTCAAAATCCAAAAACTTTTTGCATCTAAACTTACTATAAACAACCAAAGTGCTAGCGAAATTAAAAAACAAGGCACTGGCCGCACGGCGCGCAGAGGCTATTGCCGCTATGGTCAGGATCACGACAGGCGTCCGGCGGCATGGGCGCCGCGGCAGCGATGCCCGCTGCGGACAGTGGACGCGACGCGACGGTGCGTGTTCTGTTTTCCTGCTGAACAGTCCTATCGGCCTTTAGTTCACCACAAAATCTAAAAACTTTTTAAGATTTTTCATCATATCGAATCTTACGTTTCATATATGAAGCATTAAATATAGTTAAAAAAAACTAATTACACAATTTATCTGTAAATTACGAGATGGATCTTTTAAGCTTAATTAGTCCATAATTAGATAATATTTGTCACAAATAAACGAAAATACTATAGTAGTCGAAATTTTTTCATTCCAGCAACTAAACAGGGCCAGAGTCTACCACGGTGATCAGGCCTTGTTTATGTCTTGTTTATAGTTTCAAAAAAAATTAATTTTTTAAATTTATTTGTCACATATCAAATTTTACGACGCATGTATAAATTATTAAATATAAATAAAAATAATAATTAATTATATAATTTACCTATAATTTTTGAGACAAAAATCTTTTGAGTCTAGTTAGTCTATGATTCGACAATATTTGTCAAATACAAACAAAAATACTACAATGTCTATAACAAAGCCTTAGTTCTTAAAAAAATTTACAAATTTTTTTAGATTTTCCATCACATCGAATAAAAGAAATAACTAATTATATAATTTACCTATAATTTATGAGATAAATCTTTTAAACCTAGTTATTCTATGATTGAATAATATTTGTCAAATACAAATACAAATGCAAATGCAAACGCGAACAACGGTCCCGTGTCGTGTGCATGGTAAATTCCTGCGACTGTATTTCAATAATGCCTTTTTTAGTTCGGGAGAATAAAAGTTTTTTCTAACAAGGGAGAGAATAAAAGTTTTTAGAAATTATAGTATACTTCACTTGCTATATTCTAGGTGCCTGAGGTTTACCTTATATTCAGGCAACAACTAATAGCCATCCGATACAAACAAGAGCCTTAGGCCTTGTTTAGTTCACCCTAAAAACAAAAAACTTTTCAAGATTCTTTATCACATCGAATCTTGCGACATATGTATGGAACATTAAATATAGATGGAAACAAAAACTAATTGTACAGTTCGCCTGTAAATTACGAAATTAATCTTTTAAGTCTAGTTACTCTATGATTAAACAATATTTGTCAAATAAAAACGAAAGTGCTACAGTATCGAAATCTAAAATATTTTTAGATGTAAAGCCTTAGGAGACACACAAATCTTAAAGGAACATTAAACCACACGGAACCGTGAACTTTGGGCACAATTCAAAACGTCCGAGCCGATGATGTTGACGAAGGTGGAGCCCTCGTCAGCGGCTCAGCGCTCAGCAGTGGTAGCGCGACGCCAGCATACTTCAGATGAGGAATGAAAGCCTCTCTAAAAGAATGCGATTTCTATAAGGTCAGTTAAAAGCAAATTTAATAATATAGCTTATTTACTTACTGTAATGTTCTTTGCAGCTTTTTTATAGCTTACTCTAAAATAATTAACTATTAATTATTAAGGGGGTGTTTGACTCCACTATGGAGCAGCTCCAAATAAACTGGAGTTTGTTGAGCTCTCACAACTCCACTCTTTTTTCTCGAACTGAGTGCGTGGAGTTGAAACCATCTGGCTAAAAAACATAGAGCGGAGCTGAAAAACGTGGAGCAGAGCAGTTCCAAACACCCCATAATACATGACCCACTTATCTCTCTCATAAAGTTTATTGATTCCTGTGCCTAAGCTGGTTGTAAGCTTACAACCTGCTTTCCTCTCTCTCCTCTCTTTTCTTCTCTACCTCAACATTTAGCCAGCTTACAGCCTATTATAATACTTGCTATAATGGGGTTTTCATGAGAATTTTATACACATTAAATATGCTGATATGGAGTTGTAGTAATGAAGAGAGATGATAAGAGTTTAATGAGAGTAGAGAGTTTCATCTCCATAAAACTCATATACACTATTTTCAAAATATAAAGCCTTGTTTAGTTCACTTCGAAATCCAAAATTTTTCAAGATTCCCCGTCACATCGAATCTTGCGGCACATGCATGAAGCATTAAATATAGACGAAAACAAAAACTAAATATACAGTTTGTCTGTAAATCGCGAGACGAATCTTTTGATCCTACTTAGTTTATAATTAGACAATATTTGTCAAATAAAAACGAAAGTGTTACAGTAGCGAAATCCGAAATTTTTTCGGAACTAAACAAGGCCTAAATATGTTATAGCCTAAACATACCGATGTGTGAATACCATAGTCCATAGATACTAGACCGCCGTTGCAAAAGTGACAACAACATTGTTCATGATGTGCCACACCGCGCGGCCCAACTCGTAGCTTCCATACCAAACTAGTGAACAGGATTGGACCATGTGAGGCCCATACGTTCGCACACATGCCTGGGCCACCATGTCAATGAGTCATCAAGAAAGAGAGAGAGAGGTAAAAGTCTGTTTGACCACTTTTTTTTTATGAATTACACAAGTACATTTATAGACACTCAATACACACGCACATTTATTCTATGAACATATATGTGCAAACCTTACCCTATGAACACATCCGAAAGATTATGCTGGCAAATCTTAAGATTAACGAAGTTACTACCACTATAAAACATACTTGTGGGTTGCAACAAAAGATATTCTGAAGTTTATTATAGTATTTATGTGCCTAAACTAAAAAAATAACATAAAAAAATGCATCATAAAAAATGTACATATGTCATGGAAGGTGCATCGCCACCTTTTGTTCTTACGCGTACGTACAAAATGCAGTTGATTATTAGGTGCTATGACATCTGTCTAAAAAAAGATATAATTTTAAATTTGATCAAAATCAAAACTATCTAAGGTTTGTAGAAAATGGTAATGTAGCATATATGACTCTAAATAGATATACATGATAAATCTAATAATAATTATTTAGTATTGTTGTCCTCAACCGAAGTCTTCGACAATGTGGTGTAATGAATAATGCAAATGCTAATGAGTGGAGATGTTATTTTCAATATGAAATACTCTGTTTTACACCATTTATATTGTCCAAGTTACATTCGACGAAATGAATTGCTCCTACCCTAATTTTAGATCTTAAGCACATTCCTAGTATTGTAGGGGGTATTTTAGTTATTTCATCCGAAATCCATACATGAATTGATTCAGATCTAGACTTCTTGAGGTACTAGCCATTTCATGCCCGTAGTTGTAGCTCTCTTCTAGAGCCATCTCATTGTATGCTTGGTGGGCTTTCGGCTCATTTTATACCGTCCCAAACCCCCTTTCAGAAGGCCTGAAGTTGCCTTCGCGCTAGTTGTTGACGGTCCTTAAGTATCAAATTTAATTATCAAATAAATAAAGAAAAGGATCCAAATGAAATCAAGATCTAGACTTAGGGTTTTATCTGACAGAATTCCACGAGTTTTGGTGTTTGTCTATTTCTGCAGGGGGTTATCAGGAAATATGGAAGAAAGGCCCACATGTCAGGATTACGTAAAGATATTAACGTGCTGCGCAATTATCTTACATCTAGAAGACTCCAGAAGCCACGAGACCGAAGCGGAGGCGAAACGGGGCCAGAGGCAGGGCGCCCGCCCTCCTGCCCTGGGCGCCCGCCCCCTCCAGGAGTCCAATCAGAACTCTGCTTCGCGGGAGATCTCCACCGACCTAAAGGATGAATCTAAACCATACAATCTATGTCGGTTTGATCCAAGGGCCCATATTCACTTGAAGGGACTATAAAACCAGACCCCCTGGCCCCTGGAGGAGAGAGCCTCTCAACCCTAATTCATTGTTCCATCAAGGGAGAAGAAGCCTCTGATCAAGATTAGAGCCACCACATCAATTAGATATCTAGATTAGCATAGCTACATAGGATTAGAACTAGAAGGAGTCAATCTTCGATTGGTTTCCGGATCTGTCAGGAGGATTCTTGGTAATTCTCTAATTGTGCTTCTCATTGCTTTCTAATTATCTTTGTTCTTCAATATTATGAATATGACTTTGTTCTACTTCAATATATTGTTTATGACTTTGCTCTACTTGCTTATATTCAAGATTATATTGTTCTTAGTTTATCATAGTTATGTACTTGGCTTAGTTAGATACGATCTATATACATGCTTAGGATCGTATAGCGTTTATCCATCGGATCCATGGGTAAATGATAGATATTGTGTAGGCGTGGTGCTTATACCGTATTTATCTGCGATTGTACCCAATATGCCAGATCGAGGGGTAGTCCGTGATAGTGACAGCTTCATTGATTCTTATATAGTCCCCCTCTCGTGTATTGGGCTGGCAGAGCAACATTATTACAGGGGAGTGATTGCTATGTTTCTCATATTCCTTGCTAATATCACTATGCATGGGCGTAGTCTTGTCTCGCAATGATTGCTAAGTATGCTTGCACTAACTATGATAATGCTAGACTATATAGTTAAGAATAACTTAGGGAATATTCTTGTAGTTCGTTCTAATACCATGCTAATGACTTTCTAGAGTATCTAATTGAGGTGCTTATCATATTTATTATGTGGCTAGATCAGACTAATTATCTTTGTCACTATTATTATTTCATATATCTTTTATGTGACACTTATCCCTGTATGAAGAGTTAGATATAATGTTCTCAATTATACATGCAATGATAGATGCTCAATCTCATATTCTATTCTGTAATCAATAGTGATGATTGTTAATCCCTTCCCAGTGGTAAAAATATAAATAACGATACCTGGAATACTTCCCGGTTAAAATGCTACATCGGTATTAATCTGTGCGCTTGCAGATCCCATTAATTATTTATTTAGAAGAGCAATTGCATATTTCAATACCGCGTCTCTCATATCATGCTGGGGATGACAACTTGGCTTAAGTGGTGTGAGGGATAGGTTTGGCATTTTTGGCACCGTTGCTAGATTTAGAAGTTAGTCTACTTTTAGTAATGATGTTAAGAATACCCAACAAGCATTTTTGGCGCCGTTGCCGGGGAAGGTTGATTACCAATCAGAAATGGAATAAAAGATTTAGAGTAATCATTCGCATCACTAATATGATTGAGCTTATCTATTCTCTCATGCAGTTTTACCCCGATATTTTTCTATTTTATCTTATGCAGGGGAATGTATGAATAGAAGACATCTTCCAGGAAATTTTGTTGACGATCCTGAAGCATTATTCAAGAAGACGAGAGCCAAGCTCAAGAAATCATCAACACTTCACGAAGAAGCTTCATCCACTCAAGAAGATCACCGGAACTTGTCTTCCGAGTTCGAGGCCATGGCGAACAAATCGATCCGCGAGTTCTCAGCTCCCACTACGGACAACATCCGCACTGGACCTGCTGCAGAGATCGATGGCAACTTTGAGCTCAAGCCTGGACTTATCAACATGGTGCAATCCAACCAGTTCTGTGGGAAGGCACACGAAGATGCTAGTGCTCATTTACAACACTTCCTGGAGATTTGCAACACATTCACCATAGCAGGAGTTTCCAAAGACGCTATACTACTTCGCCTCTTCCCATTCTCACTGTTAGGAAGAGCGAAGCAGTGGTTCTACGCTACAAAGGAGAAGAATACTACGTGGGCACTCTGCTCAACAAACTTCCTGGCAAAGTTCTTTCCCATGGGCAAGACCAATGCTCTCCGTGGGAAGATTACAAGTTTTCAGCAACAAAATGATGAATCTGTTCCAGAAGCATGGGAGCGCTTTCAAGACTACATCCTAGAATGTCCCCATCATGGAATGGAGAGTTGGCTATTGATGCAGACGTTTTATCATGGGCTCAGCAACAGTGCCCGAGAGACCATGGATGCTGCAGCTGGAGGAGCGTTCTTATCACTTACTATACCACAAGCCACAGCTCTTGTGGAGAAGATGGCGTCCAATCAAAGCTGGAATGAAGAGAGGACCCAGACACGCAAGAGAGGTGGAGGTATGCATCAGCTGAAGGAGGTAGACATGCTGTCTGCAAAGCTAGACCTGCTCATGAAGAAGCTCGATGATAGAGCTGGAGACAAGAAAGAAGTTATGCACATCTACGACTCTCACATGACTTGTGAGGAGTGTGGAGACACTGGAGACTCAGGCAACCTCTGTCCTGAGATACTTGAGGATGTGAACTACATCAACAACAACAACAACTACTACAACCGTCCTCAACAAAATCAAGGTTGGAATCAACAGAGGCCTAACTACTCAGGTAATTATCAAGGTAACAATTCTTACAACAACAATAATAATTTTCCACCTTTGAGAGAGTTAGTGTCTAATCAAGGAAAGCTAATGGATAACCTATCCAAGAAATTGGCATCTAATGATAAAATACTAGAAAATATAAATAATAGAATGGATAATTTTTCTACTGCCATCAAGAATCAAATTAGCTTTAATAAAATGATTGAATCTCAGTTAAATAAAATTGCTGCTGCTGTTCCTACTACTAACCCCGGTATACCATCACAACCGGAAGGATTAGAATCTGCAAATCTTGTAGACACGTTTGAAGCAAGTAATTGGAGTAACCCCGTCACTAAATTTTCTACTGACCGTCTGCCGGTCAAGAGAGGCGATCCAGGACAACCCGTCATCTCGATCTCCATCGGCATGGTGGACTTCCCAGAAGCACTCTGTGACTTTGGCTCCAGTGTCAACATTATACCCAGGGTACTCTATGAGAAATTCTTTACATATCCTTTATTAGAGATATCCATGTGTTTGCAGTTTGCAGATCAGACGATAACTTTTCCAAGAGGAATAGTGAGGAACCTTTGTGTCCGAGTTGGTACCTTGTATGCACCAGCAGACTTCGTAGTGGTAGAGACCGGAAATGATGAGAGAGCACCTATCATCTTAGGGAGGCCATTCTTGAACACCACGGGAGCTATCATCTACGCCAGTGCTGCCAAGATCAGTTTCTATGTCAAAAGGAAGAAGGAGACATTTTTCTTCAAGAACAAGACTACACAAATTCCAAATCAATCCAGACGTGAATCAAGGAAGAGGACCAACAGGAGGAACAGGAACAAGCAAGTGTGGACCGAGTCAGCTAAGATGGTCACTGTAGTCCATGGAGGCCAAGATCACCAACTGAAGTCACCGTTTTTGACCAAGAAGGACGACCCAGGAATGCCAAGCATTTACTGCTCCATAAATGGATACAACTTCTACAAGACGATTTGTGACACCGGATCAGGCGTCAACATAATGGCTGCAGTCACCTATCGGCTTTTGTTCGGGACCATGCCTCTAAGACCAACATACATTCAGCTCCAGATGGCAGATCAGACATTTCGAGAAGTTAAAGGAATAGTATCTGATGTCCCAGTCAAAATAGACGATCACTTTGTCTACACAGACTTTCAAGTTGTTGACATGGGAGAAGACGAGTATGATCCACCCATCATCCTTGGAAGGCCGTTCCTCAGCACCGTTAAAGCAATTATCTACATTGGAACCGGCGAAGTCCATATGCACTTCCCCTCAGAGAAGGTACGCCGTTACTTTACTGACCCTAACTATATCATTGAAGAATCTAAGCAGGTAAGGAAAAGACGCAACCGCAACCAGAGGAGGCAGATCATCAAGGACGGATGGGCAGACTATGAAGGAGAAGTTGTAAGGTCAGAAGACATAGAGTTTAAACAGAATTATCCAGAGGAGATTGAAGCACCGAGTCAGGTGTGGAAAATGAAGATAACTATACAAGAAGAGGAGGCGCTGCCGGAAGTACCGACTACGCCACCCAACGAACCTCAGGACGATTAAGAAATTGGAGAGTCCCGTTCGGAGGACTTAAAAACACCGAACGCCTTGCCAAGAGGTAAACTTGGTAGTTATCCTTTCTTTCAGTTACTTCAAATAGTTTACTTAGTTAAACATGTTCATGCTATCCTAAAAAGAAAATAAAAATATGAAAAACAGTAAGCCCCATGTGAGTATACGAGTGGCATAAAACCCATACGTACATTCACTGTGGTGGCATAAAAATAAAATAAATATTTTTCTGCTTTATAAAATAAAAATATAAAAACAGGGAGTAATAATTATTAAGGAGTCTCAAGATGATGAAGGCTATATATTTATGCTAACACTTAATCAGTTCCACAAGCTTTGTTGTCTATTTGAGCTCCACAGAATTTAAGAATCAAGAAGACTAGCAGACGGAGGACATTCTAATCGCTGTCAGAATGCTGCTGACTTTCAAATACACCTCTGCCACCTGCTAGCTACATCAAGAGAAATTGCGTCAAAATTCAGCTTGGGGGAGAGCACCCCCATTTATCCCGATAAGTATTTCTATCTATCTTTATACTTATATTATTTTAGAATATTAAAATACACATAAACTATGGGAAAACCAAATAAAGATTATATATATATATATGTCTTTTGCTTAGTGTGTTTAATAAATAAATAAATAAAGTGGCTATGCTAATCTGTATCTAAATAAAACTTAAGCATGGATATGATGAATAGTTGCTCTGCCTAATTTGCACATTTTAAGTTCTCTCTCAAGTTTAAATATAACTGTTATAATTTAAAGCTTGCTCTAGACCTAAACTTGTGGGATGAAAACTTGATCTGAAGTCTAAGTTGTTAACGGATACGATATGGGAAGGTTGAGCTGCTGTTTATCTGTTCCTAGAGATGCTAGAATTCTGGAGAATTTTATCTTTGAAAATCTTTAAAATGTTGCATGATGAGTTCCTGTATGATGAGAGCTTAAAATTTCTACCACAGCCATATATACATGCTTGCTATACTTTGAGCCACACATTTATTATTTACTGCTTATGAGCATTGAGTGTGGTCAAGCTGTGTAGACCCTTAGGAGCTTGTCATGTGGTTAAATCAAGATTTCACTTGCACGTTCACTCATATATGCTACTTCTACTCTGGAAGTACCATCCACATATATCCATCCATTCCATCTCCAGAACCACCTGAAAATATTCTACTCCTAATCCGGGAGAGAATAACCAAAAATATTTTCTGTTTTCCCTTGTGAAATAAATGCTCAAGTTATCTTGTTACTACCACTTGCTATATTATCTCAAGAGATGAGTGCTCTAAAAAAAGAAGAGAGAAAATAATACGAGGAAATAAAAAGGAGCAAGTGCTCGGAACCTCGAAAGAAAAGAAAAAGTGAGACGAGAGGTAAAAATGGACAAGTGTCCGACAGTAGAATTAGGGGTGCAAAATACCCACCTGAGAGAAAAGAAAAAGAAGAGCATCTCATTCTCCTCATAAAGTTTCAAAAGCAAGGAAGGTATGTATCCCCTCAAAGAGCAAAAGTAGAATTAGACATCCACCACCATTGTTTTCACCATTGTTATCACCATCATCACCATACACCATTCATTCGCCACACATGCACATCTTGATTAAACTTATTGACTTGTTACTTTGGATCCATGGTTTGACTATGCAATAAATGTCTTGTAAGTATGTATACTTTATCTCCCACCTATGAGCTCCAGATATTAAAGCCTTATTAGAGTAGAGTGAGAGAGAGAAGGCAATGTCACTATGCTTTGTACCACAAATACCACATATCTTGAGAGAAGGCATATACCATCAATGCCTTGGTAAGGATCCAAAAATACCACAAAAGAGAGATCTGAGAGAATCATACAAGGAATCTCTGAGTTTTATTTGAAAATCTGCAAAAAACCCCAGAGCTATAGCTGATCAAGAATAAGAGACATGGCACTTGGCTAGACTGTTCTATCTTTTAACCACTCAAGACAGAAGTGACAGTTACAAGTCCCATGGTGGAGGTAAAGTAAGTAAGTTTTAAGTTTTGACAGTTTACTCTAACTCAGAGATGAGATCTTATTTAAAAAGCATGTGTACCGTCAAATTTTTAAAATATTGCAGCAACTTCTGATCCATAGCTGAGTCTATCCTTGCTCAGGGACGAGCAAGAGGTAAGCTTGGGGGAGTTTGTTGACGGTCCTTAAGTATCAAATTTAATTATCAAATAAATAAAGAAAAGGATCCAAATGAAATCAAGATCTAGACTTAGGGTTTTATCTGACAGAATTCCACGAGTTTTGGTGTTTGTCTATTTCTGCAGGGGGTTATCAGGAAATATGGAAGAAAGGCCCACATGTCAGGATTTCGTAAAGATATTAACGTGCTGCGCAATTATCTTACATCTAGAAGACTCCAGAAGCCACGAGACCGAAGCGGAGGCGAAACGGGGCCAGAGGCAGGGCGCCCGCCCTCCTGCCCTGGGCGCCCGCCCCCTCCAGGAGTCCAATCAGGACTCTGCTTCGCGGGAGATCTCCACCGACCTAAAGGATGAATCTAAACCATACAATCTATGTCGGTTTGATCCAAGGGCCCATATTCACTTGAAGGGACTATAAAACCAGACCCCCTGGCCCCTGGAGGAGAGAGCCTCTCAACCCTAATTCATTGTTCCATCAAGGGAGAAGAAGCCTCTGATCAAGATTAGAGCCACCACATCAATTAGATATCTAGATTAGCATAGCTACATAGGATTAGAACTAGAAGGAGTCAATCTTCGATTGGTTTCCGGATCTGTCAGGAGGATTCTTGGTAATTCTCTAATTGTGCTTCTCATTGCTTTCTAATTATCTTTGTTCTTCAATATTATGAATATGACTTTGTTCTACTTCAATATATTGTTTATGACTTTGCTCTACTTGCTTATATTCAAGATTATATTGTTCTTAGTTTATCATAGTTATGTACTTGGCTTAGTTAGATACGATCTATATACATGCTTAGGATCGTATAGCATTTATCCATCGGATCCATGGGTAAATGATAGATATTGTGTAGGCGTGGTGCTTATACCGTATTTATCTGCGATTGTACCCAATATGCCAGATCGTGGGGTAGTTCGTGATAGTGACAGCTTCATTGATTCTTATATAGTCCCCCTCTCGTGTATTGGGCTGGCAGAGCAACATTATTACAGGGGAGTGATTGCTATGTTTCTCATATTCCTTGCTAATATCACTATGCATGGGCGTAGTCTTGTCTCGCAATGATTGCTAAGTATGCTTGCACTAACTATGATAATGCTAGACTATATAGTTAAGAATAACTTAGGGAATATTCTTGTAGTTCGTTCTAATACCATGCTAATGACTTTCTAGAGTATCTAATTGAGGTGCTTATCATATTTATTATGTGGCTAGATCAGACTAATTATCTTTGTCACTATTATTATTTCATATATCTTTTATGTGACACTTATCCCTGTATGAAGAGTTAGATATAATGTTCTCAATTATACATGCAATGATAGATGCTCAATCTCATATTCTATTCTGTAATCAATAGTGATGATTGTTAATCCCTTCCCAGTGGTAAAAATATAAATAACGATACCTGGAATACTTCCCGGTTAAAATGCTACATCGGTATTAATCTGTGCGCTTGCAGATCCCATTAATTATTTATTTAGAAGAGCAATTGCATA
The DNA here is from genome assembly GCF_000003195.3 of Sorghum bicolor. NCBI lineage: Eukaryota > Viridiplantae > Streptophyta > Magnoliopsida > Poales > Poaceae > Sorghum > Sorghum bicolor. Next base: position 50,065,285 of record NC_012878.2, read on the forward strand.
TTTCAATACCGCGTCTCTCATATCATGCTGGGGATGACAACTTGGCTTAAGTGGTGTGAGGGATAGGTTTGGCATTTTTGGCACCGTTGCTAGATTTAGAACTTAGTCTACTTTTAGTAATGATGTTAAGAATACCCAACACTAGTCCTTTTTTAGACGACCGATGTTTTGGTTCCACCTTTTGGAACTTCTTCAAAGGTTACTTTACGAGACACCAGGGCAATATTTCAGAACATGATTCTCCTAGAGATTGGAATCGCCTTCCAGATTCTTGGTGAGAACCGACATTTTAGCTTATGTAGGTTGTTAGACCATAGTCAACGTAGGAGACCCAATATGGAATATGAGCCCCAACAAATATGATAATTCCTAGTACCCTATTATATAAAATTCGTTAAACTTTAGATCGTTCCATGCAACCTAGCAAAATGTTATAATGCATGTTTTCTAGGATGGCTTTATATAAAAAATGTTTTCTAGGATGGAGCCATGCAATAGATATGATTAAAGTATCTTTTGATCTTACCCGAACTGGTGGACGACCTGATGCATCCATCTTCTCGGACCTTCTTCATGGCCCCATAGATGTACATTTCCGCCCGATACCTATATTCGATTAGCACATCTTTCTTATGTTTCGTTATTTGTTCCCTATTTAAGTTCATAAGTCTTCATGAGTGTATGGTATATCGTAACCCGCAATGGTTCTCTCTGTAAGAAGGATCAAAGATAGATAGATAATACCCTTGTTCAACTCTTTGCTTACATAGGCTTGCATCCTGCAAGAAGTCATCATGGCATTATTAGTTTGTTCCTAAAGTTCCCATAGCAATGATCAGGTTCTATCAAAGATGTAAGTAACTTACAAGGCAAATATGGTGACTTGGGACACGTCGAGGTCGTTTCACCGTAGTAGTCTATGCATGTCGTGGAAATCTACAACGATTACACCATTCGTGGGCATGTGGAAGTACTCAGCCAAAATGTTGATGCCAAAGTTGTGTAGGCCCAATTTTGCAGCTTCCATGTACCATAAATGGAACCTCCTTACTTTCCACCTCTCTTCAAGGAGGTCACCCACGGTCAGCATGAACTTCTCATGCACATAGTTTTCGGGGTAATCATCCGACCAGGCCCAAAAGGATGGAGTGTTTTCGGTCTACAAAACCAGGGCTTGACATGTTAGGGAGTGAAAAAGGCAGATAACATCTCAAAATGAATTATATATTGACGATGCATGCTAGTACCATACCTTTCAAATGCAGTTGAGTATGGGTGCTTGTTGGCTATTTGATAGGCCACCCAACTCGACTTGGTATGGTTTGGTGGTATGGCATAGGGCTGGATATCGAGCTAGCTCGGCTCGTTAGTGGCTCGGCTCGTTATAGCTCGTTATACAAACGAGCTAGAAGGGTGGCTCGGCTTGGCTCGTTAGTGAGCTCGAGCAGCTCGTTTGGCTCGCGAGCCAAATCATAAAAACATAGTATAAAAAAACTATAAATTTATAAAAGTAATTGAGTAACAAATATATCACATGCATACTTAAAATGAACTAAACTAAGTACTTATAGCTTAACAATTCAACAAACAAACTAAAGTTTTGTCCAGCCAGCCCACTACGATTATGACCGTAACTACATGATAGTCGTACTCATACAGTTTAAGCATCATTCATTGATAGATAAAGTTAGGGGTTCACGAATGGGCTAGATCGAGCTACTGAGAAATATTTAGGCATATAGCCAAGCCAATTTTAGTTGCTATCATGATAATTGACTGGCTCGTTATAGCTCGCGAGCAGTTCATGAGCTGGCTCGAGCTGGCTCGTCATAAAACGAGCGAGCTCATTATAAAACGAGCTGGCTCATTATAAAACGAGTCGAGCTCGAGTCGAGCTATTAACGAGCGAGTCGAGCGAGCTAGCGAGTTACGAGTTTTTTGTCCAGCCTTAGTATGGCCTCATCTTCAGGCTTCCGAGGAGGAGGAGGACATTGGTTTGAGCCTTGGTTTGATCCACTTGTAGGTATGGTGTCATTTCGCTCGGTGTTGCCCCTATTCCTTCCTGTGTATTGCAATTGCGAGGAGTCGGGCTTCTTTAAGGAGTGTTGCTTGGACCACCAACATTATTGTTGTCATTACCGTCATTGTCATCTCCACCACCTTCGTCGTCATCACTTGGGCCAGCCAGAGGGGACGATGATGGTTGTGAGGGCTGAGACGCTGGCATTGGCATTTCCAACAAGATATCCCTCTTGTTCCATAGCACGCACGAGCCGATAGTTTCACCGATGAACCTGACTCCATCTTCAGTGGGAATGTCAAGGTCATCCTCATCGAACTCTATGTTCGTCCACACCACAACCACCATAGCATAGTCAGGTGGGATGGGCTTGTCGGCATACGTGGTGTCATTGTCGGGCGGTAGTACCACATCTTGGGCCACCTCCTTCTTCCTCCCACTCCTACCAAAGGGTATCTAGAGCGTGCAGATTGTTTGTTCAGATGTCATCAACCGGGTACCTTCGGTGTTGTCCTGTCCCTGGAACAATCTACCCCTGTATGGTGGGTTGACCTTGTAGCGGCAACACACTAGCCTGGTGAAACATCTGCTTCCTCATCTACACCATCTTAGGGTCGGTGCTCGGGAAAGCGTCTTATATTTTTCCCATGATCATTTCATTCACTGCCTCATCCTTGGCTTTCTGGACGAGCTCTTTCTTATACCTCTGCCTCGAGCGGTAAAAGCTAGCCTCAAATTGCTAAGACTCCACATCCTTCTAGCTTTTCCTTGAGGAAATCTCACGTACGCGGCTGCGGTGCTCGTGGTTTCCTAGCGCCTCAGTTAGTATGTCCCTATCTCGTCGTCGCCGAGGTTCGAACGAGCCGCTCTTCTCGGATGCAGTGACCTCAAAGATCCTCTTCTCCACCTCTTCGATTTTCGGGTCATTGTACTTGGTCCTACCCTGCTTTAGTTTTTTTGGTTGTCGTGGTTTGAGGAAGTGACAAGCTATTTTAAATTTGATCAACTTTATAGAAAAGAGTATCACAATATCTATGTCATAAAATAAATATTTTATAAAAATATATTCTATGAAAAATCTAATGGTACTAATCTAGACTATAAATCTTAGCGTTTTTTCTAGAAATTTGGTAAAAAAATTAAAAAACTTTGACTTAAGATAACTCTAGAAATTGAAGCTTTTAGAACAGAGAGAGTAATAACATAGATTCTAGGCTTGGGCAGCAATGGCGCTGGCTGCCATGGGCATCTCATTCACGAGCAAACAGTGTGGTGTAACATTTCTACCCCCTTATGCCTTGGCTTGAATTATTTCTGTCGTTATACACATTAGGCCTTGTTCTTTTCTTCGGTATTCAAGACAAGTCTATTTCTCTTCTTGGGCTAGATTGAGTGGTTCCGAGTGGTTCACTAAAACCTAGTCAGCATATTGAAAACGGGCTTATTTTTCTTCCCGAGGGTAGAATAAAAACATTAGGAATGGGCCAGCTACAATTCAGCTGTAAATTAACCAAACAACCATTCTTGATTGGGTCAACATTAATTCCGAGTTCAGTGGATCCACCTTGAACGGGCTATGTTCCGGGCTATTCTAGCCAAAACGAACAAGGCCTTAAAGTATCAAATCCGACTGGGAATAAATCCTGAGGTTCAATCCCCAAGAAGTGAACTGTGCGTTAAGGCCATCCTCAATGGGAGTTTCATGACACAGTTTTCAACACATCAATATTTTGGAAACAGTGCATAGGAGTTTCATGGGAATGAAACTCTCTCTACTCCCATAAAACTCTTACCATCTCTCTCTTCATTAATATAGTGCCACATCAACATATTTAATGTCATGAAACTCTAATGAAACCCTTATTGAGACTGGCCTAATGAAATACTCCCTTCTTGAAGTATATAAGGCCTAGTCACCTCTAGTTTAAAGACCAAGAAAACATTTAATTCTCTCTCACAATACTATCACATTTAATTCTCTCTCACAATAACTTTAGACTCTACGATAGAGTCTGCATTGTGAGTGCCCTAATGCTACTATATTTTTTTAAAACATACTAATGCTACTGTATGCATTAGTGAGAGCACACTTTATATCATGAGGGCACTCACAATGCAAGACTCTATCACAGAGTCCAAGACAATTAATTACATACTATTTATGGTATTTTGCTGATGTGGTAGCATATTTATTGAAGAAAGAGGTAGAAAAAATAAGACTCCAAGTCCACATTGTTCGAGGTAATAAATAACTTTAGACTCTATGATAGAGTCTGCATTGTGAGTGCCCTGAGTCATGAAGCCTTGTACGGAGAAAGTGGATACATCCCTATTATATGCACTAATCAGGATTTTTTTCTTTTTTTAAAGGGACATTAATCGGGATGTAGCACCGGGGAAATCTGCTGCCTGCTCGCTCAAGATCTTTTGAGGACGGTGTTGCTAGTTGGCTGTCACACAAGATAACCATGGCAGAATATATCTGCTGCAAAATACTGGATCCCCAAATCCAGAGAAGGGGCCTCCGTCTCCACTCTCCATAGTGAGCTGATAAACAACGCAATGAACGCTAACGCATGCTTCCTGTGACCCTGACGCTGATGCCCGATGGCGATGGCGAGGCCCCGAGGGGCAACGGCAACATGTCGTTTTCGATCTCGATGAAAGGCCGGTTGCTTGCGTCCAAGTTTTTGGAGCCAAGCGTGCGCAACGCGCCAATGCAGGAAAAAGATCCGCAACGCGCCAATGCCTATCGGCGGCGCACTTATTACTCGGCACGTATACGCAAACACGGATCTTATCCCTTGGCCTTCGTTTTCTTAATAACCCGGCTTTTTTCGCTCGGAATGGATACGAAGAAAAAAGGGATTTTGTAGTTCATCACACGTTGTACGGTGACCTATGTTACAAGAATCAGTCCAGAATTACACGCAGGTCATGTTGATGTTTTTTTTTCCCGCAACCGTCGTCTCTTGGCACGTATTGGTCATGTTGATGTTTGCATGCAAATTGCAACGGATCAGTACAAATAACGACCTTTTTTTCTTAATGACAGATAATCACCGTCGAGTTGATACAGATGTCATCGGAAAGTCGGCAGACAGGTTCACGAAAGCAGGATTAATTATGAATTGGACAGGATAGGCCTCGACTCCTCGAGGACGAGGGGTCTGAATTCGAGTGAGGGGGTGTTTGACACTGCTTCACGAATTCTGCTCCACAAACTCTACCATGAAGCATCTTCACAAAAAAAACTGGAGTTCGTGGTGTACCTTTTGAGGTGCTCTCACAACTCTACCTTTTTTCTCAAACTGACTTCGTGAAGCTGAAACTGTTTGGCTAAAAAACGTGGAGAGAAGCTGAAAAACGTGGAGCAGAGCAGTTCCAAACACCCCCTAAATAACGAGATCATTGTATTAGCTGGGGCAGTATAAGGCCCTGTTTAGTTCCTTTTTTAAAAAAATTCTCATCGCATCGAATGTTTGGATATATATATAGAGTAATATATACTATTTACAAAACTAAAAATATAACTATAGAATAATTTGCGACGAGAATCTTTTAAACTTAATTAGTCCATGATTGTAGTATTTGTTAAATAAAACAAAAATATTATTAAATTTTAATACTCTCAACTAAACATCCCAAAATTGAGAGTTAGACTTGACAGCTACATGGTGTGAACTCAGACGGTAAAATTTATTGTCTGTTATATTAAATGTGTGTACACATATATAAACCACTAAATATAAATTATTTATAAAATAAAAAATATAGTCAGAGAGTAATTTTTGAAAAAGAATCTTTTGAGCCTTGTCGAGTCGCCAATCCATCATACCATCAAAGCAAATGCTTGACAAGAAGACGTCAAGACTTGAGAGGAAGCTTGAACGGCAGGGAAGGCCACAAGCTGCACTAGGAGTTAGGACAGCGACGGCACCGGCCGGACGGGGAGACGCGGCTCTTAAAAGTTGTAGTTTCTGTGGCATGCAATGAGAGGAAGTATTATAGTGGGCTGTAAGTTAGCTAAATGCTGACGTGGAAGAGAGAAGGGAGGAGAGAGGCTTAGAGACAAAAACCAATAAACTTTGTGAGAGAGATAAGTAGACCATATATTAATAGTGAATAGCTAACTAGTATTGTATGAGTGGGCTGTAAGAAGGCTGTAAACAACCTTACCGCCTTTAAGTGAACTGTATTATTAAACTTGCTCTCAGACGCCACGCAAAGCATTTATTCATGCACGTACGTCCGCGAGTTTCTTGTCAAGCAGCAGCTACTGTAGAGACATTTGCTTGCTTCGAGCCGCTTGCTTCTAGTAGCAGTAGATGCCCTTGACGTTCTCACATCCTTTTTCAAGCAGCAGCTACACTGTACTGTACGTGCACTCCGTACTTCCTTTGTTGTTACTGCATCTCTACTAGTCTTTTTTTCTAACTCTGAATAAGAAAAAAATAATTATTTTAGATATCTCTCCAACACTTCTCTAAATCCAATCTCATTGAGAAAAAAATTTCTTAGACTTTCAAATTCTAGCCTCTAACCTCTCAAATAAAGGGAAGACCTCTCCTTTCTAAGTCTATTGTTTTTTTAATTGAGAATTAGATTTTCTTATTCTGCTAGAGAGTCGATCTTTAAAACCCCAAACATGTTTTGTATCTCACCCAATTATATATGTCCAAGGGTCGTCTCGGGCTGGTATGGCTCGACGTCGTTGGGCCGTGGACCTAGCAGACCATGCGTCTACAGGCTTCGTGCTTGGTCTTTGGCCTAAGACATGGCTTGTGGGCCGGTTTTTGTGCCGTGCCGACTCGTCAATTACAGTGTTTTTCCCATATTGTGTCGGCCCACGATCCGTCGTGCCGAAAATAGCTTTTCACCAAGTGTTGAGACACTTCATTATTTTCACCAATTGTTCATCATTTTTCACCAATATAACAATTAATAGCACATATATACAAATCACAACTACAGACAGTTCATTTTCACCAAGCCAGAACGGGCCATGTCGCGTGCCTAGGTGGCAGCCCAGGCACGGCCTGGTCCCTCGTCCTGTGCCGGGTGGGGCCCAATGGCCACCGAGGCGGGCCGTGCTCAGGTTGTGCCAAATCGTCAGACCATGGGCAGGCCACCGACCACGTGCTACATTGCCATATATATATATATATATATATATATATATATATATATATATATATATATATATATATATATATCTCCAATAATTAGTTTTTGAGGTTGGAGTTTACTCCAACAGTCAGAGATGCTCTTACTCCCTTAATCTTATTGGAAATGTCATTTTTTATTTCCACACATCTTGTTTTAAGTTTTACTTATTCAAAATTTTTTATATAAATATTATTTATTTTGTTTTGACTAGTTTTGTCAACAAAAATAATTTAAGAATGATTTACCCATTTTACTATTTATATAAAAATTAAATAAGACAACAGTCAGTCAGCCTTGTTCGCTTGAGTTTATCACCTAAATTAGTCAATCATTCAGCAGTGTTTTTCTCTTACGATAAATCAACCAATAATACTTTTTAGCTTATCAGCCAAACAAATAAGGCCACGTTTAATATGACGGAGGACGTGCCCCAGCCCCATCAAATCTCATGGACATCGTGCATCCCTGCAACAGAAGCATGAAGCCCTCAGTTGCAACGTGATCCATGATTGATCGGTCCCGGGTCAGTGGTCACCCCGGCCCCTGCGGTGTCGGTGTACTCCTACAAACGTCGGTACGTTCGTCCACTGCGACGGTGAGCATTCGTGGAAAATGTGCAGGTCAAAACCACGCATCGTCATGGCGACATCGCGTGAAAGCTTCTTTGTTGATTATTTTCATCTTCTTCAAATCAAAGCTAAATAATAGTGGACCGATCAGATCAGCACATGACGTGGGTCCCGACGGCTTCAACGACGAGCGAGTCAATACGAGCGCTCCCGACGGCTCAGCCGTAAAGCGTGATTTCCTTCCTTCCTTTGGCCTCGTTTAGTTCCCAAAAAATTTTGTAAAATTTTTCAGATTTCCCGTCACATCGAATATTTAGACGCATGCATGGAGTATTAAATATAGACGAAAATAAAAACTAATTACATAGTTTGGTCGAAATTGACGAGACGAATCTTTTGAGTCTAATTAGTCCATGATTGGACAATATTTGTCAAATACAAACGAAAGTGCTACAGTGTAAATTTTACAAAATTTTTTGTTTTTCCCCTTTTCCCCTCTGTGTCGTCGTCATCCCCGTTCTCATCTCGTGGGCTTCTCTCTGCCTTCCTTCGCCGGATAAATTAAGGCCTTATTTAGTTTCAAAATATTTTGCAAAATATGAATAGTATCAATTTCGTTTGTATTTGACAAATATTGTCCAATTATAGACTAACTAGGCTCAAAAGATTCGTCTCGTCAATTCCGACCAAACTGTGTAATTAGTTTTTATTTTCGTCTATATTTAATACTGTATGCATACGTCTAAAGATTCGATGTGACGGGAATTTGAAAAATTTTGTAAAATTTTTTAGGAACTAAACAAGGCCTAAGCCCGGGAGGCGTGTCGCATTCGAGGTCGTCTCGGCGGCGGTGCAGCGGAACTGCAACGCAAAACGAATCGAGACCTCTTACCTCTTGCGGCCGGCGTGGCCCGTGGCCCCGTCCCTTTTGTTTTGCCCTCACAAAAGCGGCGGGCGGCGTCGCGTCACGTCACTCGTCTGTTGCGCATGATGAGCCTCCGCTGTTCCGCCTTGATTCCCCGGCGCCCGGGACATGAGGCCTTATTTAGTTTCAAAATATTTTGCAAAATCGACACTGTAGTTTTTTCGTTTGTATTTGACAAATATTATCTAATCATAGACTAACTAGGCTCAAAAGATTCGTTACGTCAATTTCGACCAAACTGTGCAATTAGTTTTTATTTTTATCTATATTTAATACTTTATGCATGTGTCTAAAGATTCGATGTGACGGGGAATCTGAAAAATTTTGCAAAATTTCTTAGGAACTAAACAAGGCCAAGGCGACACGGGAGGGAGGGAGGAGACGCTTTGCTTCCGTGAACAGAAGCGGACAGCGGCGGACGCGACGCACACGCGCGCGCGAGAGAAACGTCCGGGATTAGCACAAGATCTGTATTGTGTGGGTGGCGGGCGACTGCCGAGCAGACGTGGAGCGTTGTAACCCAGAGCGGTTCCTTTCCAAAATCCCCAATCTGGGGTGGCGTGGTGACGGCAAGGCTGGCTGGAAAAGTGGACGCCATCGGCGTCGCGTGGGAGGCCTCGAGACTCGACACGGGCTCGTCGTGGTGCCGTGCGGTTCCCCCATCGTGGCATTGCCGTTGCGTTACCTCCCACGGCAGCACGGCACCGGCACACAAGCGGAAGCACGGATCCGCGGCAGCCATCATTTATACTCGTCTTAAATAATCGCAGAAAAAAGATCCGCACTCCAACGCACCCTCAGCGAGCGAACGAGGCCTTGTTTAGTTCATTCTGAAAACCAAAAAATTTTCAAAATTTTTTGTCACATCAAATCTTATGGTACATATATAAAACATTAAATATAGATAAAAATAAAAACTAATTACACAGTTTAACTATAAATTATGAGACAAATCTTTTAATTCTATTTAGTTTATGATTAAATAATATTTGTCAAAAAAACGAAACTGCTACGGTAACTTTTCACACTTCGGAACTTCAAGGCCCGAGAAAAGTTTGTTCCGAAACGGTGGACCATGGGACCCGTGCCGCTGGCGGTGCCGGGCACGCCGGCGGCAGAAACGAGCGCGGGAATCAGCAGCAGGAAGCCAGGAACCAAGCCTGGCCGCTTCCCGAACGATTATTCGACGGGATGGGAAAGGAAGGAATTCCTCCAGCTCCAGTGGCCTGTGGGCTGGGCTGACGGACGGACGGCGCGGCCGGTGCGGTGAGCCCGCACGGATAACGCTTTTCTAATCGGTCCTGGCACGGGAGACGCCACTGCCTGGGGGGGCACGCGTCCAGCTGAGGCGACGCGACGCTTCGCGAACCCGCGGCGCGGCCCGCCGCCCATCCCGCCATCCTGATCCGCCCCCAAATCCTACGACTGCCCCGAACCCCACAGGCCACAGGCCACCACACACAGGCACACAGCCAGCCAGCCGCAGCCCCCCGAGCCCGCGCCACGCCACGCCACGCCACACGGACACGGACACGGGCACACGGCACCAGCCTCCTCCGTCCCTGTCCTCCATCAATCGCCACAGCTGCCTCGGGTGATCGATCGATCGGGTCAGGGGCTCAGGGCGTCAGGCGGCGGCCACAAGCGTCGCTGTTTAAATAGCCCTTAGCGGCATCCCTTGCCCTTCAGTTCAGCCTCGGCTGGACATCTCTCGAGTTTGTTTGTTGTACTGGGTAAGCTCTCCCTCCCTCCCCTCTCTCTCCATCCATTTGGATTTGGGGATCTTTTTCCCCGTTCGATTTTCCCATTGTTTTGGCGCCGAGATCGAATCGCTGGGAGGCCCGATCGTCCGTTGGGCGCACCAAGGTCGTAGTTGTAGGCTTGTACTAGCCACTGTTGCCCTGCGCAAGCCATCACCGGGGTCGTCTTCTTCGTTCTTAGGTCGCGGCGCCGCCCGGTTGCTCCCATGGTGTCGGCTCCGTCCTAGATCGTTTCCCCAACTTTGCTGGCCCCTTGCGTTGGTTGGTTCCTCGTGCCCTCGATCCCTGCATATTTTCCACTTCTGATTTCGCGTTGGAACTCGCAAGTGCCCGCTCACTTGTTTTGGTATTTGCGGCCGTCCGGAAACGCGAGGGAACTTGGGGCCTTGTACCCTGAGAAACCTCCCCATGTTCCCCTCGCCTTGTGCTTTGCGGCTGCCTAGGTAGCACTACTTCCCCTTGAACATGTTTGACGCGGTTCTTCAGCCGCGAATCACCGGTACGCTTGTGTGTCCGACACATTCTTTGTTTGTCAGCTTGCCTCTTTTGAGTACCCTGAATTGTTTTTCCTTCTCTGAAAATTATCTCCATCTGTAGTATTTTGGGAGTCCTCCATACGGTTCTTAGATTGGTCTGAACACGGGTACTTTGGGGGGTCCCTCGATACGGTTCTCGGATCAACTTTAGTCTGAGCACGGGTTATTTTGGGTTCATCACAAGACATGTCAGGTCACAAGTGCCTAGTCCTGGTCGACACGATTGTGGGCTTTGCTGTTGCCATTTGGAGTACTTTTTCATACGAGATGGTATAGGTTTCTTATGTGCCCTTGCACTAAAAAGAACTATGGCTATCCGATTTGCATTAGACTTCTAGATTTATCTACCGTTCTCGGGTGAAGTTGCTGTACTCGAAGGCTTGCTGCTTCAAAATCTGCCATCTTATGTAATTTGGCATGTCATTGCAGGAATAGCTTGGTGCTTTTAAGTATATATATAACCATTGAAAATGGTCAGCGGGAGGCCCGGGAATGGTGAATTGGATGCATGGTTCAAGAGCCTCATGGTGACCTCTAGCAGCGAGAGGGGGCAGGCTGGAAGTGGTGGCCCAGCGCCAACATTATCAGGATGGAAAGACCTTCCGATGGAGCTCCTGGTCAGGATAATATCGACTGTTGGAGATGATAGGATAGTCATTGTGGCATCTGGTGTTTGCACAGGCTGGCGTGACGCTCTGGGATGGGGGGTCACTAATCTTTCCCTTACATGGTGAGCAAGTTTCTTTCCTTCACTCCACCTCTTTACTAGTCAATTTGGTAGAATGATGAATTTTCTGCCATAGTAGTGATTGAAAAGGCTGTTGGGTCCCTCAAAAATATGATGATTTTGCAATATTTCTTGTGAATCCTTCCAGATTTTTTGTACTCAGTTCCCTGCAGATTTTCTATTATTCAATCATTTCTTCTGTAAGGGAAAATCACCTATAAGGCTATATGATCCAGTGTGCTGAAATCGTCCCATTTTGCACTGATGATCTCATCCTTCCTACATGGTGCCGTGACCAATTAGCCAAGTTAGCAATGTGTTTCAGGGAAGTGTTAGAAAATTCGTTTGTTTTGTTTACCATGTTGTGTACTCCCTCCGTCCCATATTAACTGTTGTTTCCAATTTTCGTGCCAACTTGATATGTAGAAAATGCGTTCAATATTTGTGTCTCCAAATAAATTTGTTAAAAAACTAGATTCAAAGATCATATTGACAGTAATATTTTTTAATATATATTTAGTCAAAGTTTTTTCTTGGGAAGTGCAAACGACAGTTATTTTAGGACAGAGGGAGTACATTGCTCTTTCAGTTAAACCGAAAACTCCCCACCTTATCCTTTATTTTAAAATTATTTTTACCTCTTGAAGTAACCTCGATATTTTCAGTTCTATTCTATGGGTTCAGAATAGGCTCATCTGATATTGCTTTAGGTCTATGTAACTTGCCATTGTGTATGCTATGGATATCCATATGCTTGTCTCATAAGAAACTTTGAAACGCAACTAGACCTGCTCATTGACTTTCCATTTGCTTTCCTTAAAAGAAAACCTTCTGGTCCGCGGTCCTTGATTTGTCTAAGTTGCCAACCCACAAAGTTGGTCTCCTTGATTTAAGTAATAATATGTGATGTGTGGAGAAAACTAAGTCAAGGAATGGCTTCATCTATCATCATAGCTTTTTAGCTTGCACAGAAGATACATCTATACCAAAATACACGAAGAACTTGTAGTTGTCTTTAAACAAAATCGCTGCATCCATTACTTACCTGGTGGCTCAATGCAATGGATTGAAATCAAGTTTACCCCTGGATGATTTATTGTAGTTAATACTATTTCCATCCTACTTTTGGGTCTGAGGATGACATATTTCTTCCTGCTTTTTCCTAACAGCCAACCCCTCTGTGCTTGTGTGCCGAATTATATAGTTAGCTTTTAAATAATGTACTGGCTAAGCTGAAACTTGTATCACTTGCAGGTGCAAACAGAGCATGAATAATTTAATGATATCTCTTGCACACAAGTTTACAAAGTTGCAAGTTCTCACTCTTCGGCAAAACAAACCTCAGCTTGAAGACAGTGCTGTAGAGTCTGTTGCCAATTACTGTCATGATCTGCGTGAGTTAGACCTCAGCAGAAGCTTCAGACTTAGTGACCGCTCCTTGTATGCATTGGCCCATGGATGCCCGCGGCTTACAAGACTGAACATTAGTGGATGTTCCAATTTCAGTGATACTGCCTTGATTTACCTTACCTGCCACTGTAAACACCTGAAGTGCCTGAACTTGTGTGGATGTGGGAAGGCTGCTACTGACAGAGCTTTGCAGGTACTTTTCGTTATATCAAGTTTTGTTAACCATGTTTCTAGTTTGAATGTCTACTTAGTTTCTATAATTTTGATGCAGGCTATTGCTCAGAACTGTGGGCAGCTGCAATCTTTGAACCTAGGCTGGTGTGATGATGTTACAGATAAGGGTGTGACCAGCTTAGCGTCAGGATGTCCTGATCTCAGAGCTGTAGACTTGTGTGGTTGTGTTCTTATAACAGGTATTTGATCTGATTCTTTACCAACTTAGTTTTCTTTTGTGCTTGTTGGACCGCAGTCAGTTAAGTTTAGATGGCGCTGAAACCTAGCACATCCTATCTTCAACTTGCCCCCATGTTTGTTACTTACAGTCATTTGATAGGTAGAGTATTCCATTGGGCTACTATATCAAGCCATCATATGCCCCCAGCGCATTGTTTCTGAAAGATCAATCCTGACTAATAAGATGCAGTTTTATCTGAAGAAATCTGATGGGGTGCTTGGGGTGTGCACATAGAGTCGTTACACCTGCATATATGCAAATATAATAGAGCGAGCATATAAATATCAGCATGCTTGCTTATAGCCTCGGGGGTAACTGAGCATATCAATACAGCATGCTTGATTATAGCGTCTGGGGTAACTGAACATTTTCTGAGGCAGTTGATCACTGTGTACAAGAGTAAACTTGTTTGTTCTTCACTAGATATCAATGTTTGCTGTCATTATTTCAGACTCTTAGACTGAGCACCACAAGGGTCTGTTCTTGTAGCTTATAGTGAGCTTTGAGCATCATAGTCCTCATCTTTTCAACTCTTCATTGTAGATGAGAGTGTGGTTGCTCTTGCCAACGGATGTCCGCACCTGCGCTCGTTGGGCCTCTACTTCTGCCAGAACATCACGGACCGTGCCATGTACTCCCTCGCAAACAGCCGCGTGAAGAGCAAGTGTGGGAGGTGGGATGCAGTGAAAGACGGGCTTGCGAACCTCAACATCAGCCAGTGCACCGCCCTGACGCCCCCAGCGGTGCAGGCCGTCTGCGACTCGTTCCCGGCGCTGCACACCTGCCCCGAGAGGCACTCCCTCATCATCAGTGGCTGCCTCAGCCTCACGTCAGTCCACTGCGCCTGCGCCCTCCACCCACACCGTGCCGCGAGAGCGCTGATGGCCAACCATGCGTACTAAGCTTGTTGGTGGCTTTGCGCTGATGGTTCTCTTGAATCCCCCCGCTTGCCTGGTGGTGGTGGCGTCCTCCAGGTGTAGAGGAAGCTCCCTGTGTACATAAACTCGAGACTTGGTGGTGTAATAAGACACTGCTGTGGTAGGACTTTGTGTGATAATCATGGAGTGGCGAATATCTGTAGCGTGGCATGTGTACTCCAGTGCTACCTGGACATTGACTAGAAATGTTGTAATGTGTATTTATTTCATGGACTTTGTAGGGTTGCAGTCAGATCTGCCTAAATCTTGACGGCAGATGCATGGCTCTGTTGAAATTTTTGCAAAGGGAAAAAAACTAGGGGAATTGGTAGAAATTCACTTCGACAGGCCCTAGACTGGGGGAAACTGGAAAACCCACCCATAAATGACTTGGGTTTTGTGGTTGGCCCTTGAGGATTTTGTTGCAAATGAGAAAAACATGTAACCCACCTGTATGGTTTTGTTGCAAAACAGTCCCTTTGTACATATGCTCAACCAATCTAACTCATTTTCATCAATGGGAACTACCAGTATAGCATATCTACTTATATATCTTGTAAAAAATAAATTTCGCTGGTTTTCTATCTCAACATGCAAACTATTCATGTGACTCCCACATCGTTCCCTCATTGGCATTCAATCTCACGCGCAAGCTATTTATTTATTTATGGCATTCTAACCAAATGGCACATTATCCTCCATTAACTTCCAATCTTTTCATGCAAAGCTGTCCACTCCGTTTCCGGCTCTAAGCACGGGAATTTGTGAGACATGCAAGTTAACTAATTCATAGTCTTAAAATCAGTTCATATTTGGTCTCATAGCAATGTTTTCAAGGTTGCCATGACATATAAAATGAAATGAAATTTGGATAAAATACCCACTCTCAATAGAGGTTTCATTCTATAGTTTCATAAAGATTTAATTTCAAGACTTAGAGAGAGAGTTGGTAATCGTACTAAGAGAGTTTTTTCTCTCTTTTCTTTTGTGGTAGCTTATTTAATATGAATAAAACTCAGATAAAATTTGAACTGAGACTAGCCTAAATAGCATCTACACAAAGTGCTAATTTTTACTAGCATGTTAGTTCCAAAAAATAGACCCTAATAGCTGTGGTAGCAGCAGTTGTCATAAGAGAAAGTTTAATCATACAGCCTATTTGTTGGCTGTAAGGTTCTTTGTAGCCTTCTTACAGTTCACTCATACAATCGTTAGCCATTCACTATTAATACATGGTCCACTTATCTCTCTCATAAAGTTTTTTTTGGTTTTTATAGCTGACTGTAGTTGGCTGTAACTGCTTGTCCTTTTTCTTCTACCTTCTTTCCTCCGCATCAGCATTTTGTATTATCCTTGAGGCGTAAGCGAGGCCGGGCCGGAATATGGGGGCGCGGGGGCCCCGAAGATCCAGAACTGCAGGCGCACCTAGTGGGCCAGGAAATCACACACTGTTGCACGAGGACGCGGCCAGCATTGTGCATTGCAATTGCAATCACACACGTCGCAGTCCGCGGTGGTCGCACTCTACCGCGCTCCTCCTGGCCGCACCGGAACCATGTGCAATCACACACGGGCACACGGATCTCTGCTGCGCGAGTTCGGCGCCGGACGAGAGGTGGCCGTGCGTGCGGTCTGGCATGCCCAGCTGCCCACCACGAATGAATCCACGATGATGATGATGATGGCACATCGGGCGGGGCGGGGCGCATTGCCCGATCGATGCTTCGCGGCACGACGAGGGGTCGGCGGTCGGCGCCACTCTGGCTCGCCCGCTCGCACCATCACGTCTCGGTAGTTTCGCACGCACGCACGCAGCAGCCATTCCTCATTTCCTTCCTTGCAGGCTCCCGATCACCCATCCTCCGGTCGCCGCTACTCGATCACGCTGACGCGCGGCCGCTTAATTGGTGGCAACTGGCAAGGAAATCAGTCCTGTTTGGTGGCTCACCTACTGCCACAAAAAAAGCGACCCTGCGAGTGACCAGCGTAGTCTCTCTCGCATCGATCCCGCACTGATTGGGCATTCCGGATAAGACCACCGGATCAGTATGCGGCGTGCCAACCAAAGTCAACAATCAGCACTCAGCACAGGCAGCGCCAGCAACCAGTTCCGGTAATCAACAAATCATTATCCGTTCTCTATTCTCTTTATTCTTTGAAAGATAGTAAGCCCTATTAACCGCCTTGCTCGCTTGAGCTTATCAGCCAAACAACAAATCAGTCAACAGTACTTTGTGCCATGGCTTATCACACAAACGAATAAAATAACCCATAAAAAATGTTATTTTCGTTTCCAAAAAGTCAAATACTTAACTTTAAACAATTATATATATATAAAATATTAATATCAGTGATATATAATTAATATTATTAGATGAGTCGTTGAATACAATTTTATAATAAATACTTTAGTAATATAAATATTGCTAATATTTTTTATAGATAGAATTAGTTAAATTCGAGAAAGTTTACTGATACATATCTCATAACGTTATCTTATATTTCTATAAAGCTAAACCCTATTACCTATTTGTCTCAACATGCAAGTTGTTCAACTAAGCAACTCACTATCATATACAATTAAATATCCACTAACCTATGCAATTGTAGTGTTCACGTTACTAAGTCATTGTGTTCCTTTTAACATGCAAGTTGCTCAATAAAAAAAATATACTATCATAGACAATTAAAAACCACAAGCCATCTAATTATAATGTTTACACCAATAAGTATTTTGTCTATTCATGTCGTCATGTCTTTACTAATCTATATTCTAACAGCAATACGCGGGGTATTCTCTTGGGGTATTCTCTTATTTTATTTTAGTGCTCCGGTAAAGCTCTACGGTAATAGCCTTATTATTAATCCTACTATAGTCAGTGCGTTTACTCGGTCCACGGGGGTGGAGTAGGTCTCACCAAACCACGCACTTTCACAGCGGAATAGTTGGCTGTCGCTTGAACGCGCCAATTTCGTCTACAAATCCCACCGTTTCCCCTGTGAAATCGGTGCGTTACACGGGAGCAAAAGTTTGGTCGGTACAGGGGCTAGAGTAGTAGGCTAGCCTACTTGCCGCGTCACGCCCGACGTACAGGCAGCCTTCGTTATACCCGCCCCCAACAACCCACGCGCGGCGCCCACCGTTTCTGCCCTCGTCGTCTCCCCACCTCGCTCGGCTCCTCTTCTTCGCCTGTTCTGCTCCGCGCCCTCACCCTCCGCAGCCAGTTTGCTCGCTCGCTCGCCGCCGCGCGCTGAGCCTTCTCCACCCTTCTTCCTCCAAGTCCTCCGCAGATTGGACCGCGGCCCGCTGCTGCCCCGTCGGCGGCCCCCCGCACCGCCCCGATCATATCCTCGCAGGTAAGGGTCTCTCGCTCGCGAAATCGTTTTGCTCCTTTATTTCCCTTTCCGGACCCTCGATCGTTCCGTTGAGCGGTGGCAGTAGACCGCACGCACGATTGTGCCGTTCGTGGAGAGATGCGCCCGGGCTAGCGTGTGTTGCAGCTGATCCGACTCCGACGGAGAAGGGGCAAATTAGATTAGGAGCGCTGTGTTGATGGAAACGGAGGAGAGATCGCCGCGTCTTTGCTAGTTGGGGGGGGGGGGGGGGGGAAACCGCATGGTTTGCTCCGAGTTAACTCCGAAGATCCAGCTTCGCAAGATCATCTTGTGAGGGCCAATTTCGTCGTAGTTCGTCGGAGATTTTTCTTCCTCCTCCTCCTGGCTCCTCCCGAGTCCTCTGATTTCTGTAGCCGCTTAATGCTTATTTTTATACCAGAACGTGTAATATTGGTGGAGAATACAAGTATGTTGGTTCTTACTGGTCTAACTTCCACGTATTTTTATTTATCCATTTATTACTCAGGACTTAACAGCTGGTTTCCATCTGCAATGTTGCCTAGTATGTAGTCTTAGGTATGAATACACATGTTGAGTAATAGTACACGTCTGCCTACTTTAAGCCTTTATGTATATACTTCCCGCTCGATTTGGTTTTTGGTTCCAAGAGCACCAAGTTAGTCAACGTTGCAGGTCTGGGGGATAAGGTTACCAAGTCTTGGAAGCAACTCCAAACTGGGTGGGCTACCCTTTTTCATTTTTTAATGACGTGCTGTAGACATCATGTTCTTATAATGGACTGATGGATTTGATCAATCGACTTGCTTTGCTGTGAAGTACAGCAGTCACCGCCACTGTCATACAAGTCCAAGCATATAAGACTTAATGTGACAATGTATACCTTTGTCTTTTGTTCTCATACCTGTTTCACACAAAGGCATTAGAAATTTGTATCTCACGTCTAGTAAGCCTATGGTCGCAGCAAAAACAAAAAAAGAAAAACAAAAGTTTGGGGAACCATAAATGCCTTTTTGTACTCCTTATATTATATGTTGTTTTCTAACTGCAGGTGAATTGTTCAGGCTGAATTAATCGGTGGAAGCTGTGCATTGGCTGTTTTTATCTCAGATCATAGTGATAAATTGACCTGAGAGACTGAGATTTGTGAGAGAAGTAATGTCTTTCGTTAGGCAAGCAGACCCATCAACATCCTGTGCGGAGACCACTTACATCCACAAATTTGTGCCACCAGGATCAGTTTTCCCAGCACAAAGATTTGTCTCTGGCACCGACTTGGTTCACTACGGACCTCAACCATATAATGCTGAGGGCTACAAACAGTCTGCTTTCAATGGGACAGTACCTCATGAATTTCAGAACTTTTACAGTACTGATAGCTATGCTGAATCTCACTTTAATGAAGCAACATATTCTCCAGCAATCTCCAATATATCTCAGCAGAACTCTCAATCTTTATCAGACAATCAGACCTCTGATCTTGAAGTAGAGTTTGATGAGGATGAGATGAGACTGAAGCTTCAGGAGCTTGAGCATGCTTTACTCGATGATGGCGATGAGATCTTTTCTGACTTCTCAGGGAGCATTATCGATGAGTGGAATGATAGCATTAAGAAAAACAATGAATGGAGCAATACCATGAAGGATATTGTGAGTCCAGACTCTCCAAAAGAGTCATCACCTGAGTCAAGCCTCTGCTGTCTTGACAGCAATATTGGAGAAGCGCGGCACCCAAAACAGTTGCTTTTTGACTGTGCAGAAGCAATATCTGAATGTAGCATCGATGAAGCACAATCAATCATAACAGAACTACGACAGAAGGTAGCAATTCAAGGAGACCCTTCTCAGAGAATTGCAGCCTATCTTGTGGAGGGCCTTGCTGCCGCAATACAGTCTTCAGGAAAGGGGATCTATAGGGCCCTGAGGTGCAAGGAGGCCCCTACTCTGTACCAGCTTTCAGCTATGCAGATCCTCTTTGAAATCTGCCCATGCTTCAGGCTAGGCTTCATGGCTGCTAACTATGCTATTCTCGAAGCCTGCAAAGGCGAAGAGGTTGTGCACATCATTGACTTTGACATCAACCAGGGTAGCCAGTATATAACTCTTATCCAGTCCCTAAGAAATAACAGTAACAAGCCACGCCTTTTGAGGATAACTGGTGTTGATGATCCAGAGTCAGTGCACAGAGCTGTTGGAGGGCTGAAGGTTGTTGGGCAGCGACTAGAGAAGCTTGCAGAGGACTGTGAGGTACCATTTGAGTTCAGGGCAGTGGCTGCTAACACTGAGGATGTGACACCTGGAATGCTAGATTGCCGTCCTGGAGAGGCCCTCATTGTTAACTTTGCATTCCTGCTGCACCACCTTCCTGATGAAAGCGTCTCAATTGTGAACCAAAGGGATCAGCTTCTCCGTATGGTGAAGGGTCTTCAACCAAAACTAGTGACGTTGGTGGAGCAGGATGCAAATACTAACACCACCCCATTCCTTGCCAGGTTGGTTCTCTTGTGAACATTTTTACCGTATCTGGTACACAGAGTTGTCTAAACCAATGATGTAGTATGTGCTATTTAATTATACATCATGTGAGCTTCAAAATGCTGGCCTTGTGAAAGGAATATAGTTTTTGAACTTTGTGCCTGCCTTACATTCTCGTATAAATATCTCTGTCATTCCTCATGTGCCCTTTGATATGCAGGTTCCGGGAGGTCTATGACTACTATTCGGCACTTTTTGATTCACTGGATGCAACCCTTCCGAGGGAAAGCCCGGATAGAATGAATGTGGAGCGCCAGTGCCTCGCACGAGAAATCGTCAACATCTTAGCTTGTGAAGGTCCTGACCGTGTGGAAAGGTAATTCTTCACAGCCTTCTTCCATTAGGCCTTGTTTAGTTCCTTCCCGAAATTTTTTTATGACACTGTAGCACTTTCGTTTGTTTGTGGTAATTATTGTCGACTAACTAGGTTCAAAAGATTCGTCTCTCAAATTTCGACCAAACTGTGCATTTAGTTTTTATTTTTGTTTATATTTAATACTCTATGCATGCGTCTACAGATTCGATGTGACGGGGAATCTTGAAAAGTTTTTGGATTTTGGGTGGAATAAACAAGGCCTTAGTCCTGGTCTCATGCACGTTACAAACTCCAATGTTTACAGACCACCTCAAAAAACTTTGCTGTTACCCTGCAGGTATGAAGTGGCTGGGAAATGGAGAGCTAGGATGGCAATGGCTGGCTTTGCGCCGTGCCCATTTAGCAGCAACGTGATCAATGGCATAAGATCTCTACTGAAATCGTCGTACTGCGATAAGTACAGGTTCGAGAAGGTCCACGATGGCCTCCATTTTGGCTGGGGCGACAAGACGCTCGTCTTCTCGTCGGCGTGGCAATAGAAGCTTGCGTTGCATATCTTAGCACTGCCAGCGTTTTAGGAGCATCTGGTGCAAGGGCTGTAAAGAGATTTCTGTCACCGTATTGTTGACCTATCATATATACTCGTACCTAACCTTAGCGTGCTGCCTGTAGCCTTATGAGGTTGTATATTGTGTATTGTACACCTTGGTGTAGAGTCACCGTGGTGTATCTAATTTTGCCCTTCTTTTGGAGGGGTAGAATCGCAATATGTCGACATTGTTTCGTGTATAAAGTACTGGATGATGATGCTCTTGTCGCAAAAAAGATGGGATAAAATAACAAAGATTCGTCAGTCCGGTGCATGGCTATATATTCAAGGAGGATTATTCATGATGAGCACCGGAATGCTTGTGTCATTGTGTGGGTCTGCATTATAATATCCGAGGCCGTGAATGCTGTGGTTGGCCTATCCCTCTCTACGTGCATACTTACTGACGTCTTCAAAATTGTCCAGTTCATCCACTTGGGATTTTCGATCTTGCAAACGAGAGAAGCTTCCACGAAACAACATGCAGCTGCAGGTTTCTCCGACTGGTATGTGTGTGTGTGTATCTTTTGATCACTCATCAAACCTGAAACACGAATCTTTTATATGAGCTTTGTTCTACATACACGCAACAACTTCCAGAAAATCTTATAAAGCCACGCTAAATCTTCGCCCATGAGAATTGCCAGGAGCTCAAGATGTCCCAGTCCCACTTGCGAGCATGGGCTTGTACATTCAGCGCAAAACTTGTTGGGCCTCGAGCTAATTTCTAGCCCGTTACCCTGGGACCTTTGCCTTGCAGCGTCATGGCATCACCTGTCGCCCTGTCGTGGTCTCGTGGACGTGACATTTGATCTAGGAGACCAAAAGCAGTATCTGAGGGTCTTACCCAAACTGATACTTAATCCATCCCAAAACTAATACATTTGCCTGTAGTACTTGATTGACTTGTTTTACATGTAAATAAACACAAAAAACCCAGTTGCATTATTACAGTATATATGCTACAGCACGTACTCTCGTATACGCAGGTACACACAATCACGGGAGATCGAGGAGAACGGTTGATTTGCAGGGGAGAGGGAACACACTTGCTGTCCTGGTGCTGGCCTACTATTACAGGAGTATTATGTTATAAGCAGATCGAAGATTCCATGGACCGAAGTGGCTCCTCCGAGCTAGACCAGGCGGCCCTCCTTGCCGGCGCCGCCGACGTCGTCGGCGACCTTCTTGCTGCTCTTCGCGTCGGCGGCCATCTCCACGTCGTCGCCGGCCTGCTGCTTGCCGGCGCCAGCTGTGCCGGCGCTGTTGCGGTAGATGGCGTACAGGACCAGCTGCACGGCGCCCAGGAAGCTCCCGCACCCGTTGGGGATCTGCATGTACGCATCGATGAGTATGAGTGTATGGTATTCAATAATCGTCAGTCCAAAACACATACTACCACTTTGATTTGGCAAATAAGCTAGGCGTGCACAATTGAAGGCGGCGGCAGCGCGCGCGTGGGCGTTGCCTCGCCTCTTCTTGTTGGGCACTGCCCCATAACTCTCGACCACGCACGTTGGCACCCCGCAGCGTGCATGTGGCTGCAGACTGCGCGCGTGCTTTGCCAGTTGGGGCATTGCACTCGATCGGCCCTTGCTCGAATATGATACATCTATCGGCAAGTCAAGGGCATCGATCCAGAACCAGAGGCGGAGACGACGAAACTCTAACGGCTAACCGATCGACGCATCAAACACCTAGAAGTTACAGCTACTACTACTACTAGTAGCTGCAAATTTTATTACATGCCTAGTAGCTACATATATGCCTCCCTGTCAAAATTAAGGAGGTCATCAGATGACAGTGACGAGACGAACTCTTGGCGTTACGGCCGTGCTTACCGCGACGAAGGGATCCCGGCCGAGCAGGCCGTAGACGAACCAGGACGTGCCGCACAGGAACACGGCCAGCGACAGCAGGAACGGCATGTACTCCACGCTCTTGGTCTTCACCACCAGCCTCTGCATGCACCACACACGCAGTCGATCGATTCGATCAGCAAAGTTGCCTGATGACGATATATATATATATATATATATATATATATATATATATATATATATATATATATATATATATATATATATATATAACCGATAGTAGATGAGAACGTACCATGATGGAGAGCGGCGAGGCGTACATGCAGATGGAGCAGACGGTGGCGGCGAGGCCGCACATGAGCTTCCGGCCCTGGCCCTGGTGGAGCGCCAGCATGGACACCAGCGCCACGGCGGCGAACACCGCCGCCACCGCCGACGCCAGGCCCAGCATCCGCAGCCGCGTCCGCTGGCTGGACGCGAACACCAGGAAGATCACCACGTACACGGCCTCGATCGCCGCGCCCGCGCCGTTGATCGTCGACACCAGGATGTTGTTCGGCGACACGAACGGCAGCCCGTACCTGCACGCACACGCACTTGTGAGCCCTGGCCCTGGATGAGCGACACGGCTCAGATACGACGATGGTGATGCTCCCTACTCCCCTGTTCGCGTTTCGTCACCACCTTGCACTGTCCCTTCCAGACAGGCAACAAACGTACACAGACAGGGCAGACAGCAACACCATTCCCGTGGTGTCTAGTAGATCCTGGACTGACATCTACTAATAAGTTCGGTGCGCTTCACCGACAAGCTTTTTATGTGTCTGGACGACTAGTGGCAAGTTTCATGATGGAAGCGATCTATGGTTTTGAATACTACAAATTGACGCGATTTAATACTAGGGAAAATTCCGTGTTCAGCATAGTGGTGGTAGTACTGTGTGTGTATATGATTCGCCCTTTTTCACTGTTCTTTAGCAAGCGAGTATACTTTTTATTACTCGATCTGGAAACTAAAGTGAGATCGAGCAGCAGTATTTACCAAGCTGACAAGAGGCAGTTGAGGAGTGTCATGTTGTACGGCACCCCTGAGAAATCCTCCGTCGACCTCCTCCTGATGATCCTCCAGAAGGTAGGCCTGTGAGCCAAAAACGGGGGAAAAAAAGTTTCAGCAGATCATCGATCAGTTTAAAGCTTTAAGCAGTATGTCTCAGTTGGAGAATTAACAGCTGAACTGCAACGTGTTTCGAGTAGATGAATGGAATATCGCAAAGGGACAAATTAAGCTGAAGACATCTAGTACGTCGTCGAGGGTGGCACGATTTGCTGGATGTTTCCAGCTTAAAATAATAAAAGGAATGAAGCAAAATAGGATACGCATACACCTACAATTATTCATGGAGTAGCTTGTTCCTGGGTACTACAGTACATCTTATTTATATTTGCATAGGCAAAAGTAAAGTTGTGCATGCTAGTAGTTTGTCTGTATATATGAACTGCAATATAACTCAGAGATAACTAATATAATCAGTCTATATTGGAATGTTTTTACTGTGATTTTGCCCATTCTTATTGATAACCAAAATCGAGGAACATAGATTGTGCTACATAGAGTATATACTTACACTGGGGATAGGAAGAGGAAGAGAGCAATGACATTTCCTGAAACCCAGAACAAAAATACAGTAAGTAAAAGAACCACAACAAGAGCATCATCATCAAAGTGAGGACACATATGAGGAGCTGCAACACACACTCACCACAAATTCCAAAGATGAACTTCACCACATCCTCCATCTGTTCGAACCTAGCTTATCTCAAACTCTTTGCCTCTTTCCTGTGTGCTTGCACTTCATGAAACCACCTTCTTCTCAACTGCTAGAACAAGGCAAAGCTGAACAAGCTGGTCTGATCTTCAGATCACGCAGGAGATAGATGTGCCTTAGACAGGTGCTGAATGTAAGTAACTGCCTAGCAAGAACAACTAAATGACAACAGTGTTGTATGTTTGTGTGGATGGACGGGTACATGGATGGTTGCATGTATATATAGGAAGAGTTGGAGGGAGGAGGGCATCTCTCTCTGGTGTGAGACCAGTCCAGGCCAGGGGTAGAGCGCCTGATGCCTGCACCCATTGATTCATTGATTGCGTTCTTATCTTGACCACCCACTGAAAACAAGTGCCCCGGCCGGAGTGCAGAAGTGGTGCGCCGGGGCAGTGAGCAGTGTGGCTTTGCTTCCAGCACTATCAGATGATGAGAATGAGATGCCGGAGGTTCTCACTAACTTCTCACCACAGAGGTCAGAGAGTTTGGGATCAGGATGGATCCAGCGTCCGGTCCACTAGCTCATTGAACTTATACTGACCAAGCATCCATTCGTGTGCTTTTGTTTTCTTGATTCAGTATGTGTTCGCATCTATTGGTCCATCCGGCCGGGTGTTCCCAAAAACCGGCATGGCTGTTTTTTTCTTTAAACCAACTAGGCCAGTTTTATAACTTTTGTCAGAAGATGCAATTAGACTCCACCATTATGAAACACAGATAGAAAACCCAATTTAGAGTACGGAATGAGAGAATTGCGGGTTTTGGAAGATCCACACCCGTGGAAGTCGGCATGCAGGCGGGTGTTGAATGACAGCTTAAACTGAGTTTAGAGTTATTTTGATATGGAACCTGTAAGAGTTAATGGGGCAAGCAAGACCCCTTCAAATACAAAGGGCCAGCCCTATTGAGCGCATTCAATTCAGTTGCATTTGTCAATGCAAAATTTTCGATTGATCTCTTTATCCTACTTCTCCAACCCTATGTGTTTGTTCTTCTCTTGTCTCTATGGCATGGAAGGCACCTACCAGGTCTGTCGAATCTAGGACACACCGTGGTGCACCTTTATCGATGATGTCCCTCTCGAACAAGCGTCGGCAAATTAATGGACAATATATAGTCGCGGTTGGGCCAGTTTTCGCAGAGGCGTTGAAAGGTGCGCCATATGAGCTAGCTTCTCTGTCGTAGTGGCTGTATAGGGACGTGCTCGTGTGACACAGGCCATTTTAGTCTCAACAATATCCTTTTAGTTTATGGAAAATGTTGCCTGTTTTATTTAGGCAATGCAAATGACGCGATTAGAATTAGTGTAAGCAAAGCCCTTTTCGTTTCGGGAAAGCTCTTAGTCTCTTATCATTCTGTTTTTTCGAGTTGGATCCGTGCGAAACCCTTCGAAACTTCTGAAGACTGAAGATACCGTCAGGCACTAATAACTCCTGAAGGAGCAGCAGATCATTCTGGGCAACTACACTTGATCGATACTCTAAAATCTCAATCAAAGTGATCTCTCATGATACTCCTGAATGATCAGCAGCCTGTGTGGTCTTTGAGGCTAAATAAATACTGAACGATGCCGATCGAGGATCTGTATGCACGTACGTACAGTAGAGACGTACATGGCAAGAAGGCCGGCCGTTAACTAGATGGAAGGAGTATTTTACTGGCCATCATCGGTCTTCTACGGCCGCCATTCAACGCTCGTCTACGTACGTGGACACCTAACGCAACGCCCACGGTATCCTTCGTTTCAGTCGTCGTTTTGCCCACAAATCTTGTTCGAGAGCATGCACACGCACGTACATATGCGTACACGTGTGCATCTTAGCGTCAAGACGAAAAAGAAAACCGTCGTCATCTCACGGGCCTGCAGATTGTATACAGCGATCCAGACTTTGAGCTGCACAAATAATGCTGCATGCGACGGCGAAGACATATCCGAATTTCTGATGACTGTGATCGATGTCGTCTTGTCGCCAAGCTGGCAATCGTTACAGAAGGTCATCAGGAAGGGGATGTCAACCTTGCTCGATCGACACAAACTGCGAAGTAGGAGCATGCGTCAGGTGATGAGGATATACATGCAGTATATGCAATTGCAAGAGCCATACATACATATATGCATGCGTGGAGTCCGAGATGTAGGCAGTAGGCTAGGCAGTGCCGCCCCTCCTGGTCCATGTGGCGATTCTATCCGTTCCGGAATACGTACCAGTATTGACTATTTGATGACTCTAACCAGTCCAGAATTATTCCTGCCATTTTCGTCACTCTGTAGGAATTTTCTTCCTTTAATTTGTCTCTGTATAGGTACAGCTAACTTTGGATCGCACCATGTAGAAGGCGGCGGCCCTAGCAGAGCCGCCGAAAGGTACGGTGTGTGTGTGGCATGCCAGCAGCACAGGGTTTTGAGCCGACAGCCGAGGCATGCAGGCGTGCTGCGCGTGCACCACCGACTCCGGCGATGGCGACGGCAGAATCTTCCACTCCACCGGACGGCGACTCCCTCGATCAGTTTCACTTTCACCTCGAGTTGGAGACTAGAAGTTGGATGCTGGAACTGGGCTAGCAGGTCCTAGTACGTAATCATGCAAAATATGGTGCCACACTAAGCTAATCACACGAATCCCTCTTCTCAACAACACAGTCTGCATCATGACTTCTTGATTGGGAAACGGGTGCACGATCGGTGGAATGAATCCGATCCAGAGATTCCGCGGATGCGCATAATTTAGCTTTGAAAGTGTGATAAACAAAAGGAGGCTGAAAAAGGCGTCCACTCGAGTCGAGACGACGAAACTGGGGTTCTATCGGTCTGCGCATGCGTTGCAGCGAACACGTGAGAGGTGGCCATTGCGCGCGCAAAACCTTTCGAGATCGCAAGAAAAATTCTGGCGCCTACCCTTGGACTGGGACGGGGAGTTCTCTGGAGGCTGGAGCGATATGTGGTAGTGGTACCTTGGACTGGAGAGGCTGGAGCCATATGTGGCTTATTACCAATTCACAAAAATTGCTGCATGCTGCTGCTTCCGATCGATCGAAAGAATGCAGGTCGCTATCGATCTGCTATACTGATGCGACGACTGCACATCATGTTCCTGTTAAATTCTTTTCTTTGACTGAAATTATGAGAGTGCATATGGGGTTACTACACTCGATTAGAGTAGAGGTTTGGACTACAAAGACTTGTGTTGAAGTTGACGTTAGGTTAAAGTATTTCACATGTGTTTGCTAAGAGATTGAAATTTAGTACTGTTATTAGTGTGGCTGAAGGACAATAGTTTAAGTATGTCGTATTTTAGGTACAAACTTAAAATAGATGTGCATGTTTCTTGCCGTTTTCCCTTCTACAAGAATCTGATAGTACTACTTAAGTTTCCTATAAGGGCTTATCTGGATATCTATATATTTACCTCAATCAATGTGTGTTGAACTGGTTCGGTTTCACAACAAATCACACCACGCATATGAATTGAGGTGGATACATGGACATCTAAACAAGATCTAAGATACATTTTTTTTCTTCCATACTCCAAGGTATATACTTTCCAATAAAACGTGGCATCCATTGTGTCTAGATCCAGGGGTTGATATATATATTAATATACATACATTACCTCATGGGAGTAGGAGAGACCCTTCCCTTGAGTGATAAGTAATAACTAGCATGATGATCCGCACAAATAACATGATATCTAGCCTTTTTTCTTACAATATTTTAATTTTTACTTAAGATATTTTTAAAATAGTGTTGCTACTTGTAATGCATTCCCTCCACACGCAAATACTACATCCATTGGCATGATTACCATGTAGCTATAGTTGACCAATTCCTTAGATTGAAGATATATGTTGTGTTTCTCTCATTTTTCTCTCTCTGCTCCTACCGGGTGCACTATTACATATTCAATTTTAGGAAGAAACCTCTAGATTAATAGAGGCGAATTAAAAAGAGACATGCACCTAGGTAAAAGGCTCATCTTTGTTAACACTTAATTAATGGAGGTGATCGTCTTAATATCCTAGCTCTATTAGTTCATTATCAGAGGCAGGCGAGACAACTACCTCTATTAGTTAAGTATTAACAAAGGCAAGTGGATTAAGACACCAATAGAGGCGAACCTCATAAGTCCTCTGCCTTTGTTCCAACTAGATTAACAAAGGAAGATGCCATAGATCAAGAGAAGAAACCAACCTTAAATATGAACAGAACCAAAAACTATTAAAGGATATGGTGGATTTCACCTCAAATATGCATATATATGCCCAATAACTTGAAAAGCCTCCGGTTATAAGAGAGAGAAAAGAGATAAAGGGAAGGAAGGGACTAGTGCAAGTCATGCATATGCCATATGACACATGGTTGGCTTGGCGTGGCTAGGTGGGGCATGGCTCACACCAAGGTGAAGCCAGCCACCGCGCTAGCAATGTAGAACAGTTTTGTCGCGTCGTATATATTGGTGTGCAATCATAAGAATTAGTTTCAAAAAATTATGAGAGAGTTTCCAATATTAATTAAAAGAGTTTGAAATAAAAAATGTAAGCCGCTTGAGTGCTTAATTGCCTCGCTCACTAATAGAACAAAAAATTCAGAAATAGAAGAAATGACACTGCCGCCCCACTGGTGGCGCCAATCGATTGCAATGCCATGAGCTCCAGGTTGCTTCACAAGAGCCACAAAAGTACACTTTATTTTAATTACTATTTCCTCTACTCTAATTTACAAGACGTTTAGATTTCGTCTAGATACACTGTTTTTACTCTGAATCAAGACCAGTGTTCGTCTATATTGCCATTTAAACGGTAAACAGTGGTGAGTTGTTTTGTTTTAGGGAGTAAACAACAAATTGACAGTTGGTCTCTAAATGATAAAAAGGTGTAAATAGCCTAAATGGAACAAAGATGAAAGAAATTAAATGGGCTAAACGGTTGTTTAGGCAAATACCGAGCAATCTAGTTAGTTTTGCATGCATAAATTCGTATACTTAAGTTTATTATATTCATAGATATATAGAGTTGATCCATTACCTGCATAAATATGTTTATTTGATTCTTTTACATGCATAAATATATGTACATAATAAAATATTTGATTTTTACTTGCACAAATATGTATAAATGCTAGAATAGTTGATTTTAATCAACAAATATGCATATTTTGGTAATATTGTGTAAAACCGTTTAGACCGTTTTAATCCATTTAAACATCGTCTAAATCATTTAAATGTGAAACAAATGGTAAATGGTTGTTTACCGTTTAGCTTTTGAGATAACATAAAACTAATGTAGACGTAATGCATATCTAAATGTATAGTATAAAATATGTATATAAAAAATCAAAACATCTTATAATTTAGAATGGAGGGAGTAATAGTATTTTGGATAACGAGGAGCCTAACTAATGATTGCTCTACCTCCGTTCTAAAAATAATATTAGGAACAAAAATGTCGATGAACTCTAGTTTATTCTTATTTGTTCAGACTTTTCAAGATTGATCAAATTTATATAAAGTATAACAATGTACATTTATAGTAATATTAGGAAAAATATGTTGTATAATAAATTCAATAAAACTTATTCCTAAAAAATAATAATACTTAGTTATTTGATATATTATAAATAATTATAGTTTTTCTGTAGACTAAGTTGTAATTGAGTTAGAGCTGATTCTCAGATAGCGTTGTATTCATTTTGAGACGGGTGGAGTACTTCATCCGTTCTTGATTAATGTACTCCATCCATTCTTGCTTAAATGCTCATCCGTTCTGAACATAAATCATTGGAAAAACGGAGCTCGTTCAAGGTTGTCGTTACTAGGCCATTGACGATAGAGAAATTCCAGACGTAAGACTCTGTTTAGATTGGAGATGAAAATTTTTTGATGTCACATCGGATATGTCAGAAGGATGTCGGGAGGGGTTTTTAGATACTAATAAAAAAACAAATTACATAGCTCGTTAGGAAACTGCAAGACAAATCTATTAAGCATAATTAATCTATCATTAGCACATGTGGGTTACTGTAGCACTTAAGGCTAATCATGGAGTAACTAGGCTTAAAAGATTCGTCTCGTGATTTTCAACCAAACTGTGTAATTAGTTTATTTTTTATGTACATTTAATGTTCCATGCATGTGTCTAAAGATTCGATGGGATGGATGAAAAAAATTTAGGTAGGAAACTAAACAGGGCCTAACATTGGTTCCCTGCCGACCATGGCCATGAACAAGTGCATGATGGATGCTTAACTGCTGAGCAATGACACGCCGATCGATGTGAAGGGCTGGAGGTTCTGATTTCTGAACTCTGACTGGAGTTTGACAATCGACACTGCCATGCAATCAAGGGCTCTAACTCTGGCCAAGAGCGCGTGTGTTTATCTGTTATTTCTGAACTCTGAATGGAGCGCGCGTGTGTTTGCCGCGTCACTTGAGAGAAACCTGCAGCCATATGCAAGAGCTAACAGCTAGCGGATGTACGTGGACGGAAATCTCGATTGAGTGCCCGGCCGCGCAGCGTCTGGACCTCATTATCACGACAGTGATCGATGATCCATGACTCGTTTCTTGCAGTATCCCTTAATCTCACTCTCTCCTTGACGATCGCGAGCGCACTGATCTGATCTGATGCATGGCTATTGCGGTATTGCCAGGTTACAGTTGCAGACTAGTTATTACAATATTACTCGAAACGAAGATAGCGGCAATGAGATTGATGTGAAGTTGCGGGCTTTTGCCGGAGCCCGGAGTGCGTGCATGTGCATGTCTCTTTCGGTTGGTTTCCAACTTTCCATGTTCTCTAGACACGGATCGTCTTTGCATGTTTGAATGCGCTACTAGGTTCGAACCTGCGAAACGCAAGTGCTGAATTCTCCAAGAGAAGGAATCAAGCGTGAGAGCTGCGACCTTAGGTCTTAGCACAGGTTTAGATGTTTAGTTTAGGCTTTGTTTAGTTCACCCAAAATTCAAAAACTTTTCAAAATTTTATATCATATTGAATCTTACGATACATGCATGAAACATTAAATATAGATAAAAAATAACTAATTGTATAGTTTTTTTTTTAATTTACGAGACAAATTTTTTGAGCCTAATTAGTTCATAATTAGACAATAATTATCAAATACAAACGAAACTGCTACAGTGTTAAAATTCAAAATCTTTTTGATCTAAGCGAGGCCTTATTTGGTGCAAGTGCAAATGCCTCACCGAGCAATTGGAAGTTGTCTAAAGTCAAACGGAAGAATAATGTGGTCTCTTACTCTCTTAGCAATGTGATGTGCATGGGCATGGCAGCACGTGCTGCGACTTTCAGCGGTAAGGGCTTGTTTAGTTTCGAAAATTTTTTGGTTTTCGGAACTGTAGCACTTTCGTTTGTTTGTGACAAACATTGTCTAATCATAGAGTAACTAGCCTTAAAAGATTCATCTCACGATTTACAGTTAAACTATTTAATTAGTTTTTATTTTCATCTATATTTAGTGTCACATGTATGTGTCGCAAGATTCGATGTGACAGGAAATCTTGAAAAATTTTTGGTTTTTGAGTGAACTAAACAAGGCCTAACTAACCACTGCAGCTATGATAGCAATAAGTTGCAGTCGTGCAAAAAGAAGCTGCCTTTTTTTGTTTTCTTTTTTTTGAGCAACAAAAGAAGCTGCTTTGCTCTGTTATAAATTTCGGGTTCGGGCCCATAGCTGTCAACACGTAGGCTGAATTAAGCCCGGATAGAAATAAGCCCACTAAAAGAAGCACATTTACCATTTAGAGGGGGTCGATTAACAATGTTGGACTTCAGGTGAACAATTTTATCACATCGTGCCCCAGTGTCAACGCCTCTGCGCGCCGTCCACGGCCTCCTCCTTCCTCGGTCGTCCTCCCGCCACCCGCTTTCGTCGCGCGAGCATTTCCATCACCCGCCGCGCGCCCAAACACCAGCACCACACGTCCATTTGCCCCAGCAGGACCATCCCGACCAATCTATCGCGAGCCAGCGATCGATCGATCGACCTCCGCGAGGAGGACGACGACGACGAGAACAAACCATGGCGCCGAGCAAGCTGCGCCAGGCGCTGGGCGCGGTCAAGGACCAGACGAGCATCGGGCTCGCCAAGGTCGGCAGCGGCGGCGCCCTGGAGTCGGACCTTGACGTGGCCATCGTCAAGGCCACCAGGCACAGCGAGTCGTTCCCGGCCGACGAGCGGCACATCCGTGAGATCATCACGCTCACCTGCCTCTCCCGGGTGTACGTCGGCTCCTGCGTCTCCTCGCTGTCGCGCCGCCTCGGCCGGACCCGGAGCTGGGCGGTGGCGCTCAAGACGCTCGTCATCGTGCACCGCCTCCTCGCCGACGGGGACCCGGCGTTCGAGCAGGAGGTGTTCTTCGCCACGCGGCGCGGGACGCGGATGCTCAACATGTCCGACTTCTGCGACCGCTCCCGCGCCGACGCCTGGGACTTCTCCGCCTTCGTCCGCACCTACGCCGCGTACCTCGACGACCGCCTCGAGTGCCGGATGCAGGGCAGGCAGCAGGGCGGCGGCGGCGGCGGCGCCGCCGCCGCGCGCGGTGGTGGCAGGCCGCTCTACGAGGAGATGTACGCGTCCCCCGGCAACCGCTACATCTGCGACGCCGCCTCCTTCAACGGGAGACAGGAGGACGCGGAGGCGGACGCCGAGGCGGCTCACAGCAGGGCGGCGGTGGCGCTCGTCACCAGGGACCCGCCCACGAGCGAGATGACGGTGGATCAGCTGCTCGTCAAGGCCAACCAGCTGCATCATCTCCTCGACCGGTTCATCGCCTGCCGCCCTGTAGGTGAGTGTGAGTCCGTTGTCTTTCTCAAGTTGGATCGCGCATGTCGACAATGCCCCCCGGCCGGTGCATGCGTTGACAAAGCTCACCTTCGAATGGCATTGTCGTCACAGGCGCGGCGAAGGCGAACCGGGTGGTGACGGTGTCTCTGTACCCGCTGGTTAAGGAGAGCGTGCAGCTCTACTGCGAGCTCACCGAGGTGATGGCCACGCTCATCGAGCAGTTCGCGGAGATGGAGACCGCGGACTGCGAGCGGGTGCACGCCCTCTTCTGCGGTCTCGCCAAGCAGCTGGAGGAG
Organism: Sorghum bicolor; assembly: GCF_000003195.3. NCBI lineage: Eukaryota > Viridiplantae > Streptophyta > Magnoliopsida > Poales > Poaceae > Sorghum > Sorghum bicolor. Next base: position 50,099,311 of record NC_012878.2, read on the forward strand.
CTCGAGAATTTCTACGCCTGGTGCAAGGTCGTCTGCGTCTGCCGCCAGTCCGACGTCCCGGAGGTGGAGGTCGTGACGCAGAAGAAGCTGGAACTCATGGACGAGTTCATCCGCGACAGGCACGCCGCCGCGGACTCGCAGCAGAGGCTCCCGCCGCCGGAACCGGAGCCGATGGAGAGCCCAGAGCCAGCCCCCGTCGAAGAGGAAGAAGAGGACGACGACGATATGAACGCCACCAAGGCACTTCCAGCGCCCGAGGAGCCGCCGGCTGCGGAGCAAGTCGAGCCAGAGGCCCCGCTCGTCGTGGCCGATCCGGTCGAGGAGGAGGCCGACTTCTTGAACCTCAAGGCGGACGCCATGTCCGGCGAAGAGCACGGGCAGCAGCTGGCGCTGGCGCTGTTCGACGGCGACATAGCCGGCTCAGCGCCGAAAGGCAACGTGTTCCAAGGCACTTCGGCGGACTGGGAAACGGAGCTGGTCCAGTCCGCGAGCGCGCTTGCGAACCAGCGCGCCGAGCTCGGCGGCGGCCTCAGTATGATGGTGCTGGACGGGATGTACAACCATGCGGCGGTGGCCAGCAACGCACAGACGTTCTCCGGCAGCGCCAGCAGTGTGGCGTTGCGGCCACCCGGGGCGCCGCCCATGCTCGCCTTGCCGGCGCCTCCAGCGGGAGGCAGCAGCGCCGCAGTAGGTGCAGACCCTTTCGCGGCGTCGGCGTTGGTGCCTCCGCCGACGTATGTTCAGATGTCCGACATGCAGACGAAGCAGCAACTTCTGACGCAGGAGCAGCAGATGTGGCGGCAGTACGGCAACAACGGAATGAATCAGGGAGCCTTGGCAATGCTACAGCAGCGGCCAAACCAGAATCAGCAGTTCCTACCTCACACGGGGCACAATTACTCGGGGTATCGAACTTCTTAGATCAATCATCTGCAAATGTGGTTTTCCACATCTCCAGCGTTCGAAACAAAAAATGCTCGGGGTATCAGATAGTCAAATTCTATCAAATTCTACAAGGTTCGAAAGCGGCAGTCCAATATTGCTTATATAATCATATTCAAACGTGCCAGGCCACACTTTAAATAACAGAAATACACCGTGCTCAGAAGAGAACGATCCGAAAAGCCAATGAACCATACATAACATGGACAACAGAAATCCGCAGAACACAGAACGCTAAGAGCAAAGAGACCATCAACGATCCAAAAGCCAATTAACTACATAACGGGGGACGGGGTAAACATAAAGTATTAATTAAACATCCATATTACGACAATCATAATGGTTTGCATATTGTCAATACATAAGCCAAATTGCTTAAAGATGGCAATCATGCAGGTTGCAATACACACAGGTAATAACATAACCAAAGATTTACACGCCAAGTCTTATTGATACTCAGCAGAGCGCCGAGATTGACGGTCAGCTCAACCGGTTGGGAGCTTGCAGTAGTCGATGCAGATTGATCCAAGCACCGTGCTTCCAAGAAATACCAGTCATTGTTTGCTTGGTTCAGAAGAGCAGCAGACAATTTCATGAGGCCTGGTCAGCTTGGTTCAGAAGAGCAGCAGACGATTTCATGCACCCAAGTATGACATCGATGACGTCCCCAACATCCAAGGTTCGTAAAGAGTTGTAGTAGCAACAGAGAACTGCAAATTGCAACACCGAAGCAGTCCAGACATGTTCAAGGACACACAAAAAAAAAGAGCAGGCATAACTATCCGTACCTCCATGACAATTGGAAACCAATCATGAGAAAGGGAACTGCATGGTTGGGTCCATGTAGTTGGCTACCACATCTGTGGCGAGGACTCCATTATTGGAAGGAGGAAAAGCATCGAAAATGCTAGGCATTGTTGGTTCCAAAGGACCTGACATTGTAGGGACATCATAATGTCCATTGAAATGAGCAAGAGGATACTGCATATATTGACTGTCCTCAGCAGGAAATTCAGTGGGGAAGCTTGGATCAGGAGCAAGGAGATCAGTTAGTTCCATGTAATCATCAGCAGACAGTTCTCTGTCAGGTGGCAGCTGGTAATCTGTAGTTTCCACATTGCTGTTGTTATCCACGCCTCCTAACCCAACAAGCCCTGATAATTCATTGTAGAGGCCAAAAGAGCTGACTTCAAAAGCATGAGCCTCAGCTTCAGACATCGGAGGAAGACCAGAGCACTGTGAAAGACATCAAAGCTAAATAGTTAGCATCTGAAAGGAATTTCTAATCTAAATCAGAAACATAAAAAGAATTTTCTAATCTAAGGTGTGCTGCCAAGGAAACTAGTGAAATAACAAGACTGATTTATACCTCTCCAGGAGAATCATTCAGAAATCTAGACAGCTCCTCCAATAGAAAACCATCACAGTCATGAGGACTGTACATATCATTGGCCTCATTAGATATGTTGTTCACAGAAACCACACCATCTCCTGACATCTGAGCAGGTATATCTTGGATAGCAGAGCTAGCAACAGTATAGCCAAAAGTTATGTCATCAGCACAAGTATTTGCAGTGGCATAATCAAATGATGATTCCTCTCCAGCACAAGTAGCAGATGAATTATGTAGAGGTGGTTCCTGAAGAGCACCAGCAGGGGCAGCAGGCTGGGCGCGTGGTCCCTCTATTGGGTTCACTACTTCTGAAGAGGCCATCAAAGGAAACATAGAAGATTCAGCTTCAGGATTATCCCATTCGGCTTCATTAAACGGAGCCCCATATTGCTCCCCTATCCTTGGACCCAGGCCACTTTTCTTGAAAATTTTGCAGAGTACATAAGCATCCTGGATGTTCAACAAGACAAAAAAGATTCAGCATGGTAATCAAAAGGCATATTAACTCAGATATACTGCATATTAATTAATGCTTCTTTTATGTGCCATTTTATCAATCTTCAATTCTTCATTGCAGAATACAGATTCAACCCAAAAGACATTCACAAAACTTGAATACATAACAAAGAGTACGAATCGGCACTGCTAGACTTGATTAAACATAGCACTCATGAGACAGGGAACATTTTGTTAGTTATTAATCATCCAGAAAACAGCAAGGAATCATTCGACTGCTTGACTGTCCACACAATCCAACAATCCAGTACAACATCCAACATCTAGAACATCAAATAAACTGTATGTAAAATATGAACTGGAAACATTAAGATGCAAGTAGCATTACCTTTGAGAAACCAGAAGAAACCAAATCCTCATCTTCCATTTTGTATTCATACATCACCCAATCAGTTCTGTCACCCTTAGGGGCCTTGCCTTCATGAAATATCAATGTTTTCTTCATTCCAACAGTGCGAGAGTTAAGCATAATGTTTCTATCCTTTCCACTAGTCTTCCAGTAACCATTTGGTGTGGCACGGTTTGTCCTAGACCCATTAGGATACTTCTTGTCACGAGGACAAAAGAAGAACCATTCAAGATCTTTGCTTCGAAGGGAGGACTTATCTGCACAACAAAAGAAGATCAGTGCACAGGTATAAAAGCATAAGTTAGAAAGCTAATGTTCAAATGAATTACCAGGGAGATCCCAGGGAGGAAACTTGTAGAGATCAACCTCTGATATAGCGTCTACAATAAGTTTCTTTCCCATAATCTTCCTCTTCAAGTAGTAGGAAACGAGCTCAACATCAGTTGGGTGGAAACGAAAACCAGGAGGCAAGCTAGTTTGCGCCATCACCCTAAAGCTTCACTTGCCTTCAACACCAATAGAAAGACCTCTAGACAAAAGCTGAAATGCTTCAAGGAGATCACTAGTTTCCAAGGAAGAGAGAAGCTTGAGTGCACAAACAAGAGAATCCAAGTGCACAAATCAACAAAGCAGAGCAGAAGAGAGCAGCTTTCAAACGTGTGGGAACAGAATGCAGCAAGGAGAAGACTTCAGGAGGCTGCAGTGCCAGCAGGTAGCAAGGCAATCCAACCTCTAGACAAGTCTTTGGATGGGAGTGTTGCGAGATTGACAGGACCAAGAGAGAAGTTGGTCAAGTCACAGAAAGAGATCGTAGACCACACTGATGATCAGAGAAAACTATGGTTGGCAAGACTCAAGGGAAGCAGGAGATCAAGCAATCAACCAACAGATGTTTTCTGAACTCAGATGAGAGAAACTTGAGTCTTGCCAAATTCACCAGCTACAACTGATTCACATGGTAGGAAGTATTAGCACAAAACTCCTAGTGTTCCACTTGTATCAAGTGAAATCTCGGAATTTTATGCAGTATATGAACCAGAAGTAGCACGAGAGGAAATAAGGGTGTCCTCCAGCAACTTCAGCAGACATGGGTGATGAGGATCAGTATCCTGCACGAAAAGAAAACACAGGATAGGTGAATACACAGAAGGATCATATATGGAATATTCAAAATATGCAGGCATGGTACTAAAAAGAATTATCTTGTATCATGACTAGAAGCAATGAAGTGATTAACACCTTCCATCAAACCTATATGGTACAGTAAGCATATTCGAATTCGAACAAAAAAAGACATGTCAGTAGACAGCTGATTCTTAAGCTCAAACTACGAGTAAAGGGAACAATTGTCACATCAGCAGACAGATGCGTCTAATCCACCATCAAATCCAACTTTTACAGGCATATTCATACTCATCGTATCATCCGGGAGGAAAACAACTAAATTCTAGTGAAACACCGAAGTCAACGATCAATCAAACCTCTGATTCGATCCCCAAATCGACATCATCAAGCATCATACAAGTCTATGGTATAAGTCAACGCTACACAACCAACAACCCTAACTCGCAACCCCAACCAAGAACCCCCGACCGATCGATCTTGATTGATCGAGGATGAAACCAATCGGATCAACAATCCACCATCTCTAATCGCAAAATCGACGAGTTAAGACCCCAATCCTCAACCCAGACCCTAGAAAGTCCTCAACCCAGACCAATCGGATCCGCAATCCCCGCCCTTGCATCGAACCCCGGATCGACACCAACCCCAACCTAGAAAGTCCTAAACTCGAACAGATCGACCCAGAATACGAAGAGTAAGGTTGATCGTAGGAGCTTACGGGGGAGACGAAGGGAAGCCAGCAGGCCGATGGGGAGAACCGTGGGGGAGAAGATGTGCGCCGCCGTCTGGTCAATGGATTCGAGATGCGGTTTGTGTGGGGGGCGAGGGATCGCGTAGCTGGGGAAAGGCTCTTTTAAAGGCGCGGGGGACTGGAGTTGGGCCGGGACACTGGCAAGCGGGACCAGAAGGTTTTTCTTGCTTCCAACCCCCGCCGCGTCGTGCGACTTCCAGGAAACTTCCCCAGCACGCGAATACGAGACCGTGGTTACCAAAATTTCCACACGGGACCCACACCCGTGTTGTTTTGACTCGTTGGGTTTTACGCTTCCGCCCTGCAATGCGGGTTTAGGCCTTGTTTAGGTTGAAGATAAAAAAAATTTGGGTGTCACATCGGATGTGGCGGAAGAATGTCGGGAGAGGTATTTAGAAACTAATAAAAAACAAATTACATAGTTGTGTAATCATAGAGTAACTAGACTTAAAAGATTGGTCTTACGATTTTCAACAAAACTGTGTAATTAGTTTACTTTTTTATCTACATTTAATGTTCTATGTGGTGTCCAAAGATTCGATGGAATAGATGAAAATTTTTTGGGTGGGAAACTAAACAGGGCCTTAGGCCTTGGACCTTATTTTTCCAAAAAAAAATTGTAAAAATTTTCAGATTCTCCGTCACATCGAATCTTTAGACGTTTGTATGGAGTATTAAATATAGACAAAAATAAAAACTAATTACACAGTTTGGTCGAAATTGACGAGACGAATATTTTGAGTCTAGTTAGTCTATGATTAGACAATATTTGTCAAATACAAACGAAATTGTTACTATTCACATTTTGCAAAATATTTTGCAAGTAAACCTTGTTTAGGCCTTGTTTAGTTCGCAAAAATTTTTGTTTTTGGCTACTGTAGCATTTCGTTTTTATTTGACAAACATTGTCCAATCACGAAGTAACTAGGCTCAAAAGATTCATCTCACAAATTACAGGTAAACTGTGCAGTTAGTTTTTATTTTCGTCTGTATTTAATGCTCTATGCATGCGACCAAAGATTCGATGTGACGGGGAATCTTGAAAATTTTTGCGAACTAAATAAGGCCTTAGTTCACTCCGAAAACCAAAAAGTTTTCAAGATTTTCCGTCACATCAAATCTTTCGGCACATGCATGAAGCATTAAATATAGACAAAAATAAAAACTAATTGTACAGTTTACTTATAAATCGCGAGACGAATCTTTTGATCCTAGTTATTCTATATTTGGACAATATTTGCCACAAATAAACGAAAGTACTATAATAGCGAAATCCAAAAAAAATCGCATCTAAACAAGGCCAAGGCCTTAGCCCACCCAAAAACCAAAAAGTTTTCAAGATTCTCCGTCACATCGAATCTTGCGGTACATGCATAAAGCATTAAATATGGAAAAAAAACTAATTATACAGTTTAGCTGTAAAATCGCGAGACGAATCTTTTGATCCTTGTTAGTCCATGGTTGGATAATATTTGTCACAAACAAACAAAAAAGTAACGAAATCCAAAAAGTTTTCGCATCTAAACAAGGTTAGTTCCCAAAAATTTTGCAAAATTTTTCAAATTCTCCGTCACATCGAATCTTTAGACGCATGCATAGAGTATTAAATATAGACGAAAATAAAAACTAATTTTACAGTTTGGTCGAAATTGACGAGATGAATCTTTTGAGCCTAGTTCATGCATGGTTGGACAATATTTGTCAAATACAAACGAAAGTGCTACAGTGTCAATTCTCCAAATTTTTTTAAACTAAACAAGGCCTTAGGCGGTATTTGGCACTGTTTTACTTCACGTTTTTCAGCTTTGTTTCATGTTTTTTTTAGCAAAATAGTTTTAGCTCTATGCACTCAGTTCGAGGAAAAAGAGCAAAATTATGAGAGCACTTAAAAAGCTATTTCACAAACTTAAATTTTTTGTGGAGCTGCTCCATGGTGGAGTTTGTGGAGCAGTCTCAAACACCCTCTTAGGACTTGGTGTTTGGTTGGAGTTGTTAAAGTTTAATAGGTACTATAATATTTTTGTTTTATTTGGCAATTAGTGTTCAATCATGAACTAATTAATCTTAAAAGATTCATCTCGCAAAGTACTCTCTAGTCATGTTTTTAGTTACATAAACAGTCTATATTTAGTACTTTATGTGTCCAAACATCCGATGTGACGACGATAAACTTTACCGCTTCAAACCAAACAGACCCTTAGATTTTGTTTAAGCCTTGTTTAGTTCAAAAAAATTACAAATTTTTTCAGATTCTCCATCACATCGAATCTTACAACATATGCATGAAGCATTAAATATAGATAAAAAATAACTAATTACATAGTTTACCTGTAATTTACGAGATTAATCTTGAGTGTAGTTAGTCCATGATTGGACAATATTTGCCAAATATAAACGAAAATGCTACAGTGTCCATTTTGCCAAAAAAATTTGGAATTAAACAAGTTGGCCTTGTTTAGAGCATCTCCAAAGGCTTTGACAAATTGACTTGGCATTTATTGTTATTTGCAAACTCTCATAACAAAATACAAAGGATAAAAATAGGTCATCTCCAAGGGAATTGGCATTTGGACTTGGCAAATGATAAAAATAGAAGGTCTCCACGCGCGCGTACTTTCCTCGCGCGTGACTTTGCTCACACGATTGGGTTTGCAAAGCCATCCACAACTTGTCATTTTTGCCAAGTTTGCTCCCTCATTTGCCAAGTTGCCCAAATTGCAAACTCCAAATGCAAAACCGTTGGATACCTCTTTTGGAGCTTTTTGGCAAATTACTCAAATACAAACCTCAAATGCAAAACCCTTGGAGATGCTCTTAGTTTCCAAAAAATTTCAGATTCTAACGAATCTTGCAACACATGCATGGAGCATTAAATATAGATAAAAATAATAACTAACTACACATTTTTCCAGTAATTTGCGAGACAAATCTTTTGAGCCTACTTAGCCCATGATTTGACAATATTTGTCAAATACAAACGAAATTGCTAACGTGTCCATTTTGTAAAAAAAAATGGACCTAAGGCCTTGTTTAGTTAATGGTTGGACAATAATTACTAAATTAAAACGAAAATGCTACATCATCCAAAAACTTTTCACCTCCTCAGCTAAAGAAGGCATAAATAATGCCTTGTTTAATTCACCTCAAAATCCAAAAGTTTTTCAAAATTTTCCATTACATCGAATCTTAAAACACATGTATAGAGTATTAGATATAGATAAAAATAACTAATTGCACATTTTATCTGTAATTTACGAGACGAATCTTTTAAACCTAGCTATCCATAGCTGAACAATAATTGTCAAATATAAACAAAAGTACTACATTAGCTATTTTGCAAAAAATAATTACAACTAAACAGGCCTAAAAATGGAATTTTGGAGCATTGGTGGCCCTAGCCTGAAATTTTAGGAGGCACAATATGGAAAATACATTCGCTAATATAATAATATAAAGAAGGGCTAATGAGATCTTATTAGCGAATATACTTTGCAACAGAAAGAAAAAACTATTAAATGTTCGGTCTTCTGTAGATCTATTTTTTTCGAATTTCGCTACTGTAGCACTTTTGTTTGTATTTAATAATTATGACCAAATCATAGACTAACTAGGTTCAAAAGATTTATCTCACGATTTATAGATAAACTATGTAATTAGTTATTTTTTATCTATATTTAATGTTCCATGCATGTGCCGTAAGATTTAATATGACTAAAAATCTTGAAAAGTTTTGGATTTTAAAGTGAACTAAACAAGGCTTTCAATCTGTTCACTTCATCTTGCTTCACACGTGCAATGGCCATGACAGTTTAATATTGTTCATTGTGTATATTATTTACGTGCAGTTTAACGAAATTAGATTTTTTATTTTATGATTTTTCTATTATTTACAATATTTTTTCAAAGATTCAGCCGAATAAAGAATTAAAGAAAACAATAAAACATCTATAGCAAAAACTTTATACTAAAATATACAATATTATATGTTTAATGTGTAGATCTACTTATGTGGAGTCAAAAATGAATTTTCTATATTATGTTTCTTTTCAGTTAATATAATTTTTTAAAGATTTAGCTAAAATAATTTAAAAAGGACAAAACCATCATTATTGTAGCAAAGCCACCATTCACTGTAGCAAAACCGCATTCAAAACGGCTCTATGTAGATAAAATGCACGATTTGAAAAGTTAAGGGAGGTGGTTTGCCTAGTTTTAGAGTTGAGGAAGGAAAAGCAGACTTTCATAAAAGTTGAGGGAGGAAAAGTAGACTTTTTCATTCTCTCGAGTCCAAATGGATGAACGCCATAAAAGTGGAATGGAAAAAGTTTACTTTTTCTCCCCCAACTTTCACAAAACTTCGTTTTTCCTCCTTAACTTCAAAACGAGACAATCCACCTTCATCATCTTTGAAAAATCATAGTAAATCATAGAAAAATCGTAAAATAGAAAATCTATTTTTTTGACTCCACATAAGTAGATTTTTACATAATAAACATATAATATGGTATGCTTTAGTACCAAGTTTTTGCTATAAAGGTTTTGTCCTTTTTTTATTTGGTCGAATCTTTGAAAATTCATAGTAAATCATAAAATAGAAAATCTAATTTCTTAGACTCCACATGAGTATTGTGGGGGTATAAACCCCTATACCCTTACGGCTAGACTTGGGCCAGGAGGCTTGGCCTATTACGAGACAAGCTCAAGGTTTGATCCGACAGCTTGGATTTTCACGCAAGGAAACAAGACGTGGAGATCAAGCAGGATTCTAGTCGGTAAGAATAGGAATTGATATCGAACTATCTATGGCAATTGTAACCGACTAGGATTAGTTTCCAGATCTGTAACCCTGCCCTCCGGACTATATAAGGAGGGGCAAGGGACCCCCCTAGGACACATTACTCTCTCAACACAAATCAATACAATCAGACGCAGGACGTAGGTATTACGCCAACTCGGCGGCCGAACCTGGATAAAAAGCTTGCCTGTGTCTTGCGTCACCATCGAGTTCGTAGTTTGCGCACCGTCTACCGATAAACTACTACCGTGGGTATACCCCAAGGTAGACTGCCGACCAGCTTTCGTCGACAGTGGCGCGCCAGGTAGGGGGTGTGCGTACAACTTCTTCGACGAATAAGATGGTCACAATTCCAGCTTCCGCGGCCGTGCCTGAAGGCCTCACGTTCACCGTCGGCCAGATCACGTGGACGACGCGCGGCGGTGGTCTCACGACCACGGTTTTGGAAGGAACCCAGATCCAATCTAAATAGACGTCAGCTCCGACCACTCGGATGACGGCGTCGAGCGCCCGACCACCGCTCCCGCTCTACAAGGGGAAGAAGATCGACTGCTCGGACCTTCTCCAAGCACTTGATCGCGCTGATTCCAAGCTACTCGAAGCTTCTCAACTGATAGATGGGATCTCGCGCTAGCCTAACCAAGCCGCTCTAGCGGATTCTTTCAACTCCCACCGGCCAACTCGTGTCGTTACACACGAACGGCTGGGGACGTCTCTGACGATAACCTCAACTCCCTCAGGACGATCCGTCAAGATCGAGGCCAACTCGGAGGAATATTATCCTTGCGGTCTGAACAACTCGGCCTCTCTCTACTCGAGACACGTCCGATCCCTCTTTAACAATGCTGGTTGGTTGCCAAAGGGGAGCGGTCGACCAGCTCGTCATTACGTCAACATGGTGACGATCCAAGAGCTACGGGACGGCCAGGCTTCCAGCACAAATTCGAGCACTGGTTCCGTCCCCACTGAAGTCATAAATTCCGAGGACGAGGACTACGACTTGGATTTGCCGTCACATCCTCCGGGCTTCCCTCGTTTCCCGGTCTTCCCACCTCGGCGAGGAGACATCGTTTTCAACGTCAGCGCCGACGAGCCGGTCGTCGACGGAGAAACAGACGAGCAGAAGCAGCTCCGTGAGCAGCGTAACGCCGATCGCGCCCGACGACGCGCGGACGAGGAACGTCAAATCCCGCCGCATAATCTCAGCGACGCTTTTGACATGGTCGGAGATCAGCAAGTTTATAAAACGCCGAGCGCCAATGTGGCCGTCGCCATGGCCAATTTAGATCGGCTCCCTGATACTCCCGAGTGCCAGGGCGTCCGAACCAGCGTTCGAGCACACCTGATCGCCGCGATGGGGCAAACAGCCACTCTACTCAAAAGAGTCCAAGGCGTCTCTTATACAGGGGCCACCTCCGACCAGACTCACCGCAGCCGGACCTCACCGCAGCCCAGCAGGCACCACCGCAGCCGTTCCCCCGACGATCATCGGAAAGATTCACGACGTGACGATGGCGGTCGGGACGCTGGCGGTCACCGCGAGCAGAGTCGCAGGCGTGGTCAAGAAGTAAACCAGTACAGGGATCTTCGATACAACATCCCTCCAAAAGACGCCCGGGACCGCATCAACAGGCGCGCCACGGAAAGGGCAGTTCACGAAAACATGCGCCGTATCGAGTACGACGCAACGCACGGCCCCCCGGGCCTGAAGCAATTCTCTTCACACCTCCGCCAGGTCGTGTGGCCTCGCAATTTTAAGCTCGAGAAACTTAAAAAATACGATGGCAAGGAAAACCCAGAGAACAGGATCACTCTTTACGAGATCGCGGTCCGGTCAGCAGCTGGAGATGAGCATGTCATGGCCAACTACTTTCCGGTAGTCCTCGACCAGGCCGGTCACCAATGGCTTCTAGGCCTGCCCGAGGATTCCTTCGACTCCTGGGAAGAACTACGCCAAGCGTTCATCGACAACTTCATCACCACCTGCGAGCAGCCTGGGAACAAGTACGACCTCGAAAGGATACGAGATAGGAAAAATGAGCCTCTGCGCGACTACATCCGACGATTCTTGGATATGCGCCTAAAGATTCCGAAGATTTCCCACGACGAGGCTATATCTGCTTTCATCAAGGGGCTGCGCTTCCACGAAGCACTGAGGAACAAGCTACTGCGCAAAAGGCCAACAACGATGACAGAGCTCCTCGCCACGGCCAAAAATTATGCCGACACCGATGACGCAGAAAAACTCATCCGAGATGACACCAGAGGTCCCGACCAGCCTTCTCGGCGTGACGATAGTCGCGGCCGCTTCGACAACAGAAACCATCGCCGCCCCGATCACCGGGACCACAGAGAGGGCTGGGACAGGCGCCGCGACAACCACGACGATTTCAGAGGCAAGCGCCCTCGCTATCACGACCACGAGGTGAATACAGTCAAGCGCCCTAACGGACGACGGGATTACCAAGAGGACTACAACAAGACGTTGAAGGGACCGTGCCAACTACATCCCAAATCCAACCACACCATGGAAGAATGCCGCGTCCTCAAAAGCATCTATACGCGGCGGGCTGCTCAAGACGATCCCTCTAAGAAAAACGGGAAACAAGATGGGCGCGATCACGAAGACGAGGACGAAGACCAGGATAGGGACCCACGACACCAGTATGTCAGTCCTACTGACGTGGTCCATTCCATCTTCGCAGGCAAGGTCTCCATCGAGTCTAAACGAGAAAGAAAGCTCCTAAGGAGAGCCTGCCTCAACATAGACAGCACTGATGGTCTGATCGTCGATCCAAAATTTCCTCCCTGGTCGCACAGGGAAATCTCCTTCAGCAGGAAGGATCAGTGGGCCGCTATCCCGGAACCGGGTCGTTTCCCTCTAATCTTGGGCCCTTGCATTAACAACATCAGATTCGAGCGCGTGCTCGTGGATGGAGGAAGCTCCACTGACATCCTCTTCCGCAACAGCTTGCCCGCTCTCAAGATATCTCTGGCACAATTAAAACCCTACGACGCTCAATTTTGGGGAGTCTTGCCAGGTCAGAGTTCAGTGCCTCTCGGACAGATAACATTGCCTGTCCAATTCGGCACGCCCGACCACTTTCGGACAGAATTCGTCAACTTTGTGGTCGCCGACTTCGATGGGACCTACCACGCTATACTGGGCCGACCATCGCTGACAAAATTTATGGCGGTCCCGCATTACTCATACCTGGTCCTCAAAATGCCTACCGAGAAGGGCGTCCTGACCGTCAGAGGCAATGTCTACACTGCATATACTTGCGAGGAAGAGAGCTTCAAGATCACTGAAGCAATTGACCTCTCAATCCGGATGGCAGAAACAGCAACCCAAGCCGCACAGCTACCTCCCGAACAGCTCCGACTACCCGAGCAGGATACCGCCAGGAAGAATTCAAAATTCAAGGAGTATAAAGAAGTACAACTGGTCGACGGCAGCCCCGAGAAGACGGCCCTCATCGGGGCCAATCTGGACCCCAAATAGGAAGACGCGCTCGTCAGGTTTCTAAGGGACAACGTGAGCGTTTTCGCATGGAAACCCGCAGACATGCCCGGCGTCCCACGAAACCTGATTGAGCACTCCTTAAATGTCTCGAAGACCGCAAGACCAATCAAGCAAAAGCTGCGACGGTTCGCTCGTGACAAAAAGGAGGCTATTAGGACAGAAATAACACGGCTTTTAGCAGCCGGATTCATAAAAGAAGTGTATCATCCCGATTGGCTCGCCAATCCGGTCCTTGTACGCAAAAAGAATAATGAATGGAGAAAGTGCGTTGATTACACTGATCTCAATAAACACTGTCCTAAAGATCCTTTTGGTCTCCCTCGCATCGACGAGGTGGTCGACTCAACGGCCGGATGCGAACTCCTCTCTTTTCTAGACTGCTACTCTGGTTATCACCAGATCTCGCTAAAGGAAGACGATCAGATAAAAACGTCTTTCATTACTCCTTTCGGCGCATACTGCTACACGACCATGTCGTTTGGACTCAAAAACACCGGAGCCACCTATCAAAGGGCCATCCAACAATGCCTCCACGACGAGATTCGTGATGACCTCGTCGAGGCCTATGTAGACGACGTCGTCATCAAAACAAGGGATGCAAGCACCCTAATTGACAACTTAGACCGAACCTTTAAGGCGCTAAATAGGTACAAGTGGAAGCTTAACCCCAAAAAGTGCATCTTTGGCGTCCCTTCCGGTCTACTACTCGGCAACGTCGTCAGCTGCGACGGCATACGCCCGAATCCTTCAAAAGTAAAAGCAGTACTCGACATGCGACCACCTAAAAATGTCAAGGATATTCAGAAGCTCACCGGATGTATGGTCGCACTCAGCCGCTTCATCTCAAGACTAGGAGAAAAAGGCCTCCCTTTCTTCAAACTCTTAAAGGCGTCGGAAAAATTTTCTTGGACAGAGGAAGCCGACGCTGTGTTCACCCAGCTCAAGACTTTCCTCACTTCACCGCCTGTTCTTACAGCGCCTCAGCCCAATGAAGACCTACTCCTTTACATTGCTGCAACCGACAGGGTTGTTTCCACGGCAATAGTGGTCGAGCGAGACGAACCAGGTCATGTCTACAAGGTCCAGAGACCCGTTTACTTCATAAGCGAAGTCCTAAACGAGTCCAAGGCCAGATATCCACAAATACAGAAGCTCATATACGCCATTTTAATAACATCGAGAAAGCTAAAGCACTACTTCGACGGCCATCGAGTCTTGGTAACCACCAGTTTCCCTCTTGGGGACATTCTGCGCAATAAAGACGCCAACGGCAGAATTGTAAAATGGGCAATGGAATTATGCCCATTCTCCCTGGAATTCCAAAGCCGCACCACAGTCAAGTCTCAGGCCCTGGTCGATTTCATCGCAGAGTGGACGGATCTCAACGAGCCTTCCGTTCCCGACGTCTCCGACCACTGGTCGATGTTCTTCGATGGGTCCTTGAACATCAACGGCGCCGGCGCGGGGATTCTTTTCGTGTCGCCTAACAAGGACAAACTGCGTTACGTCCTTAGGATCCTCTTTCCGGCATCAAACAATGTCGCCGAATACGAAGCATGCCTTCATGGCATACGATTAGCCTTTGAGTTGGGAGTCAAACGCCTTTATGTCTATGGCGACTCCGCTTTAGTTATCAACCAGCTCAACAAGAAATGGGACGCAACCCACGAGAAGATGGATCTCTACTGCAAAGAAATTCGCAAATGGGAAACCAACTTCTATGGCATAGAGTACATCCACGTGGTCCGGGATAAGAACCAGGCAGCAGATGCGTTGTCAAAGTTAGGGTCATCTCGGGCCCAGATCCCGCGAGGTGTCTTCGTCGAGGACATCCATGAGCCAAGTGTGGGCAAAGACCCGCCCGAAAAGCAGCCTATTGAGGCAATGCTCATAGACGACGTTACTCAGACAACCAGTAACCGCGATTGGCGCACCTCATTCATCAGATATATATCGGACGGGTCAGGCTCTCAGGATAAAACAGAGAACAAGCGCCTCATTCGACGATCAAAGAATTACATACTGGTGGACGGCAAACTTATGCGAAAAAATGCAAGTTCTGAAGTGCTGCTCAAATGCATATCCCGGGACGATGGCATCAAGCTCCTAGACGACATACATGCCGGATCCTGCGGTAATCATGCTGCCTCCAGAACGCTGGTCGGGAAAGCTTTCCGGGCAGGTTTTTATTGGCCAACCGCGGTCAACGACGCAGAAAAACTGGTCCGACACTGTGAGGGATGTCAGTTCTTCGCTAAAAGGACCCACGTACCTGCTCATGAGATTCAAACTATCCCGTCGTCCTGGCCTTTCGCCTGCTGGGGGCTCGACATGATCGGGCCATTTAAACCGGCCCCTGGCAATTTCAAGTTCGTCTTCGTATTAATCGACAAGTTTTCGAAGTGGATTGAATACATGCCACTGGTCAAAGCAACCTCCGAGAAGGCCGTGGAGTTCCTCAATCAAATCATACACAGATTTGGGATCCCAAACAGTATAATCACCGACCTGGGTACTCAGTTCACTGGCACCACATTTTGGGACTTCTGCGATGACAGAGGCATAGTCATAAAATATGTGTCAGTAGCTCACCCACGGGCAAATGGCCAAGTTGAACGTGCAAACGAAATGATAATCGACGCCCTAAAGAAAAGGTTGTACACCGAGAATGACAGAGCACCTGGTCGATGGATGAAAGAGTTGCCGGCCGTGGTCTGGGGTCTCCGAACACAGGCTAGTCGGAACACCGGGGTGTCACCCTACTTCATGGTTTACGGCACCGAGGCAGTGCTGCCATCTGATATAACCTTCGGATCTCCAAGGATTGAAAACTTCGACCAGTCAACGGCCGACAACACCAGGGAACTCGAAATCAACTGCATGGAAGAAAAGCGTCTAAATTCGTGCCTTCGAACAACAAAGTATCTTGCGGCAATCAAACGATACCACAACAGGAACGTTAAGGACCGTTCCTTCGTGGTCGGCGATCTGGTACTTAGGTGGAAAACAAGCCAGGAAGGAATGCATAAGCTATCCACTCCCTGGGAAGGACCCTTTGTGGTCGCCGAAGTCACACGACCCACATCCTACAGATTGGCATATCCAGACGGAACACGCGTGCCTAACTCTTGGCACATAGACAAACTGTGCCGATTTTATCCATAAGTTCCAGTAACTTTTTCTTGTAAGTCTCTTATAGTTGGTAATAATAAAAGTTTTTTCTTTTTGGCTATACTTTGTTTACACGCAGAGCTTTCGGCGAAGAGCAACATTGTCCTCTGCGACGGAAACTCTTAACGACCATGAATCAAACACAGTGACACGTCACTCAGATAACTTCACAGCGCTCAAAATAATAGTCATGACAAAAGCAAACTTTATTACAAACTTTACATACAAAGTTTACAATAAATACCCTGACGGGCGGTCACTAGTCTACTCCTACAGACTACTCTACTGGCCTACTGCTCGGGCTGATCACCCGCTTGGCCTTGCTGCCCGGACGAAGGGGTCGGGGCCACCGGCGCCTGGCTGGTCGAGACCGTAGGCGTCGACCGCCCATCTCCGGCAATGGACGCCCCCGACAACTTCCTGGCCGACCTGTCTGAACCCGGCTGGTCGGGGGGAGTGACCGTCCAGCATAGATTGATGTCGCCGATCACCGTCGACGACAAGTCTAGCAGTCCAGCCCGAAGCTCGTCCGCCTCCTGCGGGCCGACTTCCTTGGGGTACCCCTTCTCCAGCCTGGACAAGTCGACCAGGGGGTAGTGGGCGCGCACCATGCTGAGGATATGCGCGCCAGCAAACTCCCCGGCGTCCTTCACGAACTGCTGGAGCTAGTCCCACGCCCGTTGCGCCTTTTCAACTGGCGTCAGTCTCGGCGCGCGGGGCTGGCTCTCCAGAAGCTCGGGGCTGATCAAGTCGAGGACCGGGGCTACTCCTTTCCAGATCCTACAACAATTAACCTTCCAGGAGTCCCGATCCTTGACCAGCTCGTCCATGTGCTTCTTAGCGTTCACCTTGAGCACTACAAATCAAGCAAGATGTTAGTTTCAACATATCGAAAAGAGCGATAAGAGGCAAATAACGGGGGCGGCGCGTATTACCAGACAGCTCCCGGTCCCTACGGCCCAGCTCCTCCCCTGCTCGGCGCCCGGCCTCCAGCGCACCGGCAAGCTCTTAGCTGAGCTGCTCTTTCTCCTACCGAAGGCGCGTGACCTCCTCCTCCAAACCTACATGAATGATCCTCTGGTCAGCAAAGTCAACCAACGCGGCTACAAACAGCTGCCTCGGAGTACGAGACTGACCTTCTCGCTGCCGATACTGGTCGGCCAAGCGTCGGGTAAGCTCGAGACGGTGCTCTTCCTGAGCGCCCATCTCGGCTACTTTCTCTCCAACTTCTGACCGAAGCCGGTCCACCTCCGCGGCCAGGGCCTTGTTCTCAGCTACAATGCCTTCTATTTGGTCGAAGCACCTCTTTCGGTACTTCGCCGTTTTCATTGCGCCCTGCAAGACGAACATATGTTGACCCAGCAAGATAACATAACAATGTCGAGCAGTGCAAAGGATCACTTACCTTGACTTCGTCCACGAGACGCTTGGCCGCACGCTCTACTCTGGCGGCCTCTTCTGTCTCCGCGAGCTCCTCGTGCCCGATAAAGTGGTCCCCGCGTTGGCGCCACACATATACGTGTTGGCGACATCACGAGGACGACCTTCAATCTCCTCCACCTCGTCACTGGAGGCCGCCTGGGTTTCCTCGCCCGCTGCATCGCCCCCGGTGGTGGTCGTAGGCATCACCGACCCCTGGACCAGGCCCGGGGATCCTGTGGCCGAAGAGACTCCTACCCGGGGCGGCGTTGGGACCTTCTCCCTTCGATGGGGGGAGGGGTTGGAGCTCTCCCCCCCCCTTTAGCGACGTTTCTCGGGGGAGGCGTCCCCATAGCCTCCTTGACCCTTGTCGGGCTGCTCGCCGCAGTCCTTGTCGAGGCCGGAAGCTCCTCGGCGCTCTCAGGCACGGCTGCTGCGCGGTCTGCGGCGCTGCGTCCTCAGCGGCACAAGCAGGCTCGGTCACCCTCTGGCCGGCGGCGCGGTCGGGGTTGACGTCCGACGCCGCGCTAAAAAACAAGGCAGCATTTTCAGCAAAAAAAATCGCCAAAGTACGTAAGTTGAACACTTACAGGTCTGATCGACGATGGGCCGCGGTGAACCTCCTCCTAGCCCTGCCGGTTGGCACCTGCACCCCCGTTTCCGTAACGCGCGGCGCAGGAGGGTCGCTGGCCACCCGATCAGTAGTGGCCGGTGCACTGTCTGGACGGCTACGAGGCCTTCGGACCGGCGATGGTGCGGTCTCCTCCTCGTCGTCGTCGTCGTCGGTGATCCGGACGAGCCGACGACGCTTTGGCGCTTGGCTGCTCTCTGCCGGCAGCGTCGGCGCAGGCGAAGGATCTGCTGCTAATGGCCTTTTCCCCGCCACTCTCTCCTCTGTGGTCGGGACGGGGCGGGCCAGGTCCTCCTCACTGCTGGTGTAACGAGTACACCGAGCAGCGTCTTCCTCCGGCGGATCTTCCCCCGCAGGATTCTCCATCCCAGGTGCCAGTGACACATACACTGTGCACCGGTCAACATCTCCGATCTGCAAAAGTAACAAAGATAAGTCAACAGCTGACAATAACAAATGCTAAGGAAAAATAAACAGTAAGATACCTTAGGTGCTGGTCGCCCCAACTTGAAGGCTTGCACCCGATCACTACCACGGACGAAGCCCCCGTCCGCAAAGTTGAACAGCTCGTTCAACAGCTGCTGCACCTCTGCCTTCTCCAAGACCTCAGGCCACATCCTGGTCGGGTCCAGGCTCCCGGCGTACTCGTACGCCGAGTGTACCCTCTTCTGGCAGGGCATCACCCGACGACACACAAAGTTGCCGACCACGCCTAGCCCGTCCAAACGCGACCAGTCGATCAACTTCATCAGGTCCGCCACTTGGCCGTCGAACTCTAGGCGGTCGGTCCAGCTTACCCTCTTCTCGGGGATGTACCCCACGTCGCAGAACGTGGAGCTGCCCGGTTCTTCCCTGACGTAGAACCACTTCCTGTACCATTCGGTTAGGGAAGTGTTCCACGGACAGTGCAGATAACGGTTCTTCATCCCGTCACGAAGATTGAGGTATACTCCACCTGCAATCTTGGAGCCTCCAACCGCTCCCTTCTTTCTTAAACAAAAAAGATAACGAAAGAGATCGAAGTGCGGCTCTATGCCAACATAGGCCTCGCACAGATGGATAAAAGTGGAGATGAGAAGGATTGAGTTCGGGTGCAGATTGCAAATCCCGATCTCATAATACAAAAGAAGACCCTGAAGAAAAGGATGAACAGGAACTCCAAAACCCCTCTTAATAAAATCCTCGAACACTACGATCTCACCGGCGCGGGGGTCGGGGTAGCTCTCCCCCTCGGGCGCCCTCCAGCCGCCAAGCTCCGAGCTGTGCAGTAGCCCCATATCGACGAGGTCACCGAGGGACTTTGCGGTGCTGCGGGATTTCTTCCATTCCTTGGCCATCAGCTCGGCCCTCTTCTTGGAGTCGCTCTTCGCCATTGGAGATGCGGGAGTGGTTTCGAGCTAGGAGTGTGCAGGTAGTTGAAGAAGGCGAGAGCGAAAAGCTTGAAGGCAATGGCAGGGTAAGCAATACGGGGTTAACGTCAGGATTTTATAAACTGCAACTCCACCCCTCCCACTTCCCGCATTCTTGGGAAGTGGGCAGGCCATACGGCAGACGCGGCGCTTCGGTTTTCAATGATTATCGACAATTAATGCGGCGGAGTTTTCGTACAAATTGATGGTTTCCTTTTCTCAAACCGCGCAAAGGGCGGCTGCACAGTTGCCAGGCGCAACTTTTCATGCCGCCATCTGACATCCCGTCAGGAGGTCTCGTCACGTCAACTTTTATGTGGTAAAATTTTTCAAAACAAGCAGACAAAAAATGGTAGAGAGTCAACAATCCGAGGACTGCACCGACAACCGAGCACTTGATGCTCGGGGACTGGTCGACCAGTCTATCAACTCGGAACTTCAAGGATTACACCAACCACCTAGCACTTGATGCTCGGGGACTGGTCGCCCAGTCTATAAAATCGGAAATTCAAGGACTGCACCGACCACCGAGCACTTGATGCTCGGGGACTGGTCGCCCAGTCTATCAACTCGGAACTTCATGGAATGCACCGACCATCGAGCACTTGATGCTCGGGGACTGGTCGTCAAATTTGTTGGGACTGCACCGACCACCGAGCGCTTGATGCTCGGGGACTGGTCGCCTAGTCTATTAGTTCGGGAATCACCGGGCTGTATCGATCTCCGAGCATTGTACACCCGGGGACTGATTGACCAGCTCGTCAAATTGATAAGTCTATTCGATGGTAAATGAGTATGAAATGCTCGGGGGCTGGATAATTTTAGTTTTTTAGACCTTGCTACAAGGCTCATACTTCGCCTTCCAGCAAGCTCGGGGACTACATCGGTACGATGCATCTGGCGATGCACCTCAGTTTCAAAACTACTCTGGGAAATTTTCTTTTGACCCTGGCACCACGTGCCTACATCACCTACTACCAGGCTCGGAGACTAAGTGGGCACACTTCACCTTGCGGTGAATATGCTTACTTTTCAGAAAAGTAAAGTGGGCACACTTCACCGGAAAAGAAATATTTTTTCTCAAGAGCACCATGCATTCTTCGAACAATTGGCTTCTTCTATGATCAAATATGTTTAGATTTGGTCAAAATACCGTCGCAATTGTCTGGGCAATATTCATGCTGATTGAAGATGTCAAAGTTTCATTGGTCGAAGAAGCTCAAGATGGCGTGTTACTTCACAATACATGGTGCTCGGGGACTAGCTGTGGGGGTATAAACTCCTATACCCTTACGGCTAGACTTGGGCCAGGAGGCTTGGCCCATTACGAGACAAGCTCAAGGTTTGATCCGACAGCTTGGATTTTCGCGCAAGGAAACAAGACGTGGAGATCAAGCAGGATTCTAGTCGGTTAGAATAGGAATTGATATCGAACTATCTATGACAATTGTAACCGACTAGGATTAGTTTCCAGATCTGTAACCCTGCCCTCCGGACTATATAAGGAGGGGCAAGGGACCCCCCTAGGACACATTACTCTCTCAACACAAATCAATACAATCAGACGCAGGACGTAGGTATTACGCCAACTCGGCGGCCGAACCTGGATAAAAAGCTTGCCTATGTCTTGCGTCACCATCGAGTTCGTAGTTTGCGCACCGTCTACCGATAAACTACTACCGTGGGTATACCCCAAGGTAGACTGCCGACCAGCTTTCGTCGACAAGTATATATCACAATGAACATATAATATATTTATGATTTACTCCGACAAAATAAACATAGAAGCTGCAACTATAAATTATTTTAATTAATTACAGAAAAGCATAAATATAAAGCTATAACAAAAAATATACTAAAGCTTACCATATTATATATTTATTGTATAGATATGCTCATGTAGAGTCTAACAAAATTATATTTTATATTTTATGATTTTTTCTACAATTTACTATGATTTTTTAAATATTTAGCCAAAATAAATAAAAAATAAAAAGACAAAACCTTTATAGGAAAAACTTTGTACTAAAGCATACTATATTATATGTTCATTGTGTAGATATACTTATGTGGAGTCCAACAAAATTAGATTTTCTATTTTATATTTTTTTTGTAATTTACTATGTTTTTTCAAAAATTTAGCCGAAATAATTAAAAAAAACAAAACCACCGTTACTATATCAAAATCACTATTTACTATAACAAAACCACCTTCAAAACAAGGAGGTAAAATATACAGTTTGAAAAGTTAAAAGATGTGATTTGCTCGATTTTGGAGTTGAGGAAGAAAAAACAGACTTTCGTAAAAATTAGAGGAGGAAAAGTAATTTTTTTCCCAAGTGGAATTGGGCTCCAACTCCAAGCCGAGCACTCGCTTGAGATCCCCTTGTTCGGGCGCTCCACTAGGCTTCCTCCGCTCGAGGTCTCCTCATCTCCTTTTGGGCCTTGTTTAGTTTCAAAATTTTTTGCAAAATCGACATTGTAGCATTTTCGTTTGTATTTGACAAATATTGTCCAATCATGGACTAATTAGACTCAAAAGATTCGTCTCGTCAATTTCGACCAAACTGTGTAATTAGTTTTTATTTTCGTCTATATTTAATACTTCATGCATGCGTCTAAAGATTCGATGTGACGGGAAATCTGAAAAATTTTGCAAAATTTTTTGGGAACTAAACAAGGCCTTGGCAGATTTACATCAATTCACGTGTATTGAGATGGATTGAAGTGAAATTTGAACTAAATTTCACCCCAATCTACATCAACACATATGGATTGAAGTAAATCCGACAACGTCCGAACAAGGCCTAAAAAATCTAGATAGACCCAGAACTATCCTCGAATTTGGCCCAAAAATCTACTGTTACTAATAATTTTAAACGCAGGTGAGTGAAAGCCCAACAAGTTTGTTCCTGGTGCCCTAATCCGATACCCTGTCGGAGCGTCGCTCGACCCCGACTCCCGAGTCCCTCGGCGCCGCTTTCCTTCTCCCGTACGTGTACCGTGGCGAACACCAGAGCGGCGGAGGGGCGGCGGGACGGCTGGCGGCAGCTCCCTTCCCTGCGGCCTGCGCAGCTGAGCCTCTAGCCTCTGCCCACCGGACGGCAGAAGCCGCCGGTAGCCATCGGCCGGACATGTCCAAGAAGCTCGGCAAGCTACCGCCGCCGGCGGCGGCGCATGAGGAGGCGAGAGAAGAGCTGTTTGCTTCATGCTCTTTTGCCGACCTCGGCCTCCACCCTACCCTCTGTGCCCACCTTCAAGGTCGCTCTCTATCTTCCTTCACTCTCCTTTTTTTTTCTCGTAGTTGTGATTTGGGCGTTCGGTTCTGAATCACAAACTTTGCTCGCATCAAATTGAATTTCTTTTCGTTACAGGTTTAACTTCAGTATATAATATTTTGCTCAGTGAATTGATCGAGTTTGGTGAACAAATGTCATGTTCCTAGGATTTTGTACTAATTGAAGTAGCAAATGTAGTTCTTGGTGGTGGTTTGAATTTGCAGAGAAGTCACGTCTGATGCAATTGATGCTTAGATAGAGGGTTTCTTTGTGCTTTCGAAAGAATTCTGCAGGAAAATGGACTGCTTCCTGGTTATCAAAACATAACAAATGTTGAACAGAAGTCTGCAAAAACGATGCACATTTTCCTGCTTGCTAAATAGTATTTTTTTTCATTTAGATAAGATGAGTTTCGAAGCACCCACGCGAATTCAAGCTCAGGCAATTCCAGTCGCCATTTCGGGACAGCACATGTATGCTCTTTTGATTCTCTGATTTATCGTAAATCCTTAACTGAAGTGCTTTTCTTTAAAATGAATAATGTTTTACATTGCAATTTCAGGCTAGTGAAGGCTGCAACTGGCACTGGGAAAACTCTCGCATACCTTGCACCCATTGTGCACCTTCTCCAGATGAGGGAGCCTCGTGTGGATAGAACTCATGGAACCTTTGGTAATTATTTGTGCCTTTTTTATGTTCCACGTGCTGCTTTTGATGGGTAAATCCAAATTTCCTTCTAGAATATGTAATTTTCTTAGCTCAATGTCTTTAGTCGTAAAAATTTAAATGTGCAGTAAAGCTGGGTCTCTTTGTTTCCTTTCTGTATAGCCTTACACCAATCGTGGTTTGTCTATCATGATCTTCTGCAGGGATTATTCTTATATATTTCTTCTTATTTTGGAGAGAAAATGAACTCACTGCTACATTTGTTGTCATTTTGGGAAAAAAGTATGACAGATTAAAATTATTAATGCACCATGGATTTTGTTTTGATTAAAATGACAATCTTGCTTTGTTGCCTGTGTTATTATGGTTTGTGACTGTTTGCAATCATCCAATGGAATTCAGTTCTGCTATCTTGTAACAAAATGATGATGATAAGTGTAGTGTATGTCAAAACAAAATCATCTGACACAACAATCACTTACTAAGTGATTTTGACTCACCTAGCAAATCATCCTGTTGTGTGATAATGAAAAAAAAAATACACGAGCAATTCTTCTCTTGATCCTCCCTTAATACTGGTTGATGTCACTAACTGTTTGATGATAGCATTGGTACTTGTGCCAACACGAGAGCTATGCTTACAGGTTTACGGGATTGCACAGCAGCTGGTTCATCGTTTTCACTGGATTGTCCCTGGGTATATCATGGGTGGGGAGAACAGAGCAAAAGAGAAAGCAAGACTGCGGAAAGGTATATCTTGTCTCATAGTGTCATTTATGGAAGAGTTAAATGCATCAGCGGCGCTTGAACTTGTCAAAGTGTGCCAGTCAAGTCCACAAACTTTGTAAACACATTTTTGGGTCCCTAAACTTGTTATGTGGTGCAGCGCACATCCCTAAACTTATAAAATGGTGCACCGCAGGTCCATTTCTGGACCATACCGACCACTGTGGTGCGCCACTTAACAAGTTTAGGGATCTAGAAATGCGTTTTCAAAGTTCGTGGGCCAAAGTGACACCCCTTGACAACTTCAGGGGCTGCTCACGCATTTAACTCATTTATGGTGTCAAATGTGCCTCTATGTGATATCAAGCTTTGACCCTGGACATTTGTTTCTAGGAATATCAATTCTCATTGCTACCCCTGGGCGCCTTCTTGACCATTTACAGCATACTGCTTCATTTGTCTATTCAAATCTGCAGTGGATAGTTTTTGATGAAGCTGACAGGTCTGATACCAACAGTCACGTCATTTGGTTTCCAAAGAAGGCTTCTTATTTGGTGGGCACAATTTTTACCACTCTTGTGTTGTATTAATGCAGCATTCTTGAACTTGGTTTTGGAAAAGCAGTTGAGGATATTCTAGAGCACTTGGGTTCAAGGAATGGCGCCCCTGGCCAAATTAAAAGCAAAGGGGAGCATATCCGAAGGCAAAACCTTCTCTTATCCGCAACTCTTAATGAGAAGGTGAATCGGTTGGCAAAAATTAGTTTGAGAAACCCAGTGATGATCGGCCTTGATGATCAAAACAAGCCTTCGGGGAAATCAAACAATGTAGGGAACAATCATACTTCTCTATTATCTGATGATGAGGAGGATGAAATGATGGGAAAGCAGAATGATTTAGTGGAACATGCGGTTGATGATTTCAAGCTTCCTGCACAATTGGTTCAAAGATATGTTAAAGGTAGCAACAAGTTGCTTGCTTTAAATTTTTTAGAGGTCATGCCTGTCATTTGTTGCTTAGGTCGTATGACAAATCTTTGCTTTTATTATTTAGTTTCATGTGGTTCGAGGCTTGTGGTTCTTCTTACGATTCTCAAATCTCTATTTGAAAGACAAGTCTCTCAGAAGGTGAGTTTTGTATTTCGTCCTGATGTTTAAATTTCACTGAACTATAATGTTTTCTTCAAGTCACCACAGATAGGTCCTAGTAGTCGTGAGACTTCAATCTATTATGAAATAGCTTACATTTGCCCCCTTTTTGCAGGTTGTTGTTTTCTTCTCAACCTGTGACTCTGTAGATTTCCACCATACAGTACTCAGCCAGCTCAAGTGGAGCTCTGACCCACATCTTGATATTGATAAGAAGCAAAATTTTCTTAGCTGTAAAGTGTTCCGTTTGCATGGCAACATGGAGCAAGATGATCGCAAGAAGTCATTTTTGGGTTTTGGTTCTGAGAAATCAGCAATTCTTGTATCTACCGATATTGCTGCTAGGGGCTTGGACTTTCCAAAAGTCAAGTACATCATACAATACGATTCTCCAGGAGAAGCTTCTGAATACGTTCACAGGTACTCACACATCTACTTGTCTGATGCACTTGTAGTTGTTTTTTCTTAGTTTATTACCCCCTTTGTAATTTTTTGTGCATGATGAAATTTTAAAAACTATAGGTGGTTTGTCAAAGTTAACACATAACTATAGATTTTAAAAGTTGAACTAAGAAATTACAGAATTAACAAGTTATATCACAAAACTGTAGATTTAATGTGCAATCTATAACATAACATGTGCTTGCATTTGTTTGCATATTACATAGTTCCATGTTGCGTTTTCCGTGTTCACTGCATTGCTGTTATAGTCTTATAGAATCTTTTTATCTAGCAGGTTTGCTAAAACTAATGCAGTCGTACAGTGTATTCTTACTTGGCATTTTGTTCTGTACTCCCTCTGTTTCAAAGCATAAGGACCTTTGAGTTTGGCCTAAGTCAATCTATCCTAAGTTTGACCAGTTTATAGAAAAGGACAATATTTACGATTCTGGTCGAGAATCATTAGGCCCATTGTGAAATTTATTTTCACATCTTACTCTTTTGATGTGGTAGATTTTAATACCCTTCTCTATAAATGAGGTAAAACCTAGAATTGTTTTGACTAGGCAGAAGTCCTTTTATTTTGGGGATAGATGGAGTAGTTTCTTATGACTAAACTCCCAATTCCCAATATATAAACCAGAATAATAATTCACATTTTACTTTGCCATTGCTAATTCTGATTTAATAACACTGTCCACTTCACTAATTAGGGTTGGAAGAACTGCAAGAATTGGTGAAAAGGGTGAGGCTCTCCTCTTTCTGCAACCTATTGAACTTGACTACTTGAAAGATCTGGAGCTACACGGTGTATCACTGACAGAATACCCCTTTCAAAGGGTTTTGGATAGTTTCCCTGTAAATGGGCAGAAACCCCACAAAAGGAAGCTAATATCCTTAGACATGCATCCTTGGATAATGTCTCTGCAGAGATCACTTGAGGCTTTTGTTGCAGCTGAGGTAATGCATATTTTACCTTTTCCTTCCAGTGACTGTTTGGTAAATAACATGTTTCACCTTTCAGTTATGTGAGAACTTGCACATGTGAAATACTTGTGCTGATTATTTGTTATGAATATCGTAAACTATAGTAAACTAAACTTTAAGCAATGGATATCAGTTAATATGTTCTGGCATTCTTATCCAGGATGCAACAAAGAAGCTTGCCAGGGATGCCTTCTGCTCCTGGGTTCGTGCCTACACTGCCCACCGAGGTGAACTGAAGAAAATTTTCATGGTGAAGAAGCTCCACCTGGGCCATGTAGCGAGGAGCTTCGGGCTGAAGGAGCAGCCGTCGCTGGTTGGAAGGTCACATCAGATGCAGCTTAAGAAGAGGAAGAAAGAGCAGAAGCGTGAGCGGCCTGCCAAGAGGAGGAAGCTTCCCTCTAAGAAGTGAAGTTACACACCCGAAATGCTGCATCGCTTGACTTTGGATCATGATGCGCGCCAATTTTGGAACTAACAACCGTTGTGGGCTATGCCTAGGGCTGTAACTCTGTAACTCTTGACATGAGCTATTTTGTTCGCGAGATTACATGTTTGGATATCGGTCTGAACGTAGGAACTAGCAACAAATGTACTGTAATGTGTGTTGATAATCATCCATTAGACCATTACTATTATTTTAGTATCCACCTGGGTTTTTCTTAAGTCTCACGCCGGCCTTTGCCCCCTTTACAAACAGTTTGTTTAGAAAAAACAGTATTTCTAAACGAACTGTTTGTTTTCGCCCATGGATTTTTGGGAAACTAATCAGGCAGCCAGGAGCCAGCTGTGCACATTGCTCTACCACAAGTGGTCAATAGAGAGCCTGCAGTGTCACTGTCAGAGTAAACAGTTAGACCCCACCAAATCACTGGCAATCTTTGACTTCCATTTTCATATAAACTATCACAAAATCACTGGCAATCTTCGACTTCCATTTTCATATAAACTACCTCTATTCACGTTACTGTATTGACTTTCATCTCTAAGTGTCTGTCCGTACTGGTACTTGTTTACCTACAATATCTTCAGCTGTACAGAGAAGCAAAAGGGCAAAAGTTAGCTGCAATGCTGTGATCAGGTAGGTGACCTGGCTATTCTTCCCGTAGCTCGAAGTCTGCAATTTGCACGGATCAAGCACCAGGCAAATAGCTTGTTGGGCTGTTGCCCGCTCCAACGTGCTCCCAACCACACCAGTCCTCCACGGACAACCTGCCATGTGGGCCATCACGACTTGAGATCCCACATGTCAGTGACTGCAACCCCTCCCAAAGTGAACTGAACCAGACGATCCAGCAAAGTCCAGCGAGTACTGCACTCCACAACCGCCTTCCCCTCGCCGCGCCTCCACCAGCTACGCCGTCACCGTCACGCGAGCTCACGCGCCGGGGGGCTCGGAAGCACAACCACCACGCCGACGCCACGCGGCGAGCCTGTCTCTCGTCCGGGGATTCTAGCGCCGGGTAGTCTCAGCGGGGCCACTTGGAGCAGGCGGCATCCCCTCGGTACTGCTGCTGGTTTGGTGAGCGCGGGGAGCCGCGGGATGGGAGATCTGGTGGCGCCGCCGCCGGCGGCGGCGGCTTAGCGTGATGGTGGCCCCGGGAAGTAGCCGGGGCGGCCCGTCGCGCGTAGCGGCGCGGGGCGGCGTTGCCGCGCCCGGGAGCCCGCGAGCCTCTTCTGCGGCGACCGCGTTCGCGGCGCTCCGGCGCAGGTGGCGGTGGGCGGCGCCCTCGGGCGCGTCGGCGCTGGAGCGCGCGGCCCGCGCGTTCCTCCTGGCCTCCGCGGCGCTCGTGCTCGCCTGCGCGCTCTACCTCTACGTGTTCCGCTACGTCGGCCGGGGAGGTCGCGCTCGCGCCTTCGCCGCCGCGGGCTTCGTCGGGGACGACGCCGGCCTGGGCCTGGGCCTTGGCGGCGGGGCGTGCGACGTGTTCGACGGCGCCTGGGTGCCCGACGACACCGGCCGACACCCGCTCTACAACAGCTCCGAGTGCCCGTTCGCGGAGCGCGGGTTCGACTGCCTCGCCAACGGGCGGAACGACACTGGCTACCTCAAGTGGCGGTGGAAGCCGCGCCGGTGCGACGTGCCGCGGTTCGCGGCCCGCACCGCGCTGGAGCGGCTCCGCGGGAAGCGGGTGGTGTTCGTGGGGGACTCCATGAGCCGCACACAGTGGGAATCCTTCATCTGCATGCTCATGGCCGGCGTGGATGATCCCAGGACGGTCTTCGAGGTGAACGGGAACGAGATCACCAAGACGATACGGCACCTGGCGGTCAGGTTCGCGTCTCACGGCCTCACCGTGGAGTTCTTCCGGTCCGTGTTCCTCGTGCAGGAGCATCCTGCCCCACGGCATGCCCCCAAGAGGGTCAAATCCACATTGAGGCTGGACAGGATGGATAATTTCAGCCGGAAATGGGTGAATTCGGACGTACTGATTTTCAACACTGGGCATTGGTGGACGGCGACCAAATTGTTTGATATGTAAGGTCCCTTGCATTGATTTATTGTGCCTTTAAGTTCTAACTTGAAAATGTGTAGTTGTTTCAGTACTGTCGATGTCTTATATCTGCTTTGCGTTCACATTTTCTTAGGATCGAATACTTGTTTACTATATTCATGGTTGAATAGGTAGTGATGTATTTCTTCTTTGTTTTAAGAAATGTGTGGTATCATGTTCACCTTGATGCTTTGGCTGCTGCCCATTATTTTTAATATCATGCTTTATTTTAGACATAGAATCCTAGCTCATATTCTAGTTAGAAGTAGAGTTTGATACATCTTGGATATTGGGGAGTGATGCATCTCTCTATTTCACATAGGTACCAATAATGTAGCAGAGACTTGGGGGGTCAGGATGGGGGGCTACAAATCAAGGGGAAAATGCGAGTGCTTTGCAGATAATTTGCTATACCAACTTTTTTCTTGGTACCTAGTAAAATCATATGTATTGGATCATATTGTTTTTGATGACGCTTCATCTGACCTACCGATAGGTACAGTCTTACATGACTGCATTCTTGAAATGTCAATGTTAAAATCGCTGACTTGGTGATTTCATCTGCCGGATGATATTTGCCTTCCATTCAACATCTTTTCCATTCGTTTCCAGGGAATGTGTTCATATCATTTTTGCCATCTGCAGATTTTACAAAGCATTACTGTGTTGCTTTTAACATAGCCTTTTTATCTTCATATTCTCTGCATCTAAGTGGTGTGCTAGTACTAATGTAATTGAAACACAAGTTTAATAGTTTTCTTATTACATGATCTTCCCAACAGGGGTTGCTATTTTCAGGCTGGACGTTCTCTTAAATTAGGTACATCTATCGATGCTGGTTTCAGGATGGCACTGGAGACCTGGGCCTCATGGGTACAAAAAAGAGTTGATTTAAACCGAACGCATGTCTTCTTTCGCACATATGAGCCATCTCATTGGGGGTATGTTTTATAAGAAATTCAGACTCTGAAAGATTATTATGGTTTTTTTTTTCTCGAACACAGTATTATGAAGAAAAAGGGGCAAGAGCCCTTACAACACACACCCACACTCCTAATCTCTTAGAAAAACACACACGCATTTTACTAAGACAATAAAAGATTATTATGGTTGTCAGGCAGTTGAATCTCATGGGGAAAAACATGTAAAGGTGTTAATTATATTCTTAAAGATTGTTGTCATCCATTCATTGCACCTTTTCATTTGATATTTTCATTGTTTCCCTATACAAATACACTTTTTTTAATTCCTAAAAATATGATATGGTCTAACTGACATGACCATGACTACCACAAAAACTGTCAATGTTGCAAGAAATTTTGCAGTATGAATTCTTTTCCTCATTTGCTCTACTGTAGCAATTCTGTAAGAACTGACAGCAGTTCTCTTCCCATTTCATAGGGACACAAGCCAAAAGGTGTGTGAGGTAACAGAGCAGCCTTCATCAGAGGCCAAAGGAAATGATAAGAGTGAATTTGGGGCTATACTTGCTGATGTTGTAACCAACATGAAAGTTCCTATCACAGTACTAAATGTAACTTTAATGGGAGCGTTCCGAAGTGATGCACATGTTGGCACTTGGAGTTATCCTCCCACTATACTTGATTGCAGCCATTGGTGTCTTCCTGGAGTCCCTGATGCTTGGAACGAACTTATCTTTTCGTACCTTTTGACAAATGGTGAGTTCTTAGTTATGCTAATGTCTATCTTCATTTCTGTAAATCCTGTGGGTAATGTATTATCAATTAAGATAAAATTTTCACATAGGAGTAAATTTTCCTTTCTTGCAAGGCTCAATGTTGTTCCACTGCAGCTACAGTATTATGAATTTCCAGGACTTACAATCTTTCATATACAATACCCTTTTTAGCTCTGCTGAACCATGGTGCCCATGGAATGCCACGCATAGCATGAATAGTGAGATTTCCCATCAGAAATAGTGAAATTCAATGTTACTTGAAGTGGCGTTCAAAGCTGCACTGAGAAGTTAATTTAGGCTATGTTAGTTGATCCCTGACAACCTTTAGTATAGCGGTCATCTGGAAAGATTAAGCAGCTACTTACTGATGCTACCTTGGAAGGCCTCAAGGTATCTTCCAAAAATTGCCACTCCATTGTATATTACCTTATCATCGATTACTGCTGCGTGTGTAGTGAGCTAAACATAGTTCTATACCTATCTGTTAGTATTGGTCTGCCTTTAGTTGCTTCAAGTGTTATGAACAACTGAACAAAAAAAAGGTGTTATGAACAAGCTTGTCATTAAGATTAAGGTTAACCTGTTGTCATTGTATTTAGATGGTCACCTGAGCTCATTTTCCCCATCTGAATTGCACAGGTTGGCGAAACATGGAGGGCTGAATTTTATGGCCGCATGCTCAATCTACCCCCACTTTTTTATTGTGATATTTGACATTACCTGGTATACTAGAGAATTAACAAACATCCGGGACAAGGCAGCTGCATCTGCGGTGGTTCACTGGACTTCTGCATTCTTTTCTTCTTTTTGACTTGTATACACGGTGCTGCATCGAGAGTTGTAGATTTTACATCACTTCTTTAATTCTTCTGGTTGGTAAGGATTAGAAAGCCTTGACATTCGTTCTCTCAGCCCTATTTACTAACGGTTCATTTTATATGTCGTTAAAAATTGAGTTTGTATTGTAATCTGTATGTACAAACATTACAGTACTTGATACATTGTCAGAAAGTGCGCGCTCTCAGTTGTATTGGCAAGTTTTGAATGTACATTGCATTGTTTTGTTTCTGTACTGTCGGTATGCGTTGTGCTACACAAGTCTATCGGCATACACTGTAAGACTAGTCGTATGTTCCATGCACTAACCAATTATTAATTGGCGCCCTGTACACAATCATTTTTCACACACGCTCACATAATTTCAGCAGGGAACTTTACATGTACCTGAAACTTATTTCAGCAGCCAAGAGTCAACCCAAATTCTTAGCCGTCGAGGCAGGCCGGCAGCGACATAGAGCTGCAGCCATGACAGCAACAGGGAGTGGTGAAGACCTAAGCATAGCTACCTATACAAGCTATTGCTATGCATGTATGGTTGCAATATCGGACGTTTTTACATCAACAGATCATGACCTTGCCAAGCTCGCCGTCTTCACTGCCATGGGGATGCTCTTCGTCCTGTTGAGCATGCTCTCCTAGAAGAACTTCTCAAAGCATGTCTTCAGCCTGGTGTCCGTGATGTTGCGGCGCCAATGGCCATCTTCAGAGTTGGCCTTCTCAGCCTGCCTCTGGTTCCACTCCAGGCTGGCCTTCTGCCATGATCTCAGCAGGCAATAGGACTGGAGCTTCCAGGGCATCTTGTCGTGCACCTTACACCACCAGGCATGTGCGATGTCGCTTGCAAATTCGCGCCTTCCGGCGTTGTTCCAGTTGCAGTCATAGTCTTTGAAGCACAGCCATGGCTTCAGGCCAAGGAAGTGGAGAACATAGAGGATTGGTGGGTCTGCGCCAAACAGCTGAGTCTTCTTTGCCTTCATGGCGTTGCTGTCCCCCTCCCAGAAGTGCTTCAGAAAGTTCATGTGCTTTGGGATGCGGTGCCACCAGGTGAATATCTCATTCAGGTATCACTGGTCACTGCCATTGTATGAAGTTATCTCGTTGATGTGGTCCATCAGCAGCTGGAATGTGCAGTTGGAAGGCTCTATGACCATGACACCAGAGTTGAAGAGTGTCGCATTGTTGCCAGATGCAGTGATCTCTGGCATGGCGAACAGGAAGTCAACATTCTTCAGGATGAGGAGGTCAGCATCTATGAAGATGATCTTGTCGTAGTCAGTCAGCTGCCACAGCCTGAACTTGCTGTAGTTCCACTCATTGTATGTATCATGCTCCGCTTTCAGGTTCCTGATTCTTGATTATTCTGACCTTCCACCTTGCAGCTTCCATGCCTCTCCGGTGGTGGTCGCTTATGGTCTCATCAACAAGGATGACTAGGTCCCTGGTTGATCCTGCTTGACAAATGCTTTGGGCTTCTGTATAGCACTGCAGACATACTCACTCACTGAATGCAGTATTGTTGCATATGCTTCTCTTCGTCGATCTACTGAGAAAAGTCTCGCTGGAGCAGTAAGAATTAAGTCATTTGCTGGAATTTTATACTCATGATCAGACAAATGGGTAAAAGCAGGCACAAACTTCATGTATGTTACCATAAAAGTACTACTCCGTATGAAGCACTAGACAGAAAGGAAATATATTTTTTGCTGTACTGAGTGTGCTAACACTTAGTAAGTAAATATGCAATACATTTTGCATTGAGTGGAACAGCAAGCTTACAGGATCCGACTGGAAGCCTGAGCTTTTCCCTTAAAGCTTCCGAGTCAGGACTACATAGCCAAGCATTGCCTTCATGTCTCACAAGGTTCTTGCAAGGGAAGAGATTCGGGATTGGAAAGCTGTCACAGCCAAGCTTTTTGCATTCAGTTACAAAAAGAACATGGACCTTGTGGTTGCGCTTTGAAGATGTCACAACCAATTTTGCTGCTGAGAGCTGCAAATGGAGACGCGCAACATCTCTGGACCAACCTGCCACACGGGTATGAGGAAGCTTTACAGCAATGACATCAAAGCGGACACCTCTTCGTGCACTAGGCTCTGGAAGTGATGGCCAGGAGGGTATCTCTGTTTCTTCCTCCTCATCGATCCATTCAGGATACAGTGTTTGCCAAGTAATGCTGTCCTCGGCATGCTCAAGTCTTATAATGGAAACATGGCTGCCTGAGAGCATTTGTGTCCAAGAGCCATACTAGGTGCTATTGAAATTCAAGAGTCGTACTTTGAGATTTTGATTACCACTTCTTAGAGTACCCGGTGTTTTATATACATCCTCCCACCGAACATCAACAAATTATACGCATCGCAGATCAAAACTTGTTTTGTCCCATATCCAACCGACATCCACATACCTGCAAAGCATATAAACTCATATAAGCCGGTAGTTATAGCTTTAGAGGCATCGTCATATTTTACCACATCACAAATATTTCAACAAGACTTGCTTACCGGGAGGCTGACTGCAAACAAGGGTAAGAACTGTCGCAGAAATGATAGCTACGATCAATATCCTCAAAGATTTGAACTTGCAACCACAGCTCTTTTAACTTCAAAATTTTCGACATCTTTGAAACTTTTGCTTTTGGAGGCCCTTCTCTTAGTTGTGTCCTCCCTGCAAAAGGTAGAAGCAAACTTAGTCATGCAAACCAATAACTTGATCAGCCATCAAACTACCATGCTTGACTCGTGGAGTTCAGAAAGGAATTCGAATGAGACGATGCCAATGGAAATAAATATTAGACACTGATTCCACAAGCAGATTCTGAAGTTCCTTCTTGAACACAAAGGTATATGTCATTTTCTTCCTTTTCACTTTGATTTACCTTATAATCACACAGAGGTAAAAGCATGATCATTTGAAAGTTGAAAGCGAAACCAATATGTACATGCAAAGGTAAAATAGCTTTGATAAACTAATTTCTATAGGATAATTAGATAGACCTCATTTAGGAAGCACTTATGCTTTTACCAAAAAGTTAAGCAGCACAAAAGGAAATTTCTGTAATAGAACTTTTCATAAAGTTCTTGCTAAAAAACAACTGCAAAAAGTATTGAATGCAACATCTGCAACTAGTTAAGAGCAACACATTTAGGTTCTAGTTTGCTCTCATGATTAGGTCAGAAGATACACTAGATAACATTTTCATGTACAGCAGGATAGCGGTATAGGAAGTGTTATGATATCATCCTTTGAGTTTGCCCTGAGTACCTGAGTGGCTGAGTCCAAATAAGTGGAATGCTAATAGGCACAGCCATTAATTAAGGTGCGGCTGCTCCGGCCACCACATGTCCTACTTCTCTCACTGCAGATCCATATAGTAGGTTCGTACCCTGGGCAGTCGGGCACGACTCGGTGGCCGAAATCTGGGGAGTGGAGGATGCAAAGATAGCCGAGGAGACTCCATGACCATGACATAAACCTCACCTGCGCGATGACGATGGTTTGCTCGGCCGCCATCGCCGACTCCATCCGTATGGCCGGCTTCAACCTCGAGGAGGCCGCCGACGGTGTACAAAGGAGGCGAGACGGTTGTCTGCGTCGCGGGCCGTGGCCTCCAGCCGTCCAATCCCCACAAGTACTCGCGGAGGGAAAGG
Organism: Sorghum bicolor; assembly: GCF_000003195.3. NCBI lineage: Eukaryota > Viridiplantae > Streptophyta > Magnoliopsida > Poales > Poaceae > Sorghum > Sorghum bicolor. The sequence goes on from NC_012878.2 coordinate 50,135,263, forward strand.
AAGTGGAGGAAGCGGTGGCGACATCGGAGGGTGAGGGTGAGGACGGAGCGGGCGAGGAGGACAGGAGGCAGCGGCGGACTGAGCGAGGTGATGCGTTTGGGCCCTTTTGTTCAAGCAATTAAATACTGGGCTTGCTGGCCCAGCAGGTCAGGATTCCGTCACCGCCACTAACCATTTTGATCAGAGCGCGTGGTGTCGTCAACAGTAGCTAGAACAATGCGTGAAGCAGTCCCTAATGCTCTGGTAAGCTTCCAATTTATTCCTGATTGATTTTGAAAGATCAAATTCCAGAAGCCACATAAAATAAATAAAACCTGTCTGTTGACGGCTCCAACGTGTGCTCTCCAGCGCGCCTCTTCTGCCGCGACCGCTTTCGCGGCGCTCCGGCGCAGGTGGCGGTGGTGGGCGCCCTCGGGCGCGTCGACGCTGGAGCGCGCGGCCCGCGCGTTCCTCCTGGCCTCCGCGGCGCTCGTGCAAGCCTGCGCGCTCTACTACGTGTTCCGCTACGTCGGCCGGGGATGTCGCGCTCGCGCCGAATTCGCCGCCGCGGGCTTCGTCGGGGACACCGGCCTGGGCCTGGGCCTTGGCGGCGGGGCGTGCGACGTGTTCGACGGCGCCTGGGTGCCCGACGACACCGTCCGCCACCCGCTCTACAACAGCTCCGAGTGCCCGTTCGCGGAGCGCGGGTTCGACTGCCTCGCCAACGGGCGGAACGACACTGGATACCTCAAGTGGCGGTGGAAGCCGCGCCGGTGCGACGTTCCGCGGTTCGCGGCCCGCGCCGCGCTGGAGCGGCTCCGCGGGAAGCGGGTGGTGTTCGTGGGGGACTCCATGAGCCGCACACAGTGTCAATCCTTCATCTGCATGCTCATGGCCGGCGTGGATGACCCCAGGACGGTCTTCGAGGTGAACGGGAACAAGATCACCAAGACGATACGGCACCTGGCGGTCAGGTTCGCGTCTCACGGCCTCACCGTGGAGTTCTTCCGGTCCGTGTTCCTCGTGCAGCAGGAGCATTCTGCCCCGTGGCATGCCCCCAAGGGGGTCAAATCCACATTGAGGCTGGACAGGATGGATAATTTAACCCGGAAATGGGTGGATTCGGACGTACTGATTTTCAACACTGGGCATTGGTGGACGGCGACCAAATTGTTTGATACGTAAGGTCCCTTGCATTGATTTATTGTGCCTTTAAGTTCTAACTTGAAAATGTGTAGTTGTTTCAGTACTGTCGATGTCTTATGTCTGCGTTGCGTTCACATTTTCTTAGGATTGAATACTTGTTTACTATATTCATGGTTGAATAGGTAGTGATGTATTTCTTCTTTGTTTTAAGAAATGTGTGGTATCGTGTTCACCTTGATGCTTTGGCTGCTGCCCAGTATTTTTAATGTCGTGCCTTATTTTTAGAAATAGAATCCTAGCTCATATTCTAGTTAGAGGTAGAGTTTGATACATCTTGGATATTGGGGAGTGATGCATCTCTCTATTTCACATAGGTACCAATAATGTAGCAGATACTTGGGGGGTCAGGATGGGGGGCTACAAATCAAGGGAAAATGCGGGTGCCTTGCAGATCATTTGCTATACCAACTTTTTTCTTGGTACCTAGTAAAATAATATGTATTGAATCATATTGTTTTTTTATGACACTTCATCTTACCTACCAATTGGTACAGTCTTACATGACTGCATTCTTGAAATGTCATTGTTAAAATTGCCGACTTGGTGATTTCATCTTCCGGATGATATGCGCCTTCCATTCAGCATCTTTTCCATTTGTTTCCAGGGAATACTGTGTTCATACCATCTTTGCCATCGGCAGATTTTGACATAGCATTACTGTCTTGCTTTTAACATAGCCTTTTTATCTTCATATTCTCTGCATCTAAGTGGCATGCTAGTACTAATGTAATTGAAACACAAGTTTAATAGTTTTCGTATTACATGATCTTCCCAACAGGGGTTGCTATTTTCAGGCCGGACATTCTCTTAAATTAGGTACATCCATCGATGCTGGTTTCAGGATGGCACTGGAGACCTGGGCCTCATGGGTACACAAAAGAGTTGATTTAAACCGAACACATGTCTTCTTTCGCACATATGAGCCATCTCATTGGGGGTATGTTTTATAAGAAATTCATACTCTGAAAGATTATTATGGTTGTCAGGCACTTGAATCTCATGTGAAAAAAACATTTAAAGGTGTTAATTATATTCTTAAAGATTGTCGTTATCCACATACCTTGATATAATTTTCAGCCCTATTAGATGATATTGTGATATGCCTTTACTTAAATCGTAGGTAGATTGATAGTGGCGCTAGCTATTGGGCCAATTTAACTATACTGATATCTTTTAGAAACAAATGGTCGAGATCCCTGTTCATTTTGACTGCATGTAACATCTAATCAGTCCAATGCACGTGCAATGTGAATATAGATCTAATTGTTCCAGCTCTACCAAGCCATACCTAATGGATTTGTATACCTCCTAGATTCTGGTTGACTCATGAGTTGTAAACTGCTTCATGTAAATAAACTGCTAAATCGTCTTACTCTTCACAAGGTCAAACTGTGATTGTACTTCATTTAGGCCCTGTTTGGATCCATTAGCTGATAATATTTAGCTAGCTAATAGCTCATAGATAATATTGGCTGCTGTTAGCTGGTTTGGTCCAACTAGTGAGATAGTTGTTATAGTTGGTATTCAGCTAACAATTTGCTAGACTATTAGCTCGACCTGTTTGAATCCAAAGGAGCTAATTATTAGGAGCTAACTATTAGCTCTATGGATCCAAACAGGGCCTTACTTAATATGGAAACTTTCATTGCACCTCTTCATTTCATATTTTCATTGTTTCCCTATACAAATACACTTTTTCTGTTCCTAAAAATATGATATGGTCTAACTGACATGACCATGATTACCACAAAAAATGTCAATGTTGCAAGAAATTTTGCAGTATCAATTCTTTTCCTCATTTGCTCTGCTGTAGCTATTCTGTAAGAACTGACAGCAGTTCTCTTTCCTTTTCATAGGGACACAAGACAAAAGGTGTGTGAGGTAACAGAGCAGCCTTCATCAGAGGCCAAAGGAAATGATAAGAGTGAATTTGGGGCTATATTTGCTGATGTTGTAACCAACATGAAAGTTCCTATCACAGTACTAAATGTAACTTTAATGGGAGCGTTCCGAAGTGATGCACATGTTGGCGCTTGGAGTTATCCTCCCACTATACTTGATTGCAGCCACTGGTGTCTTCCTGGAGTCCCTGATGCTTGGAACGAACTCATGTTTTCGTACCTTTTGACAAATGGTGAGTTCTTAGTTATGCTAATGTCTATCTTCATTTCTGTAAATCCTGTGGGCAATGTATTATCAATTAGACAAAATTTTCACATAGGAGTAAATTTTGCTTTCATGCAAGGCACAATGTTGTTCCACTGCAGCTACAGTATTATGAATTTCCAGGACTTACAATCTTACATATACAATACCCTTTTTAGCTCTGCTGAACCCCATGGAATGCCATGCATAGCATGAATAGTGAGATTTCCCATCAGAAATAGTGAAATTCAATGTTACTTGAAGTGGCATTTAAAGCTGCACTGAGAAGTTAATTTAGGCTATGTTAGTTGATCCCTGACAACCTTTAGTATAGCGGTCATCTGGAAAGATTAAGCAGCTATTTACTGATGCTACCTTGGAAGGCCTCAAGGTATCTTCCAAAAATTGCCACTCCATTGTATATTACCTTATCATCGATTACTCCTGTGTGTGCAGTGAGCTAAACATAGTTCTATACCTATCTGTTAGTATTTGGTGTGCCTTTAGTTGCTTCAAGTGTTTTGAACAACTGAACAAAAAAAGGTGTTTTGAACAAGCTTGTCATTAAGATTAAGATTAACCTGTTTTCATTGTATTTGGATATGGTCACCTGAACCCATTTTCCCCATCTGAATTGCACAGGTTGGCGAAACATGGCGGGCTGAATTTTACAGTCTCATGCTCAATCTACCCCCACTTTTTTATTGTGATATTTGACATTACCAGGTATACTAGAGAATTAACATACGTCGGGGACAAAGCAGCTGCGTCTGCTTGGTGGTTTACTGGACTTCTACATTCTTTTCTTCTTTTTGACTTTATACAAGGTGAAGCATGCATCACGAGTTGTAGATTTTACATCACTTCTTTAATTCTTCTGGTTGGCTAGGATTAGAATGCCTTGACAGTCATTCTGTCATCTTTATTTACTAACGGTTCATTTTATATGCTGTAAAAATCGAGTTTGTATTGTAACCTGTATGTACATACATTTACTTGATACATTGTCAGAAAGTGCCCTCTCTCAATTGGATTGGCATGTTTTGAATGTCTAGCACTGCCTCCACATTGCATTCTCCGTATGCGCTGTGCTATACAAGTCTGTCGTCATACACTGTAAGAGTAAGACTAGTCATATGTTCCATGCACTAACCAATTATTATTTGGCGCCCTGTACACAAATCATTTCTCACACGCTCACATAATTTCAGCAGGGAACTTTACATTTACCTGAAACTTATTTCAGCAGCCAAGAGTCAACCCAAAAGAATTGTTAGCCGTCGAGGCAGGCTGGCAGCGACATAGAGCTGCAGCCATGACAGCAACAGGGAGTGGTGTATTTTGTATAGCGAAGACCTAAGCATAGCTACCTATACAAGCTATTGCTATGCATGTATGGTTGCAATATCGGGTGTTTGTATTCTACAGATCATGACCTTGCCAAGCTCGCCGTCTTCACTGCCATGGGGATGCTCTTCGTCCTGTTATTGTTCTCGCCCCAATGCCAGAGCATGCTCTCCCAGAAGCAGAACTTCTCAAAGCATGTCTTCAGCCTGGTGTCCGTGATGTTGCGGCGCCAATGGCCATCTTCAGAGTTGGCCTTCTCAGCCTGCCTCCGGTCCCACTCCAGGCTGGCCTTCTGCCGTGACCTCAGCAGGCAGTAGGACTGGAGCTTCCGGGGCATCTTGTCGTGCACCTTCCACCATCGGGCATGTGCGACGTCGCTTGCAAATTCACGCATTCCGGCGTTGTTCCAGTTGCAGTCATAGTCTTTGAAGCACAACCATGGCTTCAGGCCAAGGTAGTGGAGAACATAGAGGATTGGTGGGTCTGCGCCAAACAGCTGAGTCTTCTTCGCCTTCATGGCCTGGCTGTCGCCCTCCCAGAAGTGCTTCAGAAAGTTCATGTGCTTGGGGATGCGGTGCCACCAGGTGAATATCTCATTCAGGTATCCCTGGTCCCCGCCATTGTATGAAGTTATCTCGTTGATATGGTCCATCAGCAGCTGGAATGTGCAGTTGGAAGGCTCTATGACCATGACACCGGAGTTGAAGAGTGTTGCATTGTTGCCAGTTGCTGTGATCTCTGGCATTGCAAACAGGAAGTCAACATTCCTCAGGATGAGGAGGTCTGCATCTATGAAGATGATCTTGTCGTAGTCAGTCAGCTGCCACAGCCTGAACTTGCTGTAGTTCCACTCGTTGTATGCATCACGCTCTGCTTTCGGATTCCTGATTCTTTGGATTATTCTGACCTTCCACCCTGCAGCTTCCAAGCCTCTCCGGTGGTGATCGCTTATGGTCTCATCAACAAGGATGACTAGGTCCCTGGTTGATCCTGCTTGACGAATGCTTTGAGCTGCTGTGATAGCACCACAGACATATTCACTCGCTGAATGCAGTATTGTTGCATATGCTTCTCTTCGTCGATCTACTGAGAAAAGTCTCGCTGCAGCAGTAAGAGTAGAGTCATTTGCTGGAATTTTATACTTTATCATACAAATGAATAAAAACAGGCACACGCTTCATGCATATTACTATAAAAATTACTACTGTACGAAGTACTAGACAGAAAGGAAATAATTTCTTTTGCTGTACTGAGTGTGCTGACGCTTAGTAAATACGCAACTTACATTTTGCTTTGAGTGGAACAGCAAGCTCACAGGATCCGACTGGAAGCCTGAGCTTTTCCCTTAATGCTTTTGAGTCAGGGCTATATAGCCAAGCATTGCCTTCATGTCTCACAAGGTTCTTGCAAGGGAAGAGATTCGGGATTGGAAAGCACTCAGTTACAAAAAGAACATGGACCTTGTGGTTGCGCTTCGAAGATGTCACAGCCAATTTTGCTGCTGAGAGCTGCAAATGGAGCCGTGCAACATCTCTTGACCAACCTGCCACATGGGTACAAGGAAGCTTTACAGCAATAACATCAAAGCGTACATCTCTTCGTACATCAGGCTCTGGAAGTGATGGGCAAGAGGGTATCTCTGTTTCTTCCTCCTCATCGATCCATTCAGGATACAGTGTTTGCCAAGTAATGCTGTCCTTGGCATGCTCAAGTCTTATAATGGAAACATGGCTGTCTGAGAGCAATTGTGTCCAAGAGCCATACTCAGTGCTATTAAAATTCAATAGTCCAACTTTGAGATTTTGATTACCACTTCTTAGATTTCCAAGTGCTTTATATACATCCTCCCACCGAACATCAACAGATGATACATATCTTGGATCAGAACTTGTTTTGTCCCACATCCAACCGACATCTACATACCTGCAAAGCATATAAACTCACATGAGTCGATAGTTATAGCTTTAGAGGCATCGTCATTTTTTACTTGCATCACAAATATTTCAACAAGTCGTGCTTACCGGGAGGCTGACTGCAATTGGTGCTCGTATAAGGTTGGAGTCACAAGCGTAAGAACTGTTGCAGAAATGATAGCTATGAGCAAGATCCTCAAAGATTTGAACTTGCAACCACAGCTCTTTTCAAGGACAATAACTTCAAAATTTTCAACATCTTTGAAACTTTTGCTTTTGGAGGCCCTTCTCTTAGTTGTGTCCTCACTGCAAAAGGTAGAAGCAAACTTAGTCATACAAAACAATAACTACTTTACCAGATAAGATCAGCCATCAAACTACCATGCTTGACAAGTGGAGTTCAGAAAGGAATTCAAAAGAGATGATACTAGACACTGATTCCACAAGATGACAAGAAGATAGATTCTGAAGTTCCTTCTTGAGCACAAAGGTATATGTCATTTTCTTCCTTTTCACTTTGATTTACCTTATAATCACAGAGATGTAAAAGCATGATCACTTGAAAGTTGAAAGCGAAAACCAATATGTATATGCAAGGTAAAATGGCTCAATAACCTAATTTGTATAGGATAATTAGATAGACCGCATTTAAGAAGCATTTATTCTTTTATTAAAAAGTTCAGCACGCGGCGCAAAAAGGAAATTTTTGTAATCAATTTTTTTTTTCATAAAGTTGTTGCTAAAAACAACAGCAAAAAGTATTGAATGCAACATCTGCAACTAGTAAAGAGCAACACATTTAGGTCCTAGTTTCCCCTCATGATTAGGTCAGAAGATAGACTAGATAACATTTTCATATACAGCAGGATAGCGTCGTAGGCAGTGCTATGATATCATCCTTTGAGTTTGCCTTGAGTCCAAATAAGTGGAATGCTGATAGGCACAACCACTATATGATCAGAAATAAATAACAATGACAAATGAAAGCACCCAAAGCACACCCTTTTAAAAAGGAGGAAATGCAGTATATCCGATAGTTGGACGTGAGAGTGAGCCACACCAAAAGATGTTTGCCAATCAAAGTAGGAAGTGTAAAGGCGCTTAAAGTTTCTAAGCACTGAGGAAAATTCAGAGAAGAAAATCGCATTGACGGACTTGTATTCCACAACCTTGCTGCCCCTATTTCATCAGCCACAATTTTAAGGAACACAGAGCATCAGAACATATTACTAAATCACAAAGGTTGGCTTTGTACCTAACTCGCCCTGGACCGATTCTCCAAAATCAGAAACATGATTAGCTGTTCGATGGTGCCGTTGTGATCACGAATCGGGAAAAGTTCAGAGTAACTGCTGCTGCTGCTAGCACTAGCACTACCGTGCGGATAACCGGATGATCCAAGCATGCTGAAATCATCCATAGGCGGAAGACCATGTCTTGTCTTGTGCTTTGTGCACGTCACGCGTCGGTGGCCGTATGCCCACTGCCAAACCCCGAAGTCCAGTGACTGCCACACAAGTCAGCCTCATCTCAGATGAGAGGACCGACGGCCGACCAGGTTAAGGCGATCGGCGAAAACGAGAGCACGATCCAGTGGAGACGGAGACGGACTCGTCCGGGAAAGGAATTCGGTGGCTTGGTGACGAAGCTGAGATAGCGTTCCACAGGACAGGGACGGCGGGGTCAACCATGGTCAGTACTCACTCACTTAGTGCGGAGGACAGAAGGAGACCACCGGCGAACTAAAGTATGCTGCTAATGATCACGCCATCACGGGGATGGTGGTGGTACAGCCGGCGGCAAGCTGAGGATGTGATATCGAGTGGTACTAATAATAATCAGCAATCAATGGAGGATTGGATGCGAACACGGGGGAGATTTCTTGTGGTTAATGCGGCAGGATGCAATGAAACCAGGCGTAACCACCAACCACTACGGCGCCCGCCAGCAATTAAAGGAGGACGGAGAGACGGAACGACGTGTCACCGGCCCGGCCCGGCTCGGCTCACCGCGCTCGCTGTCGTCGTCGTCGTCTTCCTCCGGCTGGTCGGGTCGACAAGGATCGACGATCTAATGCGGCGCTCCGGTGCGGTGCGGTGGAAGAAAAAGAAGCAGCTTTGGTCGGGATTGTGAGAGGAGGAGAGCGAGGGAGGAGGAGGAGGAGGAGATCTTACGGGGCGCCGGCTGGACGGTAGCGCGGCTCCAGTGGGCCCATCGGTGCTCGTCGGCGCCGCCGCTCACGCTTCTCTTCTCAACCTCTCCTGGGAAGGTGACGCTATCGCCGCCGCCTCGGCCACCGCCGCCGCCGCGCCGCTTCGCACCTGAAAGAAAGAAAAAAAAAGGCGAAATGTCATGTAAAACATGCAGGCCAACGGAACCAACACAACCGCGCTAGTGGCTTTAGCCATAGCAAAGAATTGATGCGAGCATTATTTCTTGGAGAAGAAAAATACTCCTACTACTCCAAGGGAAAGAAAAGGAAGTGGGAGGAGCATTAACGCGCGCGGCACACCATGAACACGCAGAACGCGGGGGCAGGGGAAGGAGGAAGAAGAAGCGGTGCCCTCTGCCAGCGTGAAGGGAAGAAAAAGCAAGGGAACCCCAGAGTTGGAGACCCAACGCAGACATGGCTCTGACACAGGCCTGCCCAAGTCCAGCATCGGGAACCTCAACAAAAGAAAAACAATAAACAAAGCGAATTCTACTGTGAATTCGCAAAAAAAAAAGAGAGTAATTAACAAGTGACAGGAAAAGGTGAGAGGATCAAGCGAATGCTTTGTGCCAGCAATGGAGCATAGCAGACGCCTTCCTCTCTCTCGAGAGAGCCAACTACTCAGAGCAGAGGCCTCTGGACTCATAACAAACACCTCAAACCAAAATCGAAAATCAGAAGGCGAAGAACAAAGGACACGGTGATCGAGTAGCAGCCAGAAAGAAAAACAGAGGATCGGCCGTGGTATGTACCCCGGAACCCAAGGGAAGCCTTGTGAAGAATCCACGAGAGGGAGGGCGGGAGGAGGAAGGCGTGGTTGCTGCTTTTCCCTAGCACTCAGTTTCTCTATCTACTAGACGAAGAACTCGGCGTGCGAGGCCGAGCTCAGGAGGGGGGAGGAAGCTTTATATATATACACTATGTGTGTAGATACAAGCAAGAGTGAGATGAATCATCGACTCGTCGTGAAACACCACACCACACCACAGGTACGCCGCGCCGACGCGGGGGAGACGGAAGCCCCGCGAGGCGCGGCAACGGTGATGGGTTTTCTCGGCCTTCTGCCAATTATTAGGCGGGCGTACTGGTCTGCTCTGGTATGTACCACAGGCGGGTCAAGGCCTAATCTTCACGGCCGGGGGGCCATCATGCGCTCGCTATCTGGGAGACCACAGACGAGAGAGGGAGAGAATACACGCATGACGTGTGCATTAGCTTTCGTGAGAAATTTGCCTGCCTTGGTGAACTGAAATGTTCGGCGGGGAAAAAGCATCCAAAGTTTTCCAAGGTGGAAACTATGGATATATTTTTCAAGTGATCCTAGAGGAGTACTATGGTTTTTTTCCTCAGTGGAGCGTTTGCACTCTAAGTAAGGGCATGTTGCCGTTTAGAGTTGTTGGTGGACACGCTTTGAACCTGGACGGCTATGGTCGAATTAATGTGCATAATAAAGTTTAAGAAACTTTCCTAAAAAAAGAAGATGATCTTCGAATCCATATATTGTTTTGCACATTCAATGATATTTTAAAGTAAATTACCACATGCGACATGATAAAATACAAAATTATTCTACAATATGGGATCCGAGACAGGACACTAAAGGACATATGTCTTATCATTCTGATCGTTTGGCTGTTAAGGTATGATAGAAAGTATTGTGTGAGAGAAATACTGATAGGCTCAAACGATATTTTCGCTCATTTAAAAGATTTAAAAGATGCAAGAATATTTTCCAACAGAGCGTGTTTGGATCATCACAGGCGCCACAAGCATCTGAAAATTGGACGTCTGGTGGCACTGGCTCAGACCGGCTCTCCCACACGTAGTATAATCAAACAAACCTTCAGAACGTCAACTATTACTGTCCGGAGAAAATATTTTTTTCCAAAGTTCAATAGATGTTTTATTAGTAAAAAAAAAGATAGGGATCGCTCGTCGCTTCTGTAGCCAGGGACCAAATCCAGGCGGTGTCTGCTTTAACAAAATTTTGTTCAACTACCATTCCTAATGGCACGCTTTAACAAAATAACAAGTTAGCTGGTAGGAAACTTATTCAAAAGATGTTACATAGGAAAAAAAATATACTCCATCCGTCTAGAAAAAAAACAATTCTTGCTTTTTGATAAGTCAGACATCTAAAGTTATATAAAAAAACTACTAATGTTCATAGTATAAAATAATTAAGTGCTATTAGATTAATTATAGAATATATTTTTATAAAAAATTTATTTAGAGACATAAATACTACTACTATCTACTATAAACTTGATCAAAATTGAGCTGATTTAACTGACACGGATAGTTGCATTCTTTTTGTGAATGGAGGATGTGCATAAGTTACGTTGGTAAGAGCTATTGTTAAAAAATTTCTGGGAAGGTTATGCTAAGAGTTGTTTTTTTGGGGGGTGGGGGTGGGGAGGAAGTTAATTTTACAAAAGTTGTGCTAACAAAATTTTCCTCTTATTTAGAAGTTGTTTAGGGCAGCGATCTGGTCTTCAAAACACAACTTTGACCTCTTATTTTTATAAAAATATTTTTAAAAAATGATATGTATACTTTTATGAAAATATTTTTCAAGACAAATCTATTCATATAATTTTTATATTTACAAATTCAACAATTTAAAAGTTATTGATGATTTATATTTCTAATATTTGACTTATATCTTGTTCAAAACGACTTCTAAATTCTATATGAAGGTATGTGTATACTAATTAGTAGCGATTGCTCGGTAATTAGCGTAGCTGTCAGATTACTTTTTTCTTTGATTGGAAGGTTTCAAAACGCATGCTTCGGTACCCGCACTAAATTTCTCGAAGCACTTGCTTGCATGTTGCATCTTTGGTGGTGCTGACTTTCTACGGCTTTATTATCAGAGGAGGATTGGATAGAGGAGGAAGATGGACGGCACACAGCGTCGCAACTCGCAAGGGCGTAGCGACTATATATGCGAAGATAGGCAGGGTAGGCTGTAGAGCGAGTGGGAACTAGGAAGTACAAATACGAGGAGTGTAGGAACTAGGAAGCTTCTTCGTCGGTGAGCGGCGTTAGCTACAAGTCATTGAGGTGCCAGAATTAATGGAAAATGGAGACACGGAGAAATGAGGGAGAAAAAGCAAAGATAGAGATATATATATATGTGCGCCTTTTATCATTGCTGTATAGACTAGAATGATAATACGCGACAGGAAATGTGCAGAGCTCTGGGATGGAAGCTAGGACGAAGGGCTCGATTATTTACAGCACAGCTAGGAGCCTCTCGCCCACGCCACGCCTTGAGCAAAATCCGCTGCAAGTGCTAGCTAACATGGACGACGCAGAGGCTCTTTGGTGGCGACCCCTCACTGCCCGCCCTTTCGAGATTCCTGCGCGAACCATGTGTCCCCGAGATCGAGCTGCGAAAAGCGCGACTGACGCTCGCGGCCATAACTGGCGGAATCACTCCACTCCATTGCATGATCTGCATGGAGCAATGCAAGCAGGCTGGGTCCAGAAATCACACGCCCCAATCCTCCTCCTCCTCCCCTTCCATAATCGTGCAATCAGGCGACGGTGGAGCGGAAAAGCGCCGGGCATCATCGCCGCCGATGATCCGTCGATCGATCGGCCACCAGCAGGCGAGACGCGTGACGAGGCCGCAGGGCAGTTACAACGACTGGGGGCCTTTGGGGTTCCTCGTTCGTTCGTCGTGAGGCCTCTCGTGCTTTGCCCTGCCGATCCTGTGCTAGTACCATCTCTGTTTGGGCTGGGGTGCAAGTGCAATAGTGACTTGCGTTGTTTAAGCTAGGGTATATCCAGATGTGTGCTGGCCTCCTTGATTGGTCTGTCGGCATCAGAATAGCCATCGCGGTTTTTGGAGAATCAGAGTTGTTCTGTGTATTTTTTTACTCGTACCGCACTGTTTGTTTCATGTTTTCGGACCACAGAAACTGGCTGCCGCCTCTACGTTAGCCTACCTCCGTGCTAGGAAAGTGTTATTATTGCGACGTGAGACTAATACGCATCTTCTATATATAGCCCGGTCCTCGAGAGGGCTATTTGGCGGCATGATACACTGCACAGTGCTGCATGCATATATATACATGTTCGACGGTAAGGTTTCAAAGTTTACAACGTTATTAGTGGACAAAACGAACGTTCTCCATCCATCCCAAATTATAAGTACCTCAAGTTTGACCACTCGTCTTATTTAAAAATTTTGTGTAAATATGGTCAAATTTTAAGTCATTCTTGAAGAACTTTTATTAATAAACCAATACACAACAAAAAAAAAGTGATATTTTGTACAAAACTTTGAATAAGACGAGTGGTCAAACTTGATATTAAAAAAATCAAACGACTTACAATTTGGAATGAATTGAGTATTATTCATGGTCCGAGTCCAAGCAAAACACATGGGTGTGGACTGTGGAGGAGGGTGCGGGAGCAGTGATGTACGCCAAGACCAACTGGGGCCTTGTTTAGTTCACCCTGAAAACCAAAAAGTTTTCAAGATTCTCTGTCACATCGAATCTTGTGGCACATGCATGAAATATTAAATATAAACGAAAACAAAAACTAATTATACAGTTTAGCTGTAAATCACGAGACGAATTTTTGATCCTAGTTAGTCCATAATTAGTTAATATTTGTCACAAACAAATAAAATGCTACAGTATCAAAAACTTTTCACTTTTCGGAACTAAACAAGGCCTGGGTAAAACTCCTCATTGAGAGGAAGAATCTGTGTGTGTATATTTTGTTAGTTCTTGACTTAAAAGTATCATAGTTAGACCTTGTTTAGTTCGCAAAAATTTTTAGCTTTGGTTACTGTAGCACTTTCGTTTGTATTTAATAATTATTGTCTAATCATAGACTAATTAGATTTAAAAGATTTGTCTCGCAAATATAGACAAACTATGCAATTATTTTTGTTTTCATTTATATTTAATGTTTTATGTATGCGTCTAAAGATTTAATGTGACGGAGAATTTTGAATTTTTTTTAAAACTAAACCAGGCCTAACACATAGGTTGGCCATCACAGATGTTTCACCTCCCCATCACTAAAGTACAACTTGAGTCATCGCTAATTTGCTTTTCTGTCGTGTGGTGGTTTTATGAAATTATTTATTTTGAACAAATATATTTGAAAATTGAAAAGCAAAAATCGCAAAATAGTTATCGGCACAAGCCTAAATTCATCGCGACATGCCTTGGGAGTCTTGGACGTCTACGCTGCTGTTCTCCTGGCGATACAAATCCGTCGATTTGATGTTGTAAAAGATGTTGGTCTTTTTCGCGACAAATACTAGCAGGCAGCAGCCCAGAGTGTACTACGACGGTACATGAACTTTACCAAAATCACACTAGACAAACACAAGCCCAATTCAGCTCTGAGCTCCAAAGTCCTCTCGACATCAGCTCATTAAAGTAGTATACTTGTCTTCCAGTATTGACTGATGGTAAATGCCAATGTATAAACCAGTAATTGTCCAATCTCATCAGGCATAGCCGTCCTTATTTGATGGAATGTATATACTCCATCCATGGCTCCATGTCTCCATCGAGAAAACATGCATTCTAAAGTGTGGCTCTATCCACAAAACATGTGTTCTAAACGGTGCTAGATTATACTGAACGATCTAAAGTTCAACTAAATTTATATAAAAAGATATTAATATTTATTATATTTGTTGGGACTCATATTTCATATGAGACCTCCTATGGCAACATCGCTCAACCGTGATTTAACCATCGATGTAAGCTAAAATATCGATTCTTACAAGTATCCAAAAGGTGATTTCAATCTCCAGGAGAATCAAGTTCCGAAATGCCACCTTATTGCCCTGCAAAGTAAACTTTGGAGAAGTTCCGAAAGGGGGAACCAAGGACACGACGTCGGTCGTCTCCAAAAGGATTAGCGTGAAGGCAACTTCAGGCCTTCAAAGGGTTTTATGACAACCTTGAGCAGCGCTATTGACGTGAAATGCCCAGTAGCTCAAGAAATCAAGTCTGATTGTATCCTTATACGGATTTTGGCTAAAATAACTAAAATACCCCTACAATACTAGGAATATGCTTAAGATCTAGCCTTAGGATCAAAGCATATCACTGTCAATGGGAATACAAATTTGGAGCGAGAAGCATCCAAATGCCAGCCAGTACTGCATCAAGGAATCGGCTTTGGAGGTGCTTATGGAACCTGCAAAGATTAAGATCTTTGGGTGGCGGGCAATCAAAGGCTTCCTACCATGCCGTGCCATCCTAGCAAATCGGCATATTGGTGATTCAGGTGGCTGCCCAGTTTGTCAGGCTGGAGCTGAAGATATTAAACACATGATTTTTACATGTGAACGAGCGAGACAAGTGTGGCGTTCTTTGGGAATTGAAGAGAAAATACAACGCCTAATTATGACTGACAGATCGGGTTTAGTAATTCTTGAGGAAATTCTCACAAAGGATGATCAAGTACAGAACCTTGAGGTGGGATTTGCAGAGTTAGTCATCACAGCCGCCTGGTATATATGGTGGGAGCGTCGACAATTGGTACATGGAGAATCTGTTCAGCGACCATCTAGATCTGCTATGGCCATTGCGGCACTAACCAAGAACTATAAACTGGCGACAAAGAAAAGCTCAATATTAAGGAAGGGATGGAAGAAACCTCCAGAGGGTAAAGTCATGGTGAACGTTGATGCTGGTTTTGATGAAAATGGTGGTTGTGGTAGTGTTGGTTCTATTATAAGAGATTGCTCGGGTGGTGTTTTAGCAGCAGCCCATAGCTTTGTGCCACATCTTGTTGATGCACCGTTGGCGGAGGCTTATGCGCTGAAAGAGGGATTGATGTTAGCGCAGCATATAGGATGCAACCGATTAATTAATCCAATCAGATTGTATGGAAGTGGTACAAATTATGAAGGATGGAGGTTTCTCGGCAAATTCGGCAGCTGCTATATATGATGACTGCAACATTATATGGAGTGGTTTCTAGGATATATCGATTGAACACTGCAGCAGGGAGGCGAATCAGGTGGCTCGGGTCGATGAGCCCCCTAACTTTATTCTAAGTTCTTTTATGAACGATGTAACTATCTTGTATCTTGAATGAATAAAGTTATGCCGTATGGTTTAAAAAAAAACTTGGCCAATATAAATAGTTTTCTGTAAAATAGAGCAGACACGGTATTCCATATTGAAAACAACATCTCCACTCTCGCACTAACAACATTCATCATGTACACTGCGATGTCTAAGACTTCGGTCAAGGACAATAAACTAAATAGATTATTAGATTCGTCAAACATATTTTTGTAGTATATCAAATTAGGGTCATGAATGTTAATATCATTTTCTATAAAATTTAGATAGATTTATGACAGCTTGGCTTTAATTGATCAGACCTAAAGTTGTCTTTTTTTTAAGGCCTTGTTTAGTTTCGAATAAATTTTGGATTTCCGTACTGTAGCATTTTCATTTTTATTTGACAAACATTGTTCAATTATGGACTAACTAGGATCAAAAGATTCATCTCGCGATTTACAGGCAAACTGTGTAATTAGTTTTTATTTTCGTCTATATTTAATACTCCATGCATGTGGCGCAAGATTCGATGTAACGGGGAATCTTGAAAACTTTTTGCATTTTAGTGGGAACTAAACAAGGCCTAAACGCCGCCGGTGCCTAACAATCAAGTGCATTTTGTACGTACGCTGTACGCGTAAGAACAAAAAGTAGCGATGCACCGTCCATGACATATGCTGGATTTTTATCCAGCTTTGTGTCATTTCATATAGTCGTATAGGTTTTAGCCCCATCTCCCAGGCTTCTACTGCCTTTCAATTCAGATGAAAAGGCCGAATGTTAACTAGCGTCGCTCACCACTTAATTATTCAGATGATATTTTTCTATGTTATCCAAGGATGGCAGCCATTTTTATTCCATTATCTAACCTTTAAGAAGCATTACCTTTAACACGTGTCAACTCGAGAAAACTGGGTCGATGACGGTATAAGCAGAAGCATATGGCATGAACACAAGAGTAAATTAAGCCCTCTGTGCTACAACTTATTAAAAAAAACATATATACTATAGGATGTGCATGATAGTGATCTGCTGCAATGTTTCATAAAAGGGCACTGTGTACCTATCTTCCCCTATTCTTTCGAGATTGCGCACGTCATCATGGAAGGTGGATAGTTCCACTCACGCCATGAATGTGTGCTAACTGCCCAAGCCCGTTTCCTGTTCGGAAATGTTAATCTGACAGGGACTTGGGAATTGGTGTCTTGTCTAATAATAGTTTTCGCGCCCCCAATATTGGAAAACCTTGTGGTCCTTTGTGTTGCCCTGGATGCTGATTCCAATCCCCTTCGAATATCTAATTCGAAAGACACGCTTACTAATTCCATACTACTATCCTAAAAGTATATATATTACTAAAAATTTTACTTTTCAAATTAGGACATGTTTGGATATAGCCAACTAGCTAGCTAGCTAATCTTTACTAAATCGAGCTAATTTTTAGCCCAACTAATAACTAATGCTAGCTCATTCAAACAGACCTTTAGTGATGCTACACTGAAAATACATTACAGGGCCGGGGGTGCTAATTCATGATAAAGAGCTTTTAAAATGATGATGCTATTTTTCTTGTTGAAACCACTTATGACACACCTCAAGATCTTAAAAGGGAAATATTGGCGGAAAGGGAATTACATACTACTATATGTCTACCGGCTGGTACGTATGTCATTATTGTCACACCGAGTGCCTACACATATGACCCTTCACTCTCTCATAACAAGTCTTACTCAATGTTAATTAAGATATATATGCTGGTATGATGTGTGACTACTATCCTGCTTGGGATTGAATTCCTATTTGTTCAGAAGCAAATACACGGCACCAACAACTGATGGGGTAGCCCGTAGCCAGCACACAGTACCAATGGTGTGGCTTGGCTACCGGCTAGCGTTGCACATCATCAGCATGTAGTAGTAGGATGCATCACGGCACACAAGAATTCAGGCCTTGTTTAGTTCCAAAAAATTTTAGAAAATGGACACTGTAGCACTTTCGTTTGTATTTGACAAATATTGTCTAATCATGGACTAACTAGACTCAAAAGATTCGTCTCGTCAATTTCGATCAAACTGTACAATTAGTTTTTATTTTCACCTATATTTAATACTCCATGCATGCGTCTAAAGATTCGATGTGACGGAGAATGTGAAAAATTTTGCAAAATTTTCTGAGAAGTAAACAAGGCTTCAGTGCTTTTCTTTATTTCCATTCGAATGGGCGGCCATCTCAGCAGCACTAGCTACTTCCATCACTGGCCAAAAGACATCAACATCCTACGATTATTATGCACTACACTGCATGTATTGGTGGTGGTTGGAGGGGATGAGCTAGCTAGGAAAAGCGGCCGGAAAGCAGCCATGGAGAGGGAGGCATATGCCGTGCTAGCATCTCGATCGCCATTTTTAAAAAGCAGCACAAGGCACAGCTACAAGCCTAGAATGCAAGGATATCATAGAAAGATTACATGTCAAGCTACTAACTCCAAAGCCGGTCAAGCTCGAAAGTTTTTTTTTTCAGTAGTTGCAGACTAGCTTGAAGATAACATAATGATCAATCGCACGAACATGAATGAGATTTTCAACGATAGATGGAATAAAAAAGCAGATTCCAACTCCCATCTACAGTTTGGTGATCGCATAGTCTATACTCCGTACACCTTGTCCTGTGTCATGTCCATGCGTCCACGTACAGTGGCGGTGACGCTCCATCTCATCTGGGTATGGCAGGCCAGGCGTCTTTACCAGCCACAACCTGCTGTTTGGCCAGCCACTGACCATTTCTTCTAGATTTTTACATATGTGTCATGCATGTGTGTTCATGCCCCGACTGCATGCTGCGTGGTTACTACCGATTCGTACTTTGTTTTGTCCTTCCAATCCTCCAGTAGTTCATCGCCTGACGACCCCACGCAAACCAGAAATTTCAGACTTGCAGCGTATGCCTTGGATCTTTGTGGTTGGCGTTTCCTCGCAATGCGATAGGCGTAGTTGTTCTTCGCAGGAGATGCAGGGGACCTTGACCTCAGTACACTCACATTTACGCTGAGGATACTGGGGGGCAGCTTGGTTCGGTTCTGATGCAAGACTTTAACCCACCCTTCTGATCGACGGCCAGTCCTCGTTGCCAACTTTCAGAAACAATCCAACAATCTCGACCTCATCTCACTGTTGGAGTGTGGAGTGTGTCGACGATGACAGCAACATTGCAAGCAGGTCGATTTTCTTGTTAAAAAGTTGTTGTTGATGATGAATGTATATATTGGAGAAAGTTGTAGATCTTTTATAACACCTTTTCTCATGTTTAGCTAGCAGTACCAGATTAGATCGATTTAGCTGCAGCAGTTACAGTTAGTCCATTGCAAATAGTCCGTCGTCCCACCATGAACGACGGGCGTCCGTTCATCCATGCATGTCCTCCAACAGCAAAAGAGCACAGCTTCTTGGCGATCACTGGCATGCATGGCAACTTGATGATCTCTCGACGGGTGGTGGTGCGTGACCATGCCCTCACTCACACACACCACACCAGCAACAGATTCCACCATCTCGACCCGGTCGAGCAGCCAAAAGATCGATCGATCGATTTGGTGGTGGATGCAGATGGGCGAGGCACCGGCCGGGGCGTGTTGTGGGAACAGCACAGGGGGCCATGTCCATGTGCGGATGTGCATGCGGCTGGCCTAGCCTAGGACGAGACAAAACTTGCGAGCCGAGGGCAATAGTGTGCCCTGCAGCCCTGCTGGTGGCCTCGTTAGTGCGACGCTTCACAGGGTTGGCTAGCGGTTGGTGCAAAATAGGAAAGCACAGCAGATCGAGCTGAGTCACAGTCCACAGCTAGCGAGCTTGGGTGGTGATGTGATGATCTTGTTTTTGGAACGATCGAACACTATAGTGATGCTATTTTGTCCATGCCCCGGCTTATTGCACACTCTACTGTGTATGCATGTACGGCATGTTTGATTCTTTGGTGGATTTTTGAGTGCTTGCATAATTCGCTATGGAAACGGGAATTCTTGGGCTACCACGTCCGGCCGAGCGACGCATCCGGACGGCTCTTCGGTGGGCCTGCGGTCTCCCCTGGTGGGCTTTGGAACGGGCGGCCCAATCGATTCTGGCGTAGTTGGAGGTGGGGGCACGCGCAACGGAACGGCATCGATTCCTAGATCCGTTTTCCCCACTCGGCCAGTTTCCAAATCCGGCTCCCTCCAGACCGGGTGTTCCACTCGCAGCGGCGGCCGAAGCAACGGCAACCACCACGCGTCGCCCGGACTCGGCAACCACCTGTGCCATCCGGCCGCTGCGAGGGGCTCGGCTCTCCTCTTCAGACCGCGGTCGCGGCCGCGCTCTCCTCGCAGCCTCCTCTTCCGGCCTGGGTCGCGGCCGCGTTTCCTCGGAGCGACGGCGGAAGGAACCAGCGCGGCGTGCCGTGCCGTGCGTCCACAGCGCCATCCGCCATCTGCGCTGGGGCCCGGCTCAACCTTGCCTACCTCCACAGCGTCGTCCGCCCTCCAGCGCGACGCAAGCGCGGCGTCCTTCTCACCATTCGGGTGCCTCCATTTCCCCGTCGCCGTACGCCCCCATCGGTGACGTCTAGGTGCCGGTCCACTCCGATCCGCTCAGCGTCGACCATCGCATCCTCGCCACCGTGAGGAATCGCATTCGCGCGGCCCGGGCTTCACAAGGATTGCGACGGTTACTCGTCTCCCCCAACCCTAGCAGCGCAGGTATCACTCAGTGCTCCTTCTAATCACTGGCTGAAACTAGATGTAGGCGAAAGTGTGCCATGGCTCCCCTTGCTGCGGGATAAATTGGGGAGAAATTAGAGCTACTACTCACGCTTGACTGCATGTATGCATGTCTCATATTGTTGCACTTGTTTCTGAGTTAGCTATATTGACTCCTAGGTATGCATGTCATGTACCAATTATTACCGAATTATTATAGATTTTTGTTTTTTTATTTTTGTTGAGACCTTCACATATTTGATTGACTTTTGTATTAGTTATGAGATATTTTTCATGCAATTAAATTGTGCTGACATTACATAGCGCTTGAATTAGTTGTTGTTCATGATTATGATGAAATTGGCCCCCTCTTCATCCTAATCCTACCTCCGCCACTGCTTATAATCCATACCTGTTATGTATTTCTCCTTGTCATCGGCTTCTCATCGGTAACCGTTGTTTGTTTTTTTTAGCGATGCATACCAGATCAGGCCTAAATGCTTCACCCGGCAGAGTTGATTCGCCTAGCAGCAGCGATGATGAGGCAGATGCTGGGCGGGATGCTGGGCGGGGACGTGGTTGCCACCGTCAGGCAGTGAGGAAGATTTCCAACACCAGGGCCCGAGCGGCTGTTGCAGTGAGCAGGGCTCGAACGACTGTTGTAGTGGGCAGAGGCAAGGGCAACATCGCCAAGAAGGCAGGTCAAGCATCTTCGAGCAATCCACGATCCAACCTCTCTGTGAAAAAATCTCCAATGAAGAATGTCAACAAGCAGCAAGGTATGATTATTGTGTAATGTTTGGATTTGTGATCAGTCGCCCATGCTCTATATAATTTCTGTATCTGTCACAATAATCAACTTTTGAACATGTTTCATTAACCAGTATTTCTTTGTTTCACCATGACATTACCAGTGTTTCATACCTTTTTGTACATATATATTTTGCAACAATCAACAACATGGCATCTATATATTGGCATGTTTTATTTTTTACAATTTACAATGCGATTTGTACAGAGCATGTATGTTGTCCACCTGTGTGTTTGATACATGTATCACCTTGTGTGTATTTTTTAAAGTGTTACAAACTATATACCTCAATTTTTGGATTTAATTTTAATATGTTGTTTTCTCTATCTTTTTTTACACAGCAATTAATGTTCCCAAAACCAAAAGCAGTGGCGATGCCTTCAAAACCAGATTTTTATTGCACAGGATCCGTGACTGCAAGTTCAATCAAGAACAAATAGGTTGGATAAATGAGGCTGGTTTAGGTGCTTTACTTGGCATGTCTGACTTTTCTGTGCCTGTGAACCTTGTTGCATGGATCATGAAGCACATTGACCCTGATTTGAGAGAGTTTAGGCGCAAAGATAAAGTTATCGTATTTGACAAGCAGCTTATTTGCAACATTCTTGGTGTGCCAAGTGGAGATGAGCCTGTTAAGCTTACTTGCAATGCGGATGAATATGAAGCATTCTTGAAGATTCGTGAGCCTTTTATGGTTGGAGTGCGAGGAAAATTGTCCCAATGCATTGATGTGTTGAAAACAGCTAATGACAAGACCACTTTTCTCAGGGCATTTATGTTGCTTGCCTTGGGGTCTGTACTCTGCCCAGGCACAGACAATGCCATCACCCCACGGTACTTGCACAACTTAAAGAATGTCTCTCTAATCAAATCATTTGACTGGGCTGGGCACATTCTTGATAATTTGATGAATGAAGTCCGAAAGTACCAATCCTTTTCTTCTCAAGATGAAGGTGCTACCGAATGTCCTTACCTTGGCTCTTGCCTTGTGGTTTTTGCGGTATGTTCATTATCCCTTCTATGTTGTACCCATCCGTATTTCCATTGCAATGACTTTGCTGATCTGTTTCAATGGTACTACCTTATATGTTGCATTAGCTATCTATATATGTTTGATTACATAAGTTTCCACATACTGCAGCCGCGATTTCCTAATGTTGGGCCTTCATGATTTTTTGTACCATTTGTAATGTAGATTGCATACATGGACTATCTTGACATACCTGCTGACCGGGCTACTCACAAAATCAACTATTCTGTCCCACACATTTGCCATGTCACCAAGAAAGACTTTGAATTCATTTCAAATGTTGACAGGAGTAGGGTTCAGCTTAATACATATGGGCAGCAACCTGTGAGTTTGATGTTTTTTTTCATCTTCATTCATCTTTAGTCATTCCTTTTAGCCATTGCATTATTTATTTCTTTGTTATAATATATCTTCATTCACTGTTAGTTCCGAAAGAAAAGCCCCTATCCTATCCCAGTTCCCATGACTGGTTACACTCCGTCTCCATTGTCTGGACAATATGAAGATCCAGTGCAGCCAAGCCTTAATGACTGGATGGATTCCCAAGGCACTTCCTCCCGCCATCCAGATGGTACTCATGCGGTTTCTATTGAGGTGATTTTGTCAAAACCAACTTGTAAATTGCAGACATGTTGCACAATGTGCATTCATATGTTGCACTGTACTTTTCCCAATGTTTCATTCTCTCCACTTCATATATTGCATTATTTATTGCAGTCTCTTCCTGAAGAATACCAAGTTCTATTGGCGGAGCATAATTCTTTGTTCGAGAAAGATTTTGATGAGCTTGCAAATACAATGAAAGAGCAAGGAAAGGCGATTATGGCAAAGCGTGGTGCTGAGTTGGCTTCTAAATTTATTCATTTGAACAAACGTCTGAATGATGTTGCTGATATGTCAAATAAGATGAGCCACCTGAAGAAACCTACCAATGACAATGTCAACATGCATCCTCCACCAGATCCAACAGGTTCAGCTGCTGTGTCACCCAAAAAACCATCTAACCCATTAGAGAGTACAACACATGCAAGTACTTCTAGTGCACCAATCGCACCGGAGGATAGTACAAAAGGTCCATTTCCTTTCCCTCCATCAATTACACCAGATGTGAGTAGAAAAGGTCCAGTTCCTTCATCTCCACCATTCCCACCAGCAGATAGCACTAAATATACAGTTCCTTCCCCTCCACTGATCTTACCAGATGAGAGTACTAAAGGTCCAATTCCTTCCCCTCTAGCAATCCCACCAAAGGATATCACAAAAGATTCAGTTCCTTGCAAGCCATCAAGCCCTTCATATATAGATCCATATATAGATAATATCCCTTCATTTGACCTATTCCAACCTGAGGACCCAGAGTACAAAAGATGTCTGTGGAGAAAGATCAAGAAGCCCTACGCCTACCGGTAAACACTCCTAATCTGTATATGTGTTCAAATGTGGCTTCTTTTTCCCTTTTTTCTATACCCATTGCAATAACTTTCCTACTCTGTTTCATTTATACCATCTCATGTGTTGCAGTATATCTGTCTATATGTTTCAGTAGTTATATTTTCTAAATACTGCAACCTTGATTTCATATTGTTTCATTAGTACTGGCTTATGTGTTGCAACAACCATTCATATATGTTTCAGTGATACTACCAAATGTGTTGCAGTATATCTGTCTATATGTTTTAGTAGTTATATTATTTTCTAAATACTGCAGTCTAGATTTCATATTGTTTCATTAGTACTGGCTTATGTGTTGCAGCAATCATTCATATAGGTTTCACTGGTAGTACCACATGTGTTGCAGTAGTTATAGTTTCTAAATATTGCAGCCTTGATTTCATATTGTTTCATTAGTACTGGATTATTTGTTGCAACAATCATTCATATAGGTTTCACTGGTACTACCACATGTGTTGCAGTATCTATCTATATATGTTTTAGTACACTTGTTTCCATATACTTTATCCCATACTTTTTGTCCAGCATACACAACCATTGATGCTTCCAAGGACAATCAACCAGGCTCAAGCACAATTGATAAAAGGAATAGAAAGAAGAGGAAAAGAATTGATGTTGGGCTTGGGCCGAAGCAAACAAGACCGAAGAGTGATGATGCTGATATCAAAGAAATTTGGAACAACTTTTTGGCTAAAAGAGCCTTCGATCAGGGATTCAAGTTAGAGGGTGAATGCCAACCGTGAGTTTACCCACTCCCCACTCCTCCTATCTTTGATCAGGGATACAACTTTGAATTGTCCTACACTTTGTGCACTGTTTTAATGTGCTACCCATATTTTGTTGCACCAGGCTTGTTTACTTCTTGTGAATGTAGTATGCATGTGTTGAAACTAGCTATTTTTTTGTTTCTATACTTCATTCATACTTGTTGAAACAAGCTTCTTTTGGTGTAGCACTTCGCTTATCTTTCTTGTAGTAAGTTTTGATTATATCTCCTTTCCTTTTTCTACAAGGCCACCTTTCATTGAGATTGATCACTTTCACATTACGTACGATGAGTTCTATGATTCCTTCAAGGCAAGGGGATTGGTTGGTAACAATGTAATGGCTTTGTGGAGTTATGAGTTCAATCTTGACCAGCTTCAAATGCTTAAAGAGAATAAAACAAGAGATATTAAATTTGCTTTCCCCTAGTTGGCCACGGTAATGATACAATACCTATGACTTTCTATTTCTAAATGAATTCCTCGAACTCATCTTTTATTTAGCTTTTTTCATTTCTTATTTTTCCAACCTTTTTTTTGTGTGTGTGCTGCACAGTCATTCTTGAGTGTGGATCCAGCTTCTTTCTGTAATGATGGGACTCTCAAGAAAATTTACACCAAGATAAATGAAACATGGACTATGACCAAGATGGATCTGGTACGTGAGGTGTATATACATTGTTTCGTTCCAATGAGAAAGACCATCAATGAAGCAAGATACACTCATTTCAAATGTTTCCAGACATGTTGCACAATGTGCATTCATATGTTGCACTGTACTTTTCCCAATGTTTCATTCTCTCCACTTCATATATTGCATTGTCATTTGCTACATGTGTCAATGACACACCTAGGAGCCGGTCGTCCGGGCGCTAGTCGTCCCAAAAAACGGGTCGTGGTAATTGTTATAGGTGTACGTCCAAGAGAGCCGCCCTTGCACGGAATCGTCGGGACCACAAAAGCATAGCCTGTTAAAGAGGAACATGATCCTTTCTACTGTTTTTTTTCTCTTAATTCCCACAATGCTCTCACGTCCCTACTCAAAAACCTCCTGTAGTTCTATCCATAGGAGTTAAAAAATGTGTGCTCAACAATGGTACAGAGTAGTCCAATTTAAGATGTGCCCTAGGATAGTATGCAGTTCGATTTCAAGGCGTATCTAGGTGACCGACCCAAGATATTGTGTGTGTCGTGCACATTTTCAAGACGGTGCAGAGTTAGATTCTAAGATTCATTCAACGATGGTATGAAGTCTGATTTAGATGACACAACTATTGAATATATCTCTTAAGCAATAGATGATGTGTCTGGGAATATGACAAAGACCTTAGCATTTTCTTCCAAATGAGAATGTTGACTCGTTGATCGAATGCCAATCGATATCTCGAGGAAATCGCCCATGTCCTCAATTTATTTTTGATCTATAAGCCATTGATCAATCACTTCCTAAGGTAAACTCCTTCTAGAGCTTGCAAAGACTGCGATCAGTATGGTCAGCCCAATATTTACATGTTCGCCTGTTCTATGTCTCTATCTCTACACCTAAAAAGATTGTAATGTTATCACGTACTTAGTGATACTAACTCTCGATGCTTGCTCACGCGTCTGTGTCCGATACGAATCATCCTTCGTTTGGAGCTCATGCCCATGTCTTACTGGTTCTGATATGAAAACCGAATCCACGTTGTCCGCACCCGATACAAAATCTTTGGAGATTACACGTCCACATTCATATATCTAGTTAATAGAAAAGCGACAATCTAATGAGATAAATGGTAGAATCCCTTAAAATCCCATAAGATGAACTTCTTATCAACCCAAACATGTAAAAAAATTCTCGGGCATTGAGAGAAAGACAAGATTCGATTAGTTTCATTAGTGCTTTCTTTTATAAGAGTGTCAACTTATATATAAGAAGAAAAATGAAATACGAACAACTTAACCATGCTGGTCATAATAGATTGACTTGAATGCATTTTTTGCTCTAGGTTAAGAGAGATAAATGTTATAAATTCATGGGTAAACTTAGAACACATATATACCTAGTCAAATTTGCATATGTTTGCCTCTCATAAATTTGTTCATATTAATTCTAACGCAATACCCATATATTTATAAATCCTTGTGTTTTGTCCTATTACAACGAACATAGAAGAAAATTCTTGTTGGGAAAATGCGTACTGCACTCCCTAGCGACAGAGTGGATTGGGAACCTTCTCACTCGGCGCAGTGAGAGGCTTGGGAACAGTGAACAGCGAGCTCAACGGTAGGTGGAAACAATGAATGCACTCCTTTGTTAATGACGGTATCACGCCCTTTATATAGGGCTCGGAAACCGACCTAATGACAATTACAGAAATGCCCCGTGACGGTGGGGAATATCCTAGCATATTCTCATATTACAGTCTACTGGCCCTAAGACATCCGTGTAATTTCACATTACAAACCCTACGTGTGTCCCCTGTCTAGGGCTTCAGCTGGTCGGAGGCTTGGATCCTCCGCTCGGTCGCCGATCCTTCGACGCTTCTGTGTCGAAGGTTCCTCAGCCTGGCCGGACCGGAGGTCCCTCGGCCCGGCCACTCTGGAGGTTCCTCAATCTGCTCGGTCACCGATCCTTCGACGCTTCACTGTTGGAGGTTCCTTAGCCTGGCCGGACCGGAGGTTCCTCGGCTTGGCCGCGTCCCTCGCCATCCTTGGACTTGGGAGGATCGGAGGTTCCCCCTTTCTTTGCTTGCGGGCCTCCGCCGGCGTCTCAATCCTTGCGTACACTTAGTATGACAAGACGAGTCGTCAACGTTAGTTTTTGGATCCTCCGCACGTATTCGTACGGAGATTCCCTAGGTGAAGGATATCCTCCGACGCTACCAGAGAGAAGGATGCGGCCAGCCCCCAACAATTCTATACTTCCCAATCCTTTTCTCGTTTGCATTATGACAAAAAAAGCTTGGTCTGCGGTTGTGTATCTCAAATGAAGTACTGTACTTGGTAACACAGGAAAAGGGTGGTAGCCGATCCGTGGAGAATTGGTTGTCCCCACGATGGTTGTGCTAATACACGATATATACACGACGTATTACGTGTACGACCGTATCAGTACACAATCTAACAGCCACCAAACGTGCATGAATAAAGAGAAGCCCCACGCACCCTCGGCCGGCAGGCTGGATTGGATGCAAATGCATTACGCGCCGCGCGGGGCAAAGCACTACAGTTTG
Organism: Sorghum bicolor; assembly: GCF_000003195.3. NCBI lineage: Eukaryota > Viridiplantae > Streptophyta > Magnoliopsida > Poales > Poaceae > Sorghum > Sorghum bicolor. The sequence goes on from NC_012878.2 coordinate 50,163,124, forward strand.
TGGAGGCTAGAAAGTGTAGCGGCAGAAACCGTCTGCTGAGAGGACGCTGCTCGTGTCGTGTGTACACGATGGGACTGATGGTGGTACTGATGGCACGCACCGACACTTCTTTAATTGTATACAGCGCCGAATTCAGGCGCCCCGTGCAACACATATGCATATACGTATATAATTACGTACATACTCCATATACCGTATCTTATCGGTTGGGCTTTTGCTGTCCTCGCCGATACAAAAGAAGGCTTTCCAATTATTGTGTGGTACATATGATGCATGCCCGCATATATATATATATATATATATATATATATATATATATATGTGTGTGTGTGTGTGTGTGTGTGTGTGTGTGTGTGTGTTTGTTTGTTTTTTGGTGTCACGTTGTTTTTATGCGCTCAATTAATAACGGGGCGGGGGTGGTGTTACGTACATGTACGTGTCTGTCATTGAAGGGAACTGATATATACGCCCACCAGGCCACGTACGCGCGCCCACCAGTTTTACAAGCATTTTCCGCATGCCTGTAGGTACGTACTCCATCCCAAATTATAATCCAAAGTATAAGTTATTCGAAGAATTTTAAAGAATCAAAGTATTTTAAGTTTAACTAAATTTATATGATATCATAATAACACTTATGATACCATCATCTAAGGATGATTAGGTTCTTCATTAGTTATATTTTTATAGTAATATCTATTTGATGTCATAAATCTTTCTATTTTTTTATGTTAATCAAACTTGAAATATTTTGACTCTCTCAGATTATTAGAATGACTTATAAATTAGAATGGAGGGAGTAGTCAACTAGCCCGTGTTACACGTGACGAGTCAGCGAGCATGTTTTACGGCCATTTAGGGGGTGCTTAATTCCCCTCATATTCCAAAAAATTTTGGGTTCTGATTTATTATTTTGCAAAATGAAACTAAACATCATGCAAAAATTTTGGCAAAAAGTAGTTATTCTCTATTTTAGATTTTAGCCTCAAGAGGCAAAAAAAACCCAAAAGAACCTCATGAGGCCCCCATGAGGGCAATAAATTCTGCATTTTAGATGGAACTAAACATGACCCTGAAAATTTTGGCATTTTGCATTCCATCATTCCAAAGTAGTTGGCATTTTGCATTTTTTTGGAACTAAGGTCTTGTTTAGTTCGCTAAAAATTTTAGTTTTGGCTATTGTAGCATTTTCATGGTATTTGATAATTATTATTCAATCATAGACTAACTAGACTCAAAAGATTCGTCTCACAAATTATAGGTAAACTATATGTAATTAGTTTTTTTATCTATATTTAATACTCCATGCATGTGCCACAAAATTTGATGTGACAAGGAATCTTGAAAAGTTTTAAAAACTAAACTAGGCCTAAACACCTTCTCAGTTATGTTTTTTTCTCACAACAAATCAGCAAACAGTATACTTTGAGTAGCAAAGGCACCGTATTAGATGGAAACCGGACGTCCCGTGCAAACTTGGAAACTTTAAATCAAAGCCATAGGATGCTCATCTAATGGATGGGCGCTTGAAAATCCCCCCTCCAAACCCCCACCCGCAGGAGGCCGACGGACCAACTTCTTCTCTAGCGCATAGAATGTGTCGCCGCCACCATGGACTCTGACGCGTGTGGCCCCTATCCACGAGCTGGTGAAGAAGAACATGGGCGACCTTAGGCTCCTCCATGTCTCAGAATCACGCTCTCGGGCCCCGCCAACCGCTGCCCCGTCGCGTGGCAGTTCAACCTTTCGGGGCTTCAACCCTGTGCACTGGCATTCGTCACCCTACTTTTCACGCAGGGGATGGACCTCACCACTATGAACGACTTCGGCATCGTGCTTGACGACTTCGCCGTCGGCTTCCACCGCAGTGGCCTCGCCTGCGGGCAGCTCACCTGGACCGCATTCGTGGGCGCCTAAGACTTCGTGTATTGCGTCGGCTCCGACAACCTGCTCATCACGATGCTCTTAGCAATGCTGAATCGCTTCTTCATGAATGTCAATGTGCTCGCGAACGCAGGAACCATCGTAGACCTAGCGTAGCTTTTGTACGGTTCTTTTTCAAATTTTAGTGTAGTTGGCACTATAGTCCTGTAGTGTTCGACTGCTAATTTGTACATATTGCTACTAAAAAGTTATTATTGAAGACTGCTCTATATTTGATTTATGTTTTTTATATTGATTATTATCAGCCTGAACTCTCTGTACTTGGAGAAGATTTTGGCCATGGCGTGCTCGGAAGTTCAGGCTATCAAGCTGGCCCCAAGAGTACAGTCCACGCTCGGCGCATTAGACACTGGAGAACTTGCAGCATGGAACCTTCTTTCTGTGAGTCCAACAACATCGGCGTCGACAGTGATGATGGCATGATCCATGGCGGTGGTCTCAACGGAGCAGAACCAACGGCAACAGCAGGATCAACGACACCGACTTGAGAGAGGGTCTCTGTCCGCCGCGCTCGTGCACAGGATCCATGGCCGCTGCTCGTGCACAGGGGTTGTGCGCGTTGGAGTCCATGGTGGTGGCGGGGGCGGCACGTTCTGTGCATGAGATAAGAAGTAGAACCGTCGGCCTCCTACATCTGGGGCTTTGGAGGCCGGCCGCTGCATGCCCAGGTGCTGGTTCCAGACACCGGTGCGTCTATACGAGACTCTCCTGTCGTCCACGTGCGTGGGACTTTGGTAGAGAACAGTACGTACCTGCATCGCAACGAAGTTAATTTTAAAACTGACGAAGCCACGCGACCAGCAATGAGTGGCACGTCATCTACAGTAGCATTGTTGAGAGAATAGTGTATACGTTTTGCGTAATCGCTCGTCTAAAAATCATGACTGAATTGTTGATTTGTTGTGAAAATATTGTTTGTTGTTTTGTTGTATAAGAGAAAAAACTATTAGTTGTTGTTGATTGATTCGTCGGGAAAACTTGGTATGCGTTCCGTCGAGGCGTCGACGTCCATAATGGTCGCACCTCGCACGTACGTGTTGGTACGCGTTCACGTTTCCAGGTCGCTGTTTTTTCAACGCAGTAGTCCGATCCGGCTGGATAGTAGCAAATTAGCAATGCATGGTGTATTTGCCTACTTAACATTAACATCAATCAATCTAATGCGCCACAGAGCAGCTGCCAAACCCCAGGTACGTACTCGATCTGGAACCTGGATCGCTTGTGTTCGATTATGGAGGAAGCAATGCTGACTCAGCGCGCGCCAAAACCGTCGCATGTACACGTCATAGGTAAGACCGTAAGAGTAAGACTTTTTTTTTTGGCTGCAAAAAATATTAAGATCATGTTTATTACGTGAGGCTAATTTAGTTAACGTACCCAAAATACTAGTAGTACAATTTTGATCGATGGATATGATAATATATATAAGCTGCGTGTAGCTAGCCAAATTGTTACGATTGCGACTTGCTATGCGACGTACGACCGTCTAAATATAGTCAACGCCTTCCTACCAAATTATATATTTTTGGTTCTGAAAACACGTTCAAAATGTTCCGTCGCGGTAAACGCACGGCCGGGAACGACGGACGAACTCCGCTCTTCGATGGGACGATGGTCTAGCACGTACGTTCATGCACGCAAAATTCAAACGCCAGCGCCAAATTAAGTTTGGCTGTCAAGCAGAGAAAAAAAACCACAACAACAACAACAACAACAACAACAAATGAGAGAGTTAGGCCTTGTTTAGTTGGCAAAATAAAAAAATTTTAGAGATTGTAGCACTTTCGTTTGTTTGTGGCAAATATATCCAATTATGTATTAACTAGGCTCAAAAAATTCATCTCGTGATTTACAATCAAACTGTATAGTTAGGTTTTATTTTTTACTATATTTAATACTTCATGCATATGTCGTAAGATTTGATGTGACAGTGAATCTTAAAAAGTTTTTGGTTTTTTAGGATGATTAAACAAGGGCTTATTCGTGTAAGGTAATAAGCGGCGGCTGGATTAAACAATCCATGTATGCATGTGCCTAACGCACTATCGTGTTCTATGCTGCTGCATGCTACGTCATGCACCATCTCGATCAGCTAGCCAGCTCTAATGATTTTTTTTTTAAACGTACGTTCGGCGAACAAGTCGCTCCGATCGATCCATCATCCTGGTTTCTTTAATTTAGGCCTAGGGCTTGTTTAGTTCCGAAAAGATTTCGGATTTCGGTATTATAGTATTTTTGTTTTTATTTGAGAAATATTATCTAATTATGGACTAACTAGGCTCAAAAGATTTATCTCATGATTTTCAGTTAAACTGTATTAGTTTTTGTTTTCATCTATATCTAATGTTTCATACATGTGTCCCAAGATTCGATGTAACGGAAAATTTTAAAAAGTTTTTAGTTTTTGGGGAACTAAACAAGGCCCTACTAGTATATATGTATATATGCTTTGGTTGCTCTGTCACCAGTCAGTTCGATCTGCGTCTTCCTTCTCTGCACTTCTGATCTGATGATATATATACTAGCGCTAATGTATATTATTACTCGATCAGCTGTAGCTCAGAAGTAAGCATCAGACTGATCTCACATACACATAGAATTTTCATGGTAGCTATAGTATGTAGGCCATGACTTGTGCAACGCTCTCGTTACTGTTAATGTGCTCATCAATGTATATCGTCCAGTTCCAGTCTCGGTTCCCGTAAGCTACGGTTCTTAGCACATTATGACATGCATCCCACACACACACCGCTGTAGCATCTACTAGTACTGTCTAGTGTCTACTGCTTTTGTGGCCTCGTTCCGGCCGTATCACTGCAGTTAGTGCATTCACGATGCAAGACTCTATTACAGAGTTTAAGATAATTAATTACATATTATTTATAGTATTTTGCTGATGTGGCAGCATATTTATTGAAGAAAGAGATAGAAAAAATAAGACTCCAAGTCTTATTTAGACTCCAAGTCTTATTTAGACTCTAAGTCTACATTGTTCAAGGTAATAAATAACTTTAGACCCTATGATAGAGTCTTGTGAGTGCCAACCTCACTCGTTGCGGCTGCTGGTGCAGCATAGGACAAAATTAATTAATCAATAAAGCAGCCTAAACTGTACTATCAGCTGCTGTCGCACGTGCACATAACAAGGTCGGTCTAGATCATAGTTTAGATCCCAAATCTTTACATCCCAAAACTTTTAGCTGTAAACTTTACACTTAAATAGGTGTTTAGATGTTTGCCAAACTTTTGGTCTGCAAGACACATGACATGGGTCTCTAAGCAAGTTTACACAGTTTTGGGCTCCAAGGTTCCAAATTCCAAATCTTTACAGCTAAGTTTTACAAGCCCCTGTTTATATCCATTCTTAAAAAAGTGCTCATTTCTCTAAAAGTTTTGGCTGTTTAGCTGCATCCTATTTAATGTGTGGACAACCTATCACGTACACGATGCACTTTTTTCGGACTGTCGACGGCTCGGAATAAACCAGCCCCGTGACGGCATACAGTCGCTAACCTCCCCGTCCCAGATCCTTTGGTTGACTAATAAGGTGTTTACTTGTTTTGAAGTAACGACATCGATCTCTCATCTTGTCTCGACGGACAGGTAACCGCACGTCCATATATATACACGAGGAGGTTTCTTGTGCGTTGCCACGGATACAATAAGGAATATAAATATATCTTTACTATAGTCTATTGAGTTATCTACATATATATATAGCTTGATTATTTAATAGTCAGTTTTTAATGAAGAAAAAGAAAGTCACGTGAGAGAATAATGCTAGCAGTATACGTGTCTAGTTATGTGTAGGTAACTGCATCCATTATTGAAACACTTATGAGTAGGCACTTGCATGCGGGAACAAGAGAAGTGGATGGTGACATGACTCAAGAAGATGCGGGAGATTTAGGCTAGTGGAGTTTATCTTTGTAATATATATATATATATATATATATATATATATATATATATATATATATATCCAGCCGCTGAGCTACTGTGATGTGAGTAGCTAGCCCAAGTGAGAGGGGGCATTGATTGTGCTTAGTTTTGCCAGTTCTTGCTTGCTCTGGCTTAGACGTGCCAATCAATTGGTTAGAGCTTTACGGTGGCATGTACCTTTATTTTGAGTTTGAATTTTTGCGAAAGCGAATTTCAAGTTGAGGTAAAAAAAAAATTTCTTGCTGGCATAGCCAATAAAATAGGGTGGAGAGCCTCTCCTCCTCCAAATGAGTTTTTTCTTTTTATTTTGGCTAGACGTAGACCGAGGCTAGCGAGATTGACTTCCTGCCCTCGCAGTCCTCTGTAGTATGTATGTATATAAGAGGGTGTTTGGTTTTCTCCGGTAAACTTTACCGTCCGTCACATCGATTAAATGTTTGGACATATGTATGGAGTACTAAATATAGATTATTTATGAAACTAAAAACACAATTAGAGAGTAATTTTCGAGACGAATCATTTAAGCCTAATTAGTCTATGATTAAACAATAATTTTTAAATAAGACGAAAATACTACGGTACCTAACCCAACCAAACACCCCTAATCTGCACACCGCATTATTTCAGCTGATTTATATCACTAATTCGGTGAAATGTCAGCGTTTTCTAATTTGGGGACACATTAATTTCGCGTGGGCCAACAGGCATGTTTCGGATTGCATGTATGATTGTGCAGTTCGGTTATGCGTGTGTCCAATGAACAAAATCATCATCACGACACCGCACGGTACCGCGTAGCGCTAATAGAGACTTCGTTTTCGCTTTGCTGTAGCTGCACTGATCATTTCTGCCTCGAAAGTGACCAGGCCGGTATCCGAAGACGCAAATGCAGCAAGACCAATGGATTTGGTCGTCCTAGTGTTGTACCCCTGCCCTATCGGGGCCTCGGCCAACACCGATATATATGGGCTCTCTCCAAATCAATCAACTAATTAATCAACCAAAAATAAAAGGCCTGCATTGCGATCTGTGTGGAACTTGGCACGTTCTGTGGAATCACACGATCCGGCTGACGCCTCAACGGCTCAATCCAAGCAAGGCCACGGCGCAGCAGTATCCGGGCGAGCACCCTGCTCCCTGCAGATGAGCAGATCGTTGGGGCGGGCGAGGACGACGCATTCCCGTGTGTTTCGCAGGTCGACAGCGTGGAGCTGGTGCCAGCATGTGGACGAGCGCGCGCGGTCCAGTACGGGCGAGTTGGCCCATGTGCATAGCTCACCGCGCACTGCTCACCCTAGATCACGTTCACCTGATCATGTCACACGAGTTCCGGGTCAGCTTCGGACCTGCGCGAGCTGCCGGACACGGCCATCGGCTAGGGCCTTCCTCGCGCCTGTAGCCCATGACGCGGCCCATAGTGACGCAGCCCATAAGCCCATCAATATACAACCCCACCTGAGCGTGTCGGCGTCGCCCTCGTCTCCATCGGCAGCTCATTCCCTTCCTCGTCTTGAACTCTGATGGCCTTAGAAGTAAGTTGGGGAGGCAGCAAAGACAGTCAGTGGGGATGGTGGATGGACGGTTTAGAGGTGGTGGCGGCGGTTGTGGTCGGGGGCGTCGAGGTTGACGGTGAGCATGGCTATGGTGGCGCTGGCAGGAGTAGGGGAGCATGGAAGGGGAAGAAGGGGGCCGCCACGGCTCTAGCACGTCGGAGCTCCGGTGATCCCTAGTGCGCGCGTAGCCGTGGGCGAGGGCTGAAGGAGGAAGATAAACAGTTTGAGTGAAAACTTGTCGGACAAAGCGTTTTCTCTGAATGGGCGAACTCTAGTACGTCTCCAGGGTCCAGGGCCGCAACACCCACGAGGCAGCTTTGCTACGCTTTAGCATTGATCGCATATGATGATGGTCTATGCCGCACTGTTGCGTACCAATCATCTACCCAATCTAGACCGGCTTAGTTTTTGGGCCCAACAGAAAGACCGCCGGGAATGTTTGGTTGCTAGCCATAGTCTACCACAACTAAATTTAGGTAAGTGTGGCAAGCCGCAAAAAGTGTGGTTAGCAAATTGGTTGCCACACTTTGTCATGCCTAAAGGAATCTTGTCGTACTTTTTAACTCTATGACATGTGGAGCTCAAAAGAATCATGTCTAAAGTTAGTTGTCAACCAAACACTTGCCAACTTGATCAAACTTGCCTAAGATAAAGTGTGGCGAACTGTGGCTAGCAACCAAACAACCCTAGAAATGAGAAACTGCGGTGAATGGAGGCTAGTGCTCCTATCTTAACTTTAACTAAGTTTATATTAATTAAAAAACTAGGTTAATAAAAAATAATATCGATATTTATAACTTTAAATATATATACTATAAAAAATAAATTTCATGAGAATTTCATTAATATATATTTAACATGGATTCATCTTTTGGAATTGAGACAATACTAATCTATCTTTTCTGGAGGAATGAGTTATATCAATTTAAACCTTAATTTTAATTAAAAAACAGGGTTCAAAGTCAGCTCACCGCTCACCGCCCTACCGATGGGCACAACACATAGACGTCGTCTTTCTCGAACTATATGCAATGGGCATTGCGGTTTTTAAGTTGTTCTTCAATGGATTTGGCATAACACTGGATCTCGTGGTGATGGATATCCAAATCTAAATGGACTTTTTTGAAGCATCTAAGGGCAGCCTCAATGCAGGCATATGGCAGTAGCAGTCTCACCAAAAAGCAACGCAGAGGCAACGTCTCAAACTACTTCACACATTGCTTTTTCGTTCAGGGCTTCCCCAACGCTACACGGTGGCTGTTAGCCTCAACCTCCACGTATGCAATTGATGTCCATCTCACATCTATCAGCTGCCTCGCAGTCTGTCAGAACAGCCTGCAGAAGCGCCGAGTGCTTCGTCTGACAAAAACTGGAAGCAGTCGTTCTCGCATGCATTGGAGAGCTAGAGCAGCACCCTCACCACTCTTTTTCAAGGGACCACAGTACAAAAGGACAAAACTCTTGCAGTCGTAGACGAGCTCTATGTCAGAGGAGAGCATTCATTTGCGTTGGGATAATTGATAGCTGCTCTATCTAGGTGGCCTATTACTTTTTTCTAAGGCTAATGCTTATAGTAGCCTGCGTTGCTGCTGCCTTCAGTGTCCCTACCCCCCTTCTCTCTCGTCTCTACATGTCCGCTTTTACCTTCTTTGCTCTGTCACAAAATTAGTAGCTCCATGCTTTATATTAGCCAAGCCATAACATCTTCTGCAAAAAGAGAATATGATACTTCTGCAAGCTACTAGAGGTCAATTGGCTACTTTTGTTAGGTGGGTAAGTTTGAGGCCACAAGACACCTAGGAGCGTTGGGGCTAGCCTAAAGCAACAAATGTCCAATTGGATCTAGAATTATCCAAATCCACTACCACCTACTGAGTCCTACCAAAAGAGTTTCATCCCTATAAAGCTCACTTTTTCTTTCTTCTAAAACATTATTTCCACAACATAAAAAATGTTTATGTGGCAGCTTTATTTGAAGCTTCCACTAAGACCGGTGTAAGGAGGAAAAATTAGATCACAATGATAGTCGACTGTCGAGAGATATAAAACGGACTTTTTTCTTCACAGGGTGTTGGACTGCTTTTTATTTGGACTGCTATGACGGCCCCCGACTCTGTGACTACAACTTTGTAAGGCCCACAGGGCTCAATGTTGCTCCTACTGGTTGCAGCGCGGTCCGCAAGCGGCTCGGCCTACTAACTTATATCCACCGAGGCCCAGACCCAGAAGGCCCCGACTGGAAAGGAAATATGTCTACCAAAAGTCCAAAATCTCCCGGCCGTCTGCTCCTCCCCACGCGGTAACCCTAGCAGCTCGGCACTCCCTCTGCTCCCCGACTCCCTCGAGGTGGCGGCGGCGCGCTCCTCTCCCTCCCCTTTCTTCTTCCTAGTCTCCCTCGCAAATTGCCACTGACGTTCGTTCCTTTTGCTTGCTTGCTTTCTGCAGGTATTACTCTCGCTATCGGTCGGGCCCTCGAGCGCGGAAGATGGCGTAAGTTCTCCTCCCTTCCAAATCTTGTGGTAGTCTTTCTTGATGCGACATGTTTACGTTGAGTGTTTTGCCGGGTCGCCACATTGTCAACTCGATGCCGCATCGTGTTGTGTAGCGGCCGTCGTCCGCTGGATTCTACTTTATCTGGATCGATTCCACTCCGGCCAGGTTTTTTTTTTGACGGCGGCGTAGTCGGGCTCAGAGGAACAGAGTAGGTAGATGGGTATGGTGGCCGAAGAGAGGAGAGGAGACGCGGTGGCAGCGCCGGCTGCTACGTGGAGCGGTTGGTGCCGGAGGCTTGGGCATGGGTAGTGTGCTGTTCGGGCTTCAGGTGGACAGTGAGCTGATGGGCTGACAGAGTTGCAAGATTGCCTGATCTGAGAATTGCAATGGAGCAGCCATTTACCGTTTTTCTGTGTATAGAGAATTATATTCATATATAGATTGGGATTGCTGCTACAACAAAGGAAGGCGATCTAACAGGATTTACCATGATTTTGATCTGTGGATTGCCGCTACTAACATGAAGGCAAATCCAGATGAGTCTCTATAATATATAGACCATACTCATGGTAAATTCTGATGGGTCTTAATTTGGTTACTGAATTAGTGATTTAGTAATTGTGACTCGGATTGTTTGGTGACTACCATGATACTGGAAGCTCATCAATTCACCATGACTTTGCAGGGATCAGGAGACCCCAGTTGCAGTCGAGGCACCTACCCCGGTCCTTGGGGAGCCGATCGACTTGATGACTGCTCTGCAGCTTGTCATGAAGAAGTCAGGTGCTCATGATGGCCTTGTTAAGGGTCTTCGCGAGGCTGCCAAAGCCATTGAGAAGCATGCTGCTCAGCTTTGTGTGCTTGCCGAGGACTGTGACCAGCCTGATTATGTCAAGCTGGTGAAGGCTCTCTGCTCTGAGCACAATGTTCACCTGGTTACGGTGCCTAGCGCCAAAACTCTTGGCGAATGGGCTGGGGTGAGTTAAAGAATGCTTCCTTAGAAATGTACCTTGTTTAACTTTGTGTCAGTCTCTAGATGGTCCCAGCAAAATTAATATGGTTTGCATTGTTCTGCCTAATTGTTAGAGAAGAGAATATGATATGGTTTTGGTGTGTTCATATGCGATTATATTCTGTTTTAGTTGTGCTATGAGTTAAAATTCTAGTCTGAGCACGCCATTCTCCACTTTGCGTTGTACTGCTCAGTATTTGTCATTTATTTGTATGTAAAGTGAGTCTTAATCTTAACAATCTTCATCTTTGGTCTTGTGTAGCTTTGCAAGATTGATTCTGAGGGCAAGGCGAGGAAGGTCGTAGGCTGCTCCTGTGTTGTCGTCAAGGTAACTATTGGTTTCCTACTGTACTACTGCAAGCAAGAAGCAACTAGTACTTTGGACTAGGCAAAATTTGATTTTTGGCTGCTTCATTTGGATCATCAGGACTATGGCGAAGAATCTGAGGGCCTTAACATAGTGCAGGAGTACGTCAAATCGCACTAGATACAGTGCATCAGTATCGGGAACTTGTGTTCTACACTACCTTTAAGACCTGAGTTTAATTTTGTGCTTGGTTCTTGGGCCTTGCTAGGAGATTAGAACAATTTTCAAGTGTGAGCCAAGGAGTGATGTGAACGATTTGGATATCTCAATTCTTGTTTGAAGTGTTGTCATCTGGTGTTAATACAAATCTCAAGGGCTCGTATTCTGCTCCTGTTCTTGGTTATCATTCCATGTCAACTGCTGCCCAGTCGTTTGTGGTTTGCCTGTTTAGGGTGTTTGTGAATTGTGATGTACTCAGTCTGATTGAAATTAGGAGTATTTTGTTTCATTGGAACAAGTGATCTGCCTTTATTTATTTATTTAATGCTTATTTTTCTAAAATATAAAATTGATGTCATTAGATTTGTATTGAAAAATAATTATGACTGTTATATCACATAGTGACATTAATAGACTAATCGTCTGTAAAGTCATGAAATATGCCCAAGAGGCAGCAGCATTGTTTGTTTAGCATTTTAATGTGGTATCTCTGCTACAGAAAATCTGTTGGTTATATTTCCGTTCCAAATTTTACTTTTCAACAACTTTTTGGTATATTCGTTTTTCTATATATCTAGGCATATATAATAATATGGATGTATAAAAAAAAAGTCAAAATGACTCATAATTTGGAATGGAGTATCTTATAAGCAACAGCCAGAACGATCTGTTTGATTGGAGTCAATTGACCTAGTTCGTGCTACTAGGTCTCACCCGTCGATGCCAATCAGAATTGCATAACTGTTTGGTTCATGTTCTAATAGACAATTCCTGAGCCATGCAAGCACCAAGTCTGACTTCCCTTTGCTGGTGACTGACACAAAACAGACCTTGGATACCTTGGTAGGCACACGGACGATGCTGAGGAGAAAAAAAATGAAAGCAAAATCAGAAGGAAAAAGTGGAAGGAAAATCATGAAGCTGCATCAAACATTAAATGGCAGCCAAGGGAAACAAAAATGCCAAGAATTCCAACAAAAACAGAAACAAAATTGTTTTAAACAGCAAGTCCGGAGCAACTGCCAGCATTTGTGTAAGAAAGCAATTGTACCTTGAGGCATTTTGTACAAAGAAAAAGGCAGCCAAAGTATGATACAGCTTTTTTTTTTTTATTGGACCAAAGTATGATATAGCTGAGGCCAAAATAATACTTGCCGAGACCATGGAATTGAGCTTCGGTAAGTAGCGTGCAAAACTGGGCCGACGGGCGTGTAGGACTGATAAAATGGGCCCAAGCCACTATTTAGGCGCACATACACGGATCAGGGCTAGAGGCTGGAGGAACTGGAATTATTTGCGCTTGGGCTTCCAGAAATGTGCTGCGCCAGCGCCACTCTGGTGTACTGGTGCTACGGTACCAAAAAAAAAAAAGGCAAAAATTGTTGCGTCGACAGCAGGATTCGAACCTGCGCAGGCAAAGCCCAACAGATTTCGAGTCTGTCTCCTTAACCACTCGGACATATCGACCACACTGAGTATGGTTCACTGAGTTTGCTAATTATAGAGAATAATATCTGATGGAAACCAACATCTCCTGCCCGGACGCTGTTGGCCCGTGGGATCAATTCATCAATCCACACCGGCATGTTTGAGTGGAAACTGTTCCCATGCACGCCTTCTTTTTGTCCCATCCCTCTTTATCTCCTCGGTGGGTGGCGATAGGGGGGCTGGCGGCGACGCCGGGGCCCGGGACAAGCAAGGCCCGCCATGCATGTGCGGTCGTCGACGCCGGCAGCAACTCCGAGGAAAAGAGAACGCAACAGCAACGACCCCACGTCCCCTCTCCTTTTCAACGCCCTATAGTTTTTTCCACTCTCACGGTAGATGCGTACTCACTGGTACAATCATCATCTTCAGCTTGATCTCCATACAGAAATGGGGTTATATCAAAACCTGACTGCAATCTATATATGATTCCTTTGGCTCCATCTGTGTCTAATAGGCTTTTCCCCGTCACTTCGTGTATGCCCGACTGTCATTGCTAATAACTATTGTAATCTCTTTAGATACTGATGTGGATAATATACAGCATAACAGCAACAACCTAGAGGATTTAGCAACAACTTAAAAAAAAAGAACAAGCGAGCCTTTTTCGGGACTGAAGAAGCTGCATTGTATTATTGGTGCACATTCCACCAGTACAGAAGAGGCCAGTCTACGGACTGCGGAGGGGGACTGAATTTGCTGAAAATCTGGGTCTAGACTCATGGCCTCATGGGCACTCCCTGGAATGGAAGAGAGGTGGCGATGCCAGTTGCCAGGGGCGCAGTGGTGCATGGACACTAATTGTTTTTTGAAGGACAGCATGCACGGTTCATAAATTAATTGTGCAAGAATTACGGCACCCATTCATGCTGCTGCAGCGGTGCGGGGGTCCTAAAGCCAGCGGTCCTCTGGTCTCCGGAGTGTGGACACTAAAGCTTGCCATGGCGACATGGCGTGCCAGGTTGATATATAGTGGAAGCCGTACCTTTAGACTTCTCTCCATTCTCCAATCACTGCTTTGGAGGCAAGATCATGAAGATATGCCAGATATAGGCTTCCTTGTTCAGTTCAAAATAGGAGCCTTGCAAGATCATGTTCTTGCTGAGGCAGGATCTGTCTGTAGAACGGAGTTATATATATAGCCACTTGCTAGGAACTAGGATAACATAAACTGGACGCCTAACAATATCATCAGGTCTGTCCTCTGTGGTAGTATTGAATCAGAAGTTGGTCGCTTTAAAGAGGAAGAGAGAGAGATATTTTGAAGATGGGATATATACATGAATTTGGAAATCACTGTTATGGATATTTTTAGTTATTTTGGTTGGAGGTTTAGCAACAGGATTGGAGATTAAACTAGCTTTTAGTTTTCTTTCCCGCGTCACACTCTTCTGAATTTTTGTTTTCTGTAGTCGTCTCAGATCGAGCTTTTATTAGTATGGTTGTGTCTTGGGATATATACATTCATACGTGAATGTAGATGCCAATATCATTTTCCTCTATCTAGAAGAACCATCACCTAAGCTGCTCAAAAAACTACGAGGTCCTACACTCACGGTTGACGGTTGACATACAGCTTTTTCGCCGGATCTGCTGTTCCCTAAGAGGATCCTAAGCTAGCGAGGTTTTCACACATGCATGCCTGGGATTCCTGCACCTTGATTGCTTGAAGTCCGGATACCCTACTGTTCATTCTCGCCAGAGGTAGGAGTATCTTACTGTACCCTTTAGCTTTGGAACCCCCATGCAAAGCAAGACCAAAGGGCGTGGCCTGTCTGTACCTGAGGAAATCATATACGTACGGGTACGAAGCTGAACAGGTCTGTTCTATATTATTAAAAATTTTCAGTTCAATGTTGGTTAGGAGTTGGGGACCTGGGGTACACATGCATTACTATCTCAGACACAGCTAGTGGCATGTTGGGACTGATCCCTCCCATGGCGGCTCCATCGTCTATCGCGGCAGCAAGTCCCAGCCTCCAGCTAGGACAGCCTAAGACTGCCACACATACTTAAGACATCATTGTAGAACAGATGTGCCAACAATGCTGCTAGATCACAGAGACGTCCAAATTGTTGTCCTTTGTTTCCATGTGGTCTCCCGGATCATCCACGGGGCTGTCCGGAGGTAGGGCCCCGGACGGCTGCCTTGGAGCCACAGAACGCCATACCTCCCTGTCGAGCGTCCAAGACCTTGATCTATGACTCAAGTCCTTACCTGAACTAAATCTTAGATAAAAGTTTAGCCCCACCTTTAATTCATCTGTTTGGATGGTCTAAGACTGAATTTTAGATGAATTTTAGTCCTGTGACGGAACTTTAGATGAAATTTAGTCCTGAACTCCTGATCCAAACGGCGCCGCGCTCCCTTGCAGTTATAGGCACTTGCGTCTCCAAATCTCCATCAAACTACTAGAGTACGGTACATAGAACACATATAGGTTCTGCTTTTCCATTGTTTTTTCCGTCACAGCCAACACAGTTCGCAATCACGTTGCAGAATGGCAGCACATCATTTCCAATGTGAAGATGACAAGATGTGGCCATGATTCCGCGCGGGAGGGAGAGGCGACGAGACACGAGAGGGCTCTTGAATTTACAGCAGCGGCCGCTGGCAGTACCTGAATGACCTGACCCGCATATAATTTCGGACACTGACTCTCAAAATCTGATCAGATCCTGGACAAGGCCAGACTTCACTTCTTTTGATGCGCTGCTGCTGCTATAGGCCTATAGCTTTCCCCCCTTTTCCTTTGTTTGGCTCTTCTTTGCCTTTTCCTTCCACCCTCTGGAATCATTATTTCCTCCCTCCTCCCCTCCCCCTACAAACTTCAGCAGTTCAGTACGTGCATTTAGATTTCCCCCATCCATTGCACGATTAATCAGCGTAAACCATCCTGTTTTGCAGCCCTGACACTGCCATCCCATCAGCTGTTGGGACCTCACATGTTTTCTGTGCATGAGCAAGGTGGCAGCTCATCCCTGCGCTCTTTTTGTTCTCCCCACCTTTCCCTTTTGCTGCAGTCCTCATGACCTTCACCATGGCGTGCATGGCCTCAAGTGAGTGAGAGAGATCTATCTGGCGTTGTTTGACCCCTCCATTTAAGGAGAGTGGACAACCACCAAGCCAAAGCCATTGCTCAACCTAAACCTCTGCAGGGGTCACAACTCACAAGGCCAGTAGATGATGAGGCAACGGCAAACTGGCCGTTCGCTGCTTCTTCGCTGCAGCAAGTACTAGTGCTAAAGGTGAGTTCCCTTTCCGGTGCCTGCAATTTACGCAAGTCCAGGTTGAAGAATGAGTAGTGTGTACTTCAGATTTCAGGCTGCTCTGTTTATCTGCTACCACTATTCTCTGCCATTTCCTTTTCAGCGTGCTTTTCAGCTTTACACTCAGCCGAAAAAAAATGATGGAAATGCTATCCATAGTGGGTTCATTGTGGAGTTTTCCTGTTTTGGCTACATTTCTGAAACTTCCACCGCTGATTGAGCAAGTGCGCGGCGCCTGGAAGGGCGATCCTTCCAAGTTCCAACAGAGCCGTGCGTGCGTGGTGGTGTGTCATGTGTGTGACGCATTGGCAAAGGCAATTTGGCAATGGCATCGCAGGAAGGGGACGCAGGAGCAACAAACCATGCCGCATTTCCCTTTTCCTTTCGGTTTTTTTTTACCTCTTCAGTGTTCACATGTAGAACGTGATACGTCTTCACAAGCGTCACATGCTCACGGCCACGGCCAGGAGATAAGACGGCCGGCCTCAGAGTACCCTCAACTGCCTCTGACGCCTGCATTTCTTCTGCCTAGCCAGGACCAGAGACCGGAGGTGCTCTCGCCAAGAACAGCGCGCCGTCGCAGGCGGCGGCAGCTAGGCAGGTGTATATGAGCAGGTTCGCGGGGCAGATGTCCAGGCCATGGGTGGGGATGGCGGCGGGCTCCGGCACGGCGTCCGAGCCGCCCACCGCCGACGTCGCCGCCGCGGCGGCGGCCTCGTCCATGAGGGGCGCCGACTCCGCCACCAACGCCAGCGCCATCTCCTTCGGGTTCGCGGCCACGGCCGTCCTCGTCTCCATGTTCCTCCTCATGGCCATCTTCGAGCACCTCATCAAGCCCGGCCTCGCTTCCTCCTCCCGTTCCCGGGGCTCGGGCTCCCATGACGACGACGACGACGGCGAAGGCCGCGGCCACGGCCGCCGCCTGGGATTGCCCCCCGCTCGACTGCACGAGCGCGACGCGTCGCCGCCGGACAAGCTCAGTCACTCGCCCAAGGTACTGTTCTGAATTCTCTCATTACCGCAATGGCACTGTTCTGTCGTCGTGCCCGCCTTGCATTGCATTGCCACTGTTCGCGTCGTGCGTGACGACTGCGCTCGGTTCACGTGTGTGCCGTGCCACAGGCAATGTGGCGAGCGCCGACAACGAGGCAAGCCAATGCGTGGCGTGCGAAACAACCTCGGAAAGCCAGGCTCGTGGGTTTCCCTGATTTGATTTCCTGATTCGCAGGTGGAGGAGCCCGTGGCGGCCGTGGTGGACCTGACGGTGCTGATGCCGGGGCACCGGTACCCGACGTTCCTGGCGCAGCCGGCGCCGCTCGCGCCTTGCCCCAGGGAAGGCGTGCTATGGCCTTCCCACCACGACCGTCGCAGCTCGTTTCTGCCACCGTGATTTTTTACCTTCTTTCTCTTTTTGTAAGTCCGGGAAGGATGTACAGAGGGTCATGTAAAATGCAGGGGGCCTAGCATTGTTCAAGGCTTATTATTATATGGCCCAATGCCGATGCGTATGTAGTTTCAGGGAATTAGTAATTGGGCCGGAAAAATGGTCTGGATAAGTTTGGCCCGTCGTGAAGGTAGCCCATCAGTTGGGGCGGGTCATTTGAGAGCTTTTGCAGCTACCGCTGCGAGCGAAAGCGCCGACGTCCTGCTTTGCAAGCATGGCGGCATGGCTGCGGAACAGCGGACAAGGTTGACCTTTCTATGTGACCATGTCCTCCAAGCTGGTTTGAGGCACCCTTTCGCAAATGGCAACATCAACTACACGTCTACACTGCTTTTTTCTTTGTTCTTTTTTGAAAAAAAACTGCACGTCTAGATTAGGCCTTGTTTAGTTTCTTAAAAAATTTTGCAAAATTTTTCAGATTCTCCGTCACATCGAATCTTTAGACGCATACATGGAGTATTAAATATAGATGAAAATAAAAATTAATTGCACAGTTTGGTCGAAATTGACGAGACGAATCTTTTGAGCCTAGTTAGTCTATGATTAGACAATTTTTGTTAAATACAAACGAAAGTGCTACAGTGTCAATTTTTCAAAAATTTTTGGAACTAAACAAGGCCTTAGCTTGCTGCTTCCTCAGGTTGGAGCCTTTCTCTCGCTGACCCGGCCACTCCATTGCCATTAGTTTCCTCGCAGCTGCAGGCATGCATGGTTGGTCGCCGGTGCAGTGTACGATGGCAGGACACGACACCCCACCCCACTGCCCCCAATACGCTGCTGTTTCTTTCAACTCGGATCTTGTTTAATGTTGGGGAAAAGCTGCATCCTTCCTCCTGGTAGCGTCGGAAGTTTTCCTTCACCTGAGGAACCTTCGACGCCTGAAACGTCGGAGGATATCCTTCGACGGGAAATGCTAATGTTGACGACTCGTCTGGTCGTGCAAAGTGTGTGCAGGGACTGAGACACCGGCGGAGGTCCAGGAGCGAGGAAAGGTTGGAACCTCCGACCCTCCCGGGTCCGAGGATGGCGGGAGAACGCAGCCAGGCCAAGGAACCTCCGACTGGACCAGGCTAAGGAGGAACTCCCGGGGAGGCCGGGTCGAGCAACCTCCGACCAGCCGGGCTGCGGAACCTCCGACACCAAAGCGTCGGAGGATCCGCAACTGGGCGGAGGATCCAAGCCTCCGACCTGCTGGGGCCCCAG
This sequence comes from Sorghum bicolor, assembly GCF_000003195.3. NCBI lineage: Eukaryota > Viridiplantae > Streptophyta > Magnoliopsida > Poales > Poaceae > Sorghum > Sorghum bicolor. The sequence continues at coordinate 50,181,996 of NC_012878.2, forward strand.
TCAAAGGATGAACGAAGGGTTTGCAATGTGAAATTACGCGGGTGTATTAGGGTCAGTAGACTGCGATGAAAGAATATGCTGGAATATTCCCCCACCGTCACGGGGCATTTATGTAAATGTCATTGGGTCGGTTTCCGGGCCCTATATAAGGGGCGTGATGCCGCCATTAATAAGGGAGAGCATTCACTGTGTTCACCTACTGTTGAGCCCGCTGCTCGTCGGAGCTCAGACCTCTCACGGCACCGAGTGAGAAGGTTCTCTATTCATCGTACTGCTGGGGAGTGCGGAGAGCATCTCCCCAACATTGGCGCCCACCGTGGGGCCCGAAGTATAACCTGCGATGGCTGGAAAGAGAACAAGCACCACAAGACCTCGGGGAGAGCCCTCCAGGAGAGGAAGGCCGAGGAGGGCCGTGCGGAGCACGTACGCGACCGTGGAGGGAGAAGGTTCTGAGGGCGAGCAGCCAGAGAACGAGCAGCCGGAAACACGCCAGGAACCTCCTCCCGCCGCAGGCCCGGCGCAACCCACGGCCACGCAAGAGCTCCAGCAGCTGCAAACACAATTGCAGAACCTTCAGCAAGAGCGAGACCGGATCGCTGCCGCCTACACCGCTAGCCAAGAGGCAGCGGCAGCCGCGACGCAAGCGGCCGAGATCAGGCAGCAGCTTTCACTCCTGCAGGCAGAAATCCTTAGCATGCAACCTCCACCTCAGCCGACAATCCAGCCCGCTGTTCTGACCAGCGCCGGCCCAACATTAGACGCGCAACCGGCAAACTACGGTGGCATGCTGCGGGGCATGTTGGACCTTCGCTCCCCTTTGTCTGAAGGATTGCAGACCTCGCCTTGGCCAACAACCTACAAACCTATCACGCTCCCTAAATTCAGCGGAAAGGCCGATCCGCGCCAGTTCCTGATGAGTTTCGAAGCAGCCGTGGCCTCAGCTGGAGGGAATGAAACTGTGATGGCAAAATCCTTCGTGATCGCAGCCGAGGGGGATGCCTTGGCGTGGTACTCGATGCTCAGACCCGGGTCGATCTATTCATGGGAGAACCTTCGAGACAAGATTTTAGCGAATTTCCAGGGATTCGCGGTTGAATCACTAACCTCCACGGACCTGTTCCAGTGTCGCCAGAATCAGGGAGAGGCACTGCGGGAGTACTTCCAAAGGTTCGTGCAGACTAAGGCGAGAGCACCCGGCGTGCCGGAGGAGGTTGCCATTGAAGCGGCCATCAAGGGTCTTCGCATAGGGCCCTTCGCGGCTCATTTGGCCAGAGAAAAGCCAGCATCCATGCATGAGCTGTACCACGAGTTTGAGAAGTATTGCAGGTCAGACAACGACTACCGCAAAAGGTTGGAAGACCAAAACTCTCAGAAGAGGCAGAGCAATGATAGAAACTCACAGAAGAAGAACCTCAGCCAGGATGAACCCCGGCCACAGCGAGAGGCTGGTGGACAGATGATGAATATCGAGCAACCGAAAAATGACAGGCCGGAAAATAACCATCCACCAACGGAAGCGCGAAACTCGGAACGCATACCCTATCAAGCTGGAAGAGGGGGTCAAAATGCGGGATGGCGAAAAAATCAAAGTCAGCGACCGCGGAAACAGTATTGTTTCTTCCATGGAGAGGAGAAGGGTCACTCCACCAGAGATTGCCCAGATGCAAAAGAAACTCAGAAGAGGATCAAGAGCAGGTCGGCTCCGCAACCTCCGATACCAGTTGCTCAACCTCGGGAAGTAAATCACACATTCCCTCAAACCTTCTACCATTCGTATGTCGGAGGTTCAAGCCAGCAGCACCCAGCTCCACTTCAGCCCAGCGCGCTAGCCTCCGCTTACTATCCCAGCTTCCTGCCAGCTTGGCGCCCAGCCCAGCAAACCGCGGACCACAACCTTCCACCAAACTATGTTCCTCCACGACCTCCACATATCACGTACATCGAAACCCCGCAACCCCACCAGCAGTCACTACCTCCTCCCCCAAACCATCTACAGCTACTCCAAGCCCCACCACCACCAAAAACCGAACCCCACCCTGATAATCAGATCGGCCCTCATACACCCCTGCCCACGATTGGAATGATCTTACCAATAGCTGGAGGGTCCTCAATGGAGTTCCAGACAAAGAAGCAGAAGAAGGATCACCTCCGGCTTGTCAACAACATTGCAGTTCAAGGGCCAGTGAGATGCACTGATTGGTCCAGAACCCCAATAACCTTCACCGAGGAAGATCTAAGATTGGAAAGCTACCCTCACACAGACGCCTTGGTCATAACAACAAATGTTGCGGGTTGGGGAGTAAGCAGGATCTTAGTGGATTCAGGAAGTTCCGCAGACATAATATTTGCTGGAACCTTTGACCAAATGAAGCTCAGTAGAACCCAACTCCAACCTTCGGAGTCACCTCTGATCGGGTTCGGAGGAAAGCAGATACATGCTCTGGGGAAGGTCGCCTTGCCCGTATCCTTCGGCACAACGGAAAACGCAAGAACAGAGTACGTCACCTTCGATGTGGTAGACTTGCACTACCCATATAATGCCATATTCGGGCGAGGATTCTTGAACAAGTTCAATGCAGCCGCTCATATGGGATACCTGTGCATGAAAATCCCGGCTCTGCACGGAGTGATAACGGTTCACGGAAGTCAAAAGGAGGCAAGAAACATAGAGAAAGCAATCTACAAGTCCTTCCGGAACATAAACTCCGTAGACTCTACGCAGCATGAAGCTTCCCAGCCACCAGACATGCCAAGGGGGAAAACAGACCTGGCTGATCAGGAGGAAACGAAATGTGTCCCTCTACAGGAAGCTGTTCCAGATAAGAAGGTCACCATCTCCGCCACCCTTGGTAGAGAGGAGGAACTCGAATTGCTAGACATGTTGCAAAAGAACCAAGATATCTTCGCTTGGAGTGCCGCTGACCTACAAGGAGTCAGCAGAGACATAATAGAGCATTCGCTGGACATTGATCCGAGGATGAGGCCGAAGAAGCAGAGACAGAGAAAAATGTCTGAAGAAAGAACCTTAGCCGCGAAGGCAGAGGTACAAAGACTCCTGGACGCAAAGGTCATCAGAGAGGTCATATACCCGGAATGGTTGGCAAATGTGGTCCTGGTCCCCAAGAAAAATGGCAAAACGAGAATGTGCATAGATTTTACGGACCTCAACAAGGCTTGTGTCAAAGACTCCTTCCCCTTGCCAAGGATAGATACCTCTGTGGACAAAGCAGCTGGTTGTCAGAGATTCTCACTGCTGGACTGTTTCTCCGGTTACCACCAAATTTGGCTCAAAAAAGAAGACGAAGGAAAGGCAAGCTTCACAACCCCATTCGGCACGTATTGCTACACCAGAATGCCAGAAGGTCTCAAAAACGCTGGAGCAACCTTCTCCAGAATGATGGGGAAGGTTCTAGGAAGTCAGTTACAGAGAAACATCATAGCCTACGTCGACGATGTTGTCGTCATGAGCAAGCGCAAGGAAGATCATATCAAGGACCTGCAGGAAACCTTCGTCAACCTTAGATCTGCCGGGCTGAAACTTAACCCGGAGAAGTGTGTGTTCGGGGTCAGCAAGGGAAAAATGCTGGGGTATATCATCAGCTCCGAAGGAATTAGAGCTAACCCAGACAAGACAAAAGCAATCATGTCAATGGCAGAACCTTCAAACAAGAAAGAAGTGCAAAGACTGACCGGCCGAATAGCAGCCCTCAACAGATTCATTTCAAGATCGGCAGAACGGAGCCTCCCATTCTTCAAGGTGCTGAGAGGAGAAGGTAAAACAAAATGGGGTCCAGAGCAATCAGAGGCCTTCAGGCAGCTCAAGAATTACATTGCAACCAACCTGGTGGTAACAGTGCCCGAACCAAACACTCCACTACTATTGTATGTGGCTGCCTCCGAGCACGCTGTCAGTGGTGTTCTAGTGCACGAGACAAGCGACACTAAAGGAACGGTGCAAAGACCCGTTTACTACGTATCCGAAGCTTTGTCAGGAGCAAAGCTGAACTACACGGAGATAGAAAAAATCGCATACGCGGTTCTGTGTGCATCAAGGAAGCTCAAGCATTACTTCCAAAGCCATGAAATTAAAGTGCCCACTTCACAGCCATTGGGTGATATCCTTAGGAACAAAGAGGCTTCCGGACGTATAGGAAAATGGGCAGCCGAACTATCACAGTTTGATATCACCTATGTCCCCAGAACCTCCATCAAATCTCAAGCCCTGGCTGACTTCATGGCAGATTGGACACCTTCGAACAAAAACGACGAGAAGGTAATCGATCAGCCGTGGACGCTGTATACAGATGGCGCCTGGGGTCAAGCGGGAGCAGGAGCGGCAGCCGTTCTAATCGCACCATCTGGACTCAAACTAAAGTTTGCTATACGACTCGAATTCAAAGCAACAAACAACATAGCTGAGTATGAAGGTCTCATCCTCGGGCTGAACAAAGCTAAGGCTTCGGGAGCAAAGACACTACTCATCAAAACAGACTCCCAAGTGGTGGTAGGGCAAGTGGAGAAGGAATACCTAGCACACAACCCGGAGCTGGCAAGATACCTAGCCGTCGTAAGAGGCCTGGAGAGAAGGTTCAAGGGATTCACTCTGCATTACATTCCAAGAGCCGAAAACTACGAGGCAGACGAGCTTGCCAAAGCAGCAGCCAACAACACCCCCTTGCCAGAAGGAACCTTCTACCAGATTGTTGCAACACCCGCAACCGAATCGTTGCCAAAAGCCTTTCGCTCAGTCCTGCTGACAGAAAGCGAAGATTGGAGGCAGGCAATAGCTGATTGCCTCAAAGGCGAGACAGCTGTAGATGACGAAGCAACAGCCAAGAGGATGGAGGCAAGAGCAAGGAATTACACCTTCATCGACGGGACCCTGTACAAGAAAGGCGTAGTCCAACCTTTGCTGAGGTGCATATCACAAAACGAGGGCAGAGAACTCCTACAAGAGATACACTCCGGGATGTGCGGGTCTCACATTGGACCTCGCGCATTGTCTGCTAAAGCATTAATACAAGGCTTCTACTGGCCAACTCACATTAAAGATGCTGAAGAAATAGTGAAGACATGCAAAGCCTGCCAAACCTTCTCACCAATTCAGTCAGGACCTTCAGCACTAACTCAGCTCATACCAGCATCATGGCCGTTGCAGAGATGGGGAATGGACCTGGTAGGACCAATGCCAACTGCCCAGGGGGGAAACAAATTCGCCGTCGTGGCCATCGAATACTTCACAAGATGGATCGAAGCTAAGCCACTGGCAACCATAACCTCTGAAACAATCAGGAAATTTTTCTGGCAGAACATAGTCTGCAGATTCGGAGTTCCACGCTTGCTCACAGTTGACAACGGGAAGCAGTTTGATTCAGACAGTTTTAAGGAATTCTACCATCACATAGGAACCAAAATTGCTTTCGCATCTGTTTATCACCCAGAGTCAAACGGGGCCGTGGAGAGAGCAAACAGAACAATATTCTCCGCAATCTCCAAGACCTTACTCAACCTACGCAAGGGGAAATGGGTTGAAGAACTACCAAGAGTTGTATGGTCACATAACACAACAGTTTCAAGAACAACTGGATTCACTCCATTCAAGCTCTTGTATGGGGAAGAGACAATGTTGCCCGAAGAAATCAAGCATCAAAGCCTGCGTTCCATGAAGCAGCAGTTGGCTGAAGATGAAGAGTACTGCAAGGAAACCTTAGAATCAATAAGACTTGAGGCAGTGGAGAACATTACCAGGTATCAACAAGAAACCAAGAATTGGAGAGACCGCAAGGTAGTACGAAAAGACATACAAAATGGAGACCTGGTGCTCAGGAAAATAGGAGATCACCCAAACGCTGGTAAATTGCAACCCAAGTGGGAAGGACCTTACACAGCAATACAAGCGGGCAGGTCGGGATCCTTCTACCTGAAAGACCTCGAAGGTAGAACCTCCACCCACACGTGGAACATCGACAATCTACGTAGATTTTACATTTGAGTGTAAGGATGACCCCTGCAAAATAAGCGGCGGCATCCACATCCCTAAATACGCTTGTTTTCTTTTTCTCTACTCTTTCGCATTCCAAGGTCTGCACTCTTTTCCTCACAGGGGTACTCCTACCAGGAGGTGGGGTTTTTAACGAGGCAGAACCTATGTAAAAACCTCTGAAATATAAAGAGGAATCCACCCCAGAACCAAAGCCCAAAAAGTCAAAAAACAGCCAGCAACGAGGCTGTAGCATTCGACAAAACATCACGTGATCACAAGGACCCTCCGCAGCTTTCATCCAAAAGATAAGAAAGCTCGGAACGTCCTCAAAGGTGAAAAAACACCAAATCCTTAGCAAAAGACCTAGCCAAGAGCCGGGCAGCAAGGATAGCATGGCCAAAAAGTGAAAAAGTCCTGTCCTCCTCAGGCATCACAACATGGCCAGAAGGAACAAAACCTTCAAACCTGACAAAGACCTGAGGAAAATCAGGCATCAGGAACTATATTATTTTTGCCAAAAGGCAGCGGAGGTTTAACATTCACAAGACAGACCTCAACAAAATTCACATAACCTTCACCAAAATAAGGTCGAAGGTATTCTGCTACTCTAAGCAGACCCCCAACAAACAAAGTGTGAAATTAAAACGAAACTACAATAACCCTCAGTCAGGTACAGCAAAACCAACTACCACAACAACCATCAATAACCCGACAATAATTTTTAACCTAACTAAGTACATAAAATAAATGCACGAAAGCCTATAAAACAAGACTAAACCTGCCCCCCACCCTCAATCAGGATCAGTATACAAAGACCCGATCATCAAGTGCAAACCTAGCAGTCAAAAAGCAAAAATCCTAGGCCACCATGGAAGCAGGAGTTAGCCTCACAACAGCAACAAAAGTTTGTATCGCACGAAGCTTCGTAATACTAGAACTGCGGCGTTGTGATGAACATCGACCACAAAGTCGTGTACAGCCACAACAGAAACAATGGAAGTCAGACTCAGAGGTCTCTGAAGGGTATCGCACGAAGTCTCGTAACGTCCCTTCAGAACCTCCGACTCAGATAGCCGAAGGTTCTCCTCGACAACACTCCACGGGAGTCGAGCAAAGGAAAAAAATAGCACAATTCAGCGAACGATCCTTCGCATCAAAAAAGTCGAAGGTTCTAAGGCCAAGAAACGGCGACCCTCCGCGCAAGAAAAAATCAACAACACCTTCGCAACATCAAGCATCAAGAACAAGCAATCCACAGCAACACAAAGATCCTTAGGATCAACACCACCGTGACGTTGCAATATATAAATGCTGTAGTGCGAAGGTTGTAATAAAAATGAGATCGAAGGTTGTAGCAAACTTAAAAACTATATTATTGATGAATAAATCATTACAAAAAGTTCGTTTACAAGAAAAGAAAAAAATCATCCTTCGACACATAAAAAGTCGAAGGTTATAGGTAGCTTGTACAAGTCAAACTTACAAATCCTCCTTCGACTAAACAACCGAAGGATCTATGAGTCACGTAGAGTCACGTACAAATTATAGCGCGAACGTTGTCAAAATTAAAAGGTGCGGAGACCATGTGGTAAAAATGTCTGATCTTTATTAACCATATACAATGTACATAACAGAAGCTTACAACAAAAAACGAGAAACATCCTCCGACCGTAAAACGTCGAAGGTTCTAAGACCCTCGCACAATTCTAACATACGAATCTGGAAAAAGCCTAAGATCATCACAGTAATCACGAACAAGGAAATCAACTAAGTCATCTATACTACGCGTAGGATACTTATGGCGCCACCAGTCAATTAGATAACCCCTCGCGTACAAATCTCCACGCTTGAACGTCACCGGGGTAACGTAACTTCCTTCGACAAAGTTCGAAGGAAGATCTTCCAACGGAGCAGAACTCACAACCTGCGCAGAAAATAACAACTTCAAAGACAACACAAACGAAGGATAAAACCAAAAAGCCAAACGAAGCTTTCGAACCTCCGGAAAACCTTGAAGAAAAGGCTCGGCAACATCCTCAGAAGCCTCCGCCACCCAGCGTACCCTATCCCTCTCACCAAAGATGCGAAGGATGGGATATGGCAACTACATAAACACATCAAATCATGTCAAAAAATACAAGCAAAACCTACGATAAACGAAAAGAAAAACAAAAACCTCCACCTAAGCCGGAGGCCATGAACCTCGGCGCGCAAACGACTGGATAAATCCAGATCCTTCGCCATCAATATCATATCCAACAAACTCGAACATATCCACCAATCTCATGTTAGGGAAGGCAACTCGCCAGTACTCCCACAATTCGCCAGAAACATAAATCCCTTTGTAAAAAATCGAAAGGGGAGTAATGAAATGATCCTGCGCAGGTCCTCCGCCAGAGACCTGCGCAGGATCAAAGTGTAAAACAAAGGCTTATCTGAAAACAACTTAATATATTACATTTTCAACAGTCTTTACAACTTAAGCAAAACCTCCGGCCTTAATTACAAAAAAGCGTCACATGCTTGGACGCAAAAAAGACTAAGATAAACCTAAAAACTAACAAGCCTCACACCTGAGGCGGAGGAGGAGCAGAAGTCTCGGGCAGCTCTGAAACCTTGGCACCAGATCCCTCCGGAGCCTTGGCACCAGCATCACGAGCCTCCGCTTCAGTCTGGGTCGGAGGACGCGCCTCCCTCGGTGGACGCGAAGGACCGGCCTTGTCAACCTTAGCCTCCTTCTTCGCAATCTCCTACAAATATCCATCTTAAGTAACATTGCAAAGCAGCAAAGCGAAATACAAAAAGAAAAAAAAACAAATCAACAATACCTCAGCGCGACGAGCCTCCGCCATCTTCTTCGCCTCAGCCCGCCCAAACCTAATCCAGAACGAACTGATAAAGTTCCGGACAGATTTGCGCAGGCTAGGGGTGCCTTCGCCAACGTCCTCCGCCGCAGCAAATTCCTCCTTGGCGACTCCCTCCGCGTGAGAGCAACCTCCGCGGCGTAAAAGCCTGGCGAAGGAGCTAACCGCGGCCAAAGCCCCAAAATCAACAGCACCTCCGACAAAGTCGGGGAGCATGCGGATATGAGACTTCAGCCATGCGAGGGCAGCCCCAACATCGCCGCCGGGCGGAGGAGCAGAGGTGCTTCCCCCAAACTTCGCAAGCGAGTCGGCATAGAGCCCAACAATAGCTGCAGCCTCCGCTTCCGCCTTCTGTATGCGAGTCTGCAGCTCAACCGCAGACGTCCGCTCAGCATCAAGCTCTTTGCGAAGGCGTTCAGCAATGTCCTCCGCCTTCTCGGCTCGCTGCAGGGCTAAGTCCCTAACTCTCCCCGCCTCAGCGACACTTGTGCGGAGGACCGCCGCCGAAGCTTCGGCATCTTCTTTCTCTTTCTTCAGAACCTCCGATCCAACCTTATAGTCATCCCTCTCCTTTCTCAGGGAATCAATCTCCTTCCTGACGGAGGAAAACTCCTTAACCTCCTCCGACAGACGAGCCTTCTCAGCCTCCAAGGTCTCGTTCTCCTTCTTCAGAGCACCAATCGCCTCATCACGGCAGATAACCTCCCGGGAGCAACGCTCCTCCAAGGCGGCAGCCATGTGATGACCCTGATCAAAAATAAATAGTTACAACAAACCTCCGAGTGAAAAACCGCGAAGGAAGATATAACAAATCACAAACATACAAGGCTATGGTGCTCATATTGCACGCGAAGGAGCGTGTCAAAGTCCATGCCGCGGAGCTTCTGACGAAAACGATCTGTAAAGCAAAAACAAGTAAGAAAAAACATCGTAAGAAACAAAAAACCTTTGGCGGAGGCCAGAACACGAACCTCCGACCAAGGAATGAACCTCGCGCAAGGCATCAGTCCAACCTATGATCGAAGGATCAGAAGCACCTGCGCATAACAAAAACAAACCTTAGAATAAAAAGCCAAAAACAAACCAAACTGTTGAACCAAAAAGAAGAAACTCACCGGGACCAAGAACATCAGCAGGCGAAGGCCTGTTGGCCAACGCAGAAGGCGCAGGCTCACGCGGCGGAGGAACGGCAAGTCCTTCCTGCGCAACGCTGGCGCCTTTAGCCATCTCCTCCGCGGTAGCCAGCCCAGCAAAAACATCCGCTGAAAGATAAACCAAAAACATGAGACCAAGTCAATCAAAACTTGCAGAAAAACAAATAATCAACAAAAAATCATTACCCATGTACAACGAATTAATACCGTCACCAGCCGGACGAAGGGGAGCCTCCGCCCTCCTGATCCTCCGAACAGAGGCGGACTCAGCTTCATCGCTGGACTCCACCTGAACCTCCTTAGGCGGAGATCCTCCTCCACCCAAAGCCTCCCGCGCAGGACTCTTGGCCACCACAGGATTCGCCTCCCGCGCAGGACTCGCCTCAGGAGCCTCCGCATCGGAAGACTCCTCCCCAAGAAGGGACGCAAAAGGCGCGCGTATAGAAGAGACCGCGCGTGAGGCCTCAACCTCAGGAACTCCACCAGCAGGAGCAGCCTCCGCAGGAACAGAAGCCACCGAGTTGGACTCGGCAGCAGAAGAGCGAGCGGAGGAAGACTCCACAGGAGTCTCCAACACAACCTCCGCCTTGCGCTTCTTAGCAAGTTGCTTCACAGCGCCGCCACCCTTCCTCTTCCTAGCCTCCGCCGCAGCAACGGCCTTGGAGGAATCCTTCTTCTTCTCCAACCCCAACAAAACATCCGGAGGAACAACGTAATCCTCATATTCAATCCCCAATTCCTCAAACACTCGGTTAAAGCGGGGCATCGTGCCCAGTGCAGACCTCCGCTGGAGATACTCCTTCTCCGAAATCTTCCCGACGATCCTCCGAGTGGAAACCTCCACTCGATCAAGGAAGGACTCCTTGGTCTCATCCTCCGGAATACCCGCGCCAAACCGGGGAAACGGCAAACCTTCCGGAGGACCAAACACAGGGACTTGCACCATCTCAATGGTGAACTCATCGGTCCTGCGGCCAAGGGGCCAGTAGTCAGCAGCGACCATCTCCTCAACCAAATCCCGGCCTCCGGAATATCGGCATGCCAGCGCAAATGCCTTATCACAAGCCAGTCGCTCCTCCGACATCTCCTGCGAAGGATCAACCTTCGAGAAAGGCTTCAGCTCCTTCATCAACGACGCGTAAGGATAAACTTTATCAACGCTGCCGTCATCTAAAGTCTTCGACGCAGCGGGGGTCCTCACGTAGAACCAGGCTCTCATCCAATCCTTCTCCCACTTACCCTTTTGGCAGTAGGAGATCTCGCACCTTGGCCCAGGCATTGTGCGGCGCGGCATGAACGCGCAGCTTCCAAACTGCGCAATGCACTCAACACCTTCGGCATCCTTCACCTTCTTAGGTTGACGCTGAAGTTCAAAATACGAGCAGAAAGTATCAATGTGGGGCATTGCTCCGTAGGATTCACACGCCCAGGCGAATTTGCTAAGTGTCAGTATCCCATTGGGACTGAAATGCTGTAGCTCCACGTTGAAACTCTCCATCACTTCGCGAAGGAAATGATATGGAGGCATCCGAAGCCCGCAGGTGAAGAAATCCCTAAAAACAACAGCATAACCTTCACCAGGCGCAGGCACCGTTTGACCCGCAGGAGGAGCCTCCGCCCGACCATCCTTGAAAAACCTAGCCTCAACCATGTCAGCGATATCCTCCGTCCTCACAGTCGACTGCCCGAACTCAAAAGTAATCGCCGCCATCTCCTCAAACTCCTTCGCACTGATCAAGTCACCAACAGAAGCTTCGACGTCAGATAACGTCTCCTCCAGATCTCGAGCTGCGGCCACCTCAAGCATCCACTCCTCAAACCTCCGCAGCCAACCTCCAGACCTCACACTAAGGAAGTTGCGCAAAGGACCAGAAAAATCTGACCTCGAAGGACGCGGTGAAGGAAGCTGAGCCACCGTAAAACCTCCGACAATACTTTAGAACTAAACAAAAACGCACGCGAGCAGCTCAGAGAGAAAGATGTAGCGAAGGAAGGTGTGCAGGCAATGAGCAGCAGGGGTGAGAGCTCAAAGCTCCCCAGCATCCCCTTTTATAGGGGGGGGCCTGCGACCGCGCGGCCGTTGCGATTCCCCGCGCCCAACGGCTATAAGCGGAGGAATCGGCCAGACCGTTGCGCTTCGTCAATGCCAACGGCTAACTCCAACGGCAATAACATCCTCCGCAATCCTCCGCAATCTAACGCGCGTAGGATATCATACTAACATAGCAGCAATGATCGGAGGATCCCGGCAAAATAAAGAAACCAAGAAAATTTATGACTAAGTAAAAGAAACAGTTATCCAACATTTGCTAACAAACACATCCTGCGCACCAGGGGGGAAGGGAGCAACCATGCTCATAGTCTCCGCAGCGTAGCATGTTTTTGAGCACATGGACCGCAGGAGTGCCATTAGCCCAAAAAGGGGGGAACTGTTGGGGAAAAGCTGCATCCTTCCCCCTGGTAGCGTCGGAGGTTCTCCTTCACCTGAGGAACCTTCGACGCCTGAAACGTCGGAGGATATCCTTCGACGGGAAATGCTAATGTTGACGACTCGTCTGGTCGTGCAAAGTGTGTGCAGGGACTGAGACACCGGCGGAGGTCCAGGAGCGAGGAAAGGTTGGAACCTCCGACCCTCCCGGGTCCGAGGATGGCGGGAGAACGCAGCCAGGCCAAGGAACCTCCGACTGGACCAGGCTAAGGAGGAACTCCCGGGGAGGCCGGGTCGAGCAACCTCCGACCAGCCGGGCTGCGGAACCTCCGACACCAAAGCGTCGGAGGATCCGCAACTGGGCGGAGGATCCAAGCCTCCGACCTGCTGGGGCCCCAGTCAAAGGATGAACGAAGGGTTTGCAATGTGAAATTACGCGGGTGTATTAGGGTCAGTAGACTGCGATGAAAGAATATGCTGGAATATTCCCCCACCGTCACGGGGCATTTATGTAAATGTCATTGGGTCGGTTTCCGGGCCCTATATAAGGGGCGTGATGCCGCCATTAATAAGGGAGAGCATTCACTGTGTTCACCTACTGTTGAGCCCGCTGCTCGTCGGAGCTCAGACCTCTCACGGCACCGAGTGAGAAGGTTCTCTATTCATCGTACTGCTGGGGAGTGCGGAGAGCATCTCCCCAACATTTAATTACACCCGAAATTTAAAAAAACTTTTTAAGATTTTGTCATCCTATTGAATCTTACAACACATACATGAAGCATTAAATATAAATAAAAAAAATCATCCTTTCCAAATTATGAGTCACTCAAAGAATCTTGGAGAGTCAAATTATTTTAATTTTGATCAAATTTATATGATAAAATAATACGTAATATTTAATGTAAAAACAGCCAGTCAAAATGATTAATTGGAATTCCAATTAATCATTGAAGAAATAAAAAAGGAATTAAAGAAAATAAAAAAATCCAAGTCTTAAATGAAAGGGTCTGGTTGGAATTATAATGTCAACTTAGTATCATTAAGTTGTTCGTTACCTATTTGATGTTATAATCTTTGTAATTCTCTCTATAATTTTGGTCAAATTTGAAATGTTTTGACTCTCCAATGTTTTTGGAATAACTTACAATTTAGAATGGAGAGAGTAGTAACTAATTACATAATTTATCTATAATTTAAGAGACAAATCTTTTGAGCCTATTCAATTTATAGTTGAACAATAATTACCAAATACAAAAAAAAATGCTACACAAATTTTTTTTCATGGTTTTCGGGAGAAACGGAAAAGGATTGAGCACCTTTCCCCTCGCTTTCCCACCGCACGCTGGCGCAACGAACGCGCTCCACAGCAATCACCTGGCCGCGACCTCGTCTCCTCCTCGAGCTGCCATCGTCCACCGCCGCTCTCCAGGCTCCAACCGTGTGCGAAGATCGACGAAGCAGGCGCGGCAGCCGTCGTCGACCACTTGTCCCCCGCCTCCCCTGTACGGAAACTCAATATACTAGCTCCAATCCAAATTGACAGGCTCCGGCACGAGGAACCTGTCAAACGCGCAACCAATACCAGTTCCGTCTCCACGCCTACCGCTCCAGACTATAAAACCTGCCGCGCGCCCCCATTCCCTTAGCATCGCATCGCATCGCATCCATCTCTCTCTCTCTCAGTCTCAGCTCTGCAAGCTTCGCCTGCAGCAAGCACGACCAGTCAGCACGCAGAGGTCAGATAGCTAGCAAGCTACACCTACTGCAAGTCTGCAACTCAGGAGCCCATGGCCGCTTCCTCCTGCTTCTCGTCCCCCGCCACGGCGTTTGCGGCGTGCTGCATGCTCTTGCTCGCCCTATCTGGAGCCGCGCTCGGTCACCGTCCCAGCGGCGGCGGCGGCTCGGCGCTGAGCTCCACGTTCTACGACGCGACCTGCCCCAGCGCCTACGACGTCGTCCGGCGCGTCATCCAGGACGCGCGCGTCTCCGACGCTCGCATCCCGGCCAGCCTCATCCGCCTCCATTTCCACGACTGTTTCGTCACCGTGAGCACCGGCGTTATATTAGTCATTGTCCATGACTCTTCCACGTACTACACGCATTGCTTCCATCTGACAATACACGCTTAATTATTTCTTTCATTTCAGGGTTGCGACGGCTCGCTCCTGCTGGACGACGACCTCCCGGCGATCCAGACCGAGAAGCGTGTGCCCGCCAACAACAACTCGGCGCGTGGCTTTCCGGTGGTCGACGACATCAAGAGCGCGCTGGAGGAAGCGTGCCCCGGCATCGTCTCCTGCGCCGACATCCTCGCCCTTGCAGCTGAGATCTCCGTCGAACTCGTATGCACTCGAGACCTCACTAGATCTTTCATCAACCCGCGCCGACTCTACCTATCACGCTCACGCCTGATGATGTGAACTGACGGAAGGAACCATGCATGGATCGCTATATATGCAGGCTGGAGGACCACGGTGGAGCGTGCTTCTTGGCCGGCGAGACGGCACGACGACCAACGTCCAGAGCGCCAGGAACCTGCCCAACTTCTTCGACCCCCTGAGCGTCCTCCAGGAGAAGTTTAGAAACGTCAACCTCGACGACACTGACCTCGTCGCCCTCCAAGGTAATCAATCTACATCTACTTAGTAACTTAGCGACGTAGGAGTAGCAAAACAAACAGTTCAAGCTTAGAAAGCTCAGCGTGTGCCTTGTCACAAATCTCAACATATTTGCTATTTCTACTTCAGGAGCGCACACATTCGGCAAAGTGCAGTGCCAATTCACGCAGCAGAATTGCACGGCCGGGCAGTCTAGAGGCGCATTGGAGAACTTGGACCAGGTCACACCCAAGGTGTTCGACAACAAGTATTACAGCAACCTCTTACAGGGCCACGCTCAGCTCCCGTCCGACCAGGTTATGCTGTCGGACCCTTCTGCGGCTGCGACCACGGCTCCCATTGTTCATCGGTTCGCAGGCAACCAACAGGAGTTTTTCAGAAACTTCGCAGCATCCATGATTAAGATGGGAAACATTAGCCCACTGACAGGGAAGGATGGGGAGATCAGGAACAACTGCCGGAGGGTTAACAAACGCTACTGAATCTGAATATATTGGTCCAATTCGATTGATTCCATTTTTCTCTTAACCAAAATGTGAGGCTTTTGTGTAAATGATTCTTCTGTTTCCATTTCTCAATCTTTGTAACCGTAAGGTGTTTCTCTTACATTTTCCCCTTCTGTAAAGCAAATGTAAAAACGTTCTCATGCTGGTCGTTTGTCCATTTCACCAAAATTGAGTTCATGCAATTATTTATGGCTCTAGCACGGCATAAATTTTTAAACTTACATAAATATTAAGAGAATTTTTAAACGTCATGTAATTTGGAACAAAGAGAGTAGTAGCATGTAAATGGCCCCAAGTGATTGAGTGGTGTGTAAGAAGGCCCTTGCAAGACCATATAAGAGCATCTCCATTTAGAGCAGGATCATGTTTAGGGTATCTCTAATGGAGATGCTCTTATATATGGCTCAATGTAATGCCTAAATTTTTTAGAAAACGAGTTGGACATTTTATTAACTATATTATTAATTATACAAAGGTAAAATTACATCTAGCCCCATTCAAGGGGACCTTTGTAGGAAAAAAGAAACTATATTGAAGTTCTTCTTAGGTCTACACCGTACCATTTTCATCGCCTCCAGCTAGGACATATGCCACGAGTCGCTCTCCTCTCTTCCTTGGTAGAAGTAGAAAAGGATGGCGAGTAGAAGCTCGAAACCATTCTCCAACAGATGAAGAAGCATCGCAATTAATAATTGGCATGTTAGCATGTCGAACAAATCAACATGTTCTTGAAACATTGAAATGTCCCGACGATAGAAAGCCGTCAGCTGTTTCTTCATCATGAGGAAAACAATCTGATGCTTCTCTCCTTTATGGCAGACAACAATTGATGGATGGAAAAGAATCCATCAAGAGGTTTAAAAACCTCCAACCAAAACTATGAGCCTAGGTAAAGAAAATTAGAAAAACACGCATCTCCATTGTCAGAGCATCTCCAAAAGACTGTGTAAAGTTGATCTTTAAAAATTAGGATTTAGAGGATATGTAAAATAGATAGCCTTCCAAATAATTGAAGCACCGTAACAGTCTCTTTAAAAGTTCGGCCATTATCAATATATATTTGATTGGATCACATCAATAGGTAAGATTTTTTCCCGTCAAAAATTGGACTGTATGTAGACAAGAATCGCTAGGTCGAGACGGATAGCGAGTGACACCCCTCACCAATTCTACCGACCTAGCATTTTGGAAATCGACATAACGATACTGTTGGAGACATTTATTTTGTCCACAAACTCAAAATTGGACTGCATGCAAAACTTGAGTCTCTTGGAGACGCTCTATGGCTACCAGAGTTGGCCTAGAAGGACAAAAAGTTGGCAGTGGGCACACCTGCACCACCAAGATCTAAAAATAAACCCTAACCAAAACTGTTAACTATATATTTTTTGAGATAACAGAGTACAACGCAGACAATTTTTTGAGATAACAGAGTACAACGCAGACACTCAACACGCACGCACACTCACCCCTATGAACACACGTACGCAAACCATACCCCTATGAGCACCTACGAAGGACTGAGCCGGCAAATCTTGAAGTTCACGAAGTCACCACAGGCGCCTCGTTGTCGACGGGCACGTCGCCTACCACTTAATGCATAGCGCCGGTAAATTCTGGAATAAATCCAGAATTAAGTGCCGCACCCAGGATTTGAACCTTGGGTGGGAGCCTCCCAACCAATGGCCTTTGCCATTGCGCCGTGAACCTCTTGGCAAAACTGTTAACTATATGCAATGATTATCCACCTCCTACGGCTTTCAAAGAGGCCGTGGTTATTCAACTACTACGGTGTCGAAAGGGAGGTAATACCTCAAATGAATCTAAGCCTTTGATTTTTTTAAACATTAAAATTAATTAATCAAATAATTAATTAATATAGGAGAAAAAAATATTGTTGAATCCTCAAATCATGGAGACAAAAGCCATAGGTGCCCTCCTCCCTTCCACAAGCCGTGTGGCCCTTCCTTTTCAATGGTTAGTGGATAATCGTAAAAATAAGAAACATGCAGCCCCACATACCCCCACATATATTGTGTCAAGAAAATATTTGTTGATAAATATATTCTAGACCTTTTACACTCATTATTTAAACTTGTAGACATACAATTGTATGATTGTATTTTCCGTCAAAAAAATATACGGTTGTATTAAAGTTGTTAAATAGTACACAAAAGTCTAATGAGAAACATGTCATGTTAACTAATAAAACCCATTAAACAAATCATATAATGTGATAATGAACACATCATGTCACGTCACATGCAAATCCGACATGTTTTTTTTTGCGATCTACAAATCCGACACGTTGATACACATGCAAATTCAAATGTATTAAGTCACATTACATACAAAAAGTGATCTAAATCTAGATATATCAAGTTCAAAAAACAAAAAAAAAGACTTATGATTTCCCCTGACCATACATGCATGCATCAATCAAATCTAAAAAAAGATTATTTAAATCTCAAAATTTCCTAATTTATCATTCTTTATATAATAAACATATATATATTTCAATTATTACCTCATTGAAGGTAATATGTGACTATAACCGTCCGATGGAAACATTTAAGAGTTGCACAACAAAGCCCGTGGATGACTCAAGTCACCGTCCTGTAGATAGGAAAAGAGATGCTGCAGCGCATGGCAATGCGTACTTAGTCTCAGGGAATTAGTGATTGGGCCTGAAAGTGTTGTGAATAAGTTTGGTCCATCATGAGGGCGGCGGCCCATCAGTTGGGGTGGTTCATTTGCGCTTTTGAAGCTACGCTCTGGGAACGAAAGCGTCGACGTCCTGCTTCGCAAGCATGGCTGCCGCCTGCGGAACAGCGAACAAGATTGACTTTTCCATGTCCAAACTGGTTACGGGCACTCTCTCGTGAACATCAACTACACTGGCATGCTTCTTCCTCAGCTCGGAGCATGCCTCTCGCTCGCTGACCCGCCCGGCCACTCCATTGCCGTTTGCCCATTTCCTCGCAGCTGCAGGCATGGTTGGTCGCCGGTGTGCGATATGATGGCAGGACAGGACACCCCACCCTAGTATCCTACCCCAGTGCTGTTTCTTTCGATTACATATATTTCAGGAGAAACGGAGAAGGATTTGATCGAGCACCTATCGCTTTCCCACCGCGCGCTGGCGCAACGAACACGCTCCCCATCCATCAGCAATCACCTCGCCATGAGACCTCGTCTCCTCCTCGAGCCGCCATCGTCCACCTCCGCTCTCCAGTCTCGAGGCTCCAGCTACCGAACCGAAGAGTATATCCGCAGCAACCGTGTGCGAAGGCAAAGGTGCGGCAGCCGTCATCCACTTGTACCCTCCCCTGTACGGAAACTAACACGGAGTACTATTACTATAGCTCCAAATTGACATGCTCAAACGCGCAACAAATGAACAAATACCAGTTCCGTCCCAGCAAATAGTCTCGGCGCCTACCGCTCGACACTATAAAACCTGCCGCGCGCACCCTTTCCCGTCGCATCCAGCTCTCTCTCAGCTCTGCAAGCTTCGTCTGCAGCAAGCAGCAGTCCCCAGCTCTCTTCAGAGGTCAGATAGCTAGCAAGTTACACCTACTGCAAGTCTGCAACTCGGGACTCCATGGCCATGGCCGCTTCCTCCTGCTTCTCGTCTCCGGCCTCGGCGTTAGCGGCGGTCTGCGTGCTCTTGCTCGCCCTAGCTGGAGCCGCGGTCGGTCACCGTCCCAGCGGCGGCTCGGCGCTGAGCTCCGCGTTCTACGACGCGTCGTGCCCCAGCGCCTACGACGTCGTCCGGCGCGTCATCCAGGACGCTCGCGTCTCCGACGCTCGCATCCCGGCCAGCCTCATCCGCCTCCATTTCCACGACTGCTTCGTTAACGTACGCGCGAACAGCTGCGCTGATTTGTATCTCCTCTGAATTCTGACATATATTGCATCATCTGACACGAACGTCCGTCCGTACTACGCTGATCTGTTTCAGGGTTGCGACGGCTCGCTCCTGCTGGACGACGACCTCCAGGCGATCCAGACCGAGAAGCGTGTGCCCGCCAACAACAACTCGGCGCGTGGCTTTCCGGTGGTCGACGACATCAAGAGCGCGCTGGAGGAAGCGTGCCCCGGCATCGTCTCCTGCGCCGACATCCTCGCCCTGGCAGCCGAGATCTCCGTCGAACTCGTAAGCACTCGAGAAGAGAACTCACTCTTTCATCAACCGGCGCGGCTACCTCTATGTATCACACCCACTCTGATGCTGTGAACTGACGGAACGAACCATGCATGGATCGGTGTGCAGGCTGGAGGACCACGGTGGAGGGTGCTTCTTGGCCGGCGAGACGCCACGACGACCAACGTCCAGAGCGCCAGGAACCTACCCAACTTCTTCGACCCCCTAAGCGTCCTCCAGGAGAAGTTTAGAAACCTTAACCTCGACGACACTGACCTCGTCGCCCTCCAAGGTAATCAATCTACATCTACTTATCGATGTAGCAACACAAACAGTTCAAGCCTTAGAAAGCTCAGCATGTGCCTTGTCACAAATCTGAACATATTTGTTATTTCTACTCCATTCAGGAGCGCACACATTTGGCAAAGTACAGTGCCAGTTCACGCAGCAGAATTGCACTGCTGGCCAGTCCCGCGGCGCACTGGAGAACTTGGACCAGGTCACACCCAAGGTGTTCGACAACAAATATTACAGCAACCTTTTACAAGGCCGCGCTCAGCTCCCGTCCGACCAGGTTATGCTATCGGACCCTTCTGCAGCGACAACCACTGCTCCCATTGTTCATCGGTTCGCAAGCAACCAACAGGACTTCTTCAGAAACTTCGCGGCATCCATGATTAAGATGGGAAACATTAGCCCGCTGACAGGAAAGGATGGGGAGATCAGGAACAATTGCCGGAGGGTTAACAAACACTACTGAATCTAAATACATCAATTCAATTTGATCGACTCCATTTTTTTAACCAAATGCAAGGCTTGTGTAAATGATTCTTCTGTTTCCATTTTTCAATCTTTGTAACTATAAGATGTTCATCTCACATATTTTTTCCCCTGGAAAGCAAATGTAAAAAACGTTCTCACGCTGATCGTCGTTTGTCCTTAGAATTCTTTTTTTTTTAATATCAAACTAGCTCATCGCTCCAGCATGCATGGCTTACAATTTTAACTTACATCAATATTAAAAGCTTTGTGAATTAATTTAGTATGTATAATTAGTCAAAATTGATTACCTTTACTCTATTTTATTCATTTCCTAACACAATGCCTATTTAGATACTTATAATCTCTATTGGTTGTGATAATTTATCAATTTCTCTAATAATGACCAGATCTTTAAAATTATTATGATAGTTTTTAGAATTTATTATTTTTCTAAAGTATCTAGTGAGGATCAATGTGAAAGTTCTATTTATGGCCTCCGGTTAGTAATGCTAAATGTCATACTTAGTTAGAATATAAGTTTATGTTATATGAGCTCTTATTGCATCTCTTTTTTTTTGTAACATCATGAATCAGTATTTTGGTTTTCAATTTTGATCTTATATTTGTTGCAATTATTTTAATCCACTTGAAACTGCAATGGCTATTGTACCTTTTATTCAAAAATTTTGTTTTATGTTTTACTAATTCATTTTTATTTTATTTTAAAAAAAGGTTCAAAGTCTTATACTAAACTCTTAGTTACTGCAGTAGAATAAATAGTCATTTTAGTCAGCACAACACTCAAGATGTTGTAAAATTTCCATATCAAAGAATTACATGTAAAGTAGTATTGTTTTATAAAAACTTTGAGTGCTAAATTTTAAACTGAATATATATATATATATACACACACACACACACACACATACATACTGTACAAAATTATTATGATGCGGTATTAATATAACTTAAAGTGAATTATCAGTGTCATTTGTTTGTAATTTGTTAAGGAATTTTTTTTTCATGATTTATAAACTTTTAAAATAAATATCTGTTACTTGATCAACGTAGTGACACATATCATTTATGTTTACCTTTAATTTGATATCACATTTTGTGGTTATTGAAATATTTTCTATAATAGTTTATATTTGTATTTAGAAGTAGATTCTAGGTATATGATAGTTTGTTTTTATATCAGCATATGTGGGTACTTTAGATATATATCAAACAGTTACTCTATATATTTGGCAAATATCAATAATTTTAAAGCTAATTTAGGTGATTACTTTGCTTTATCTTACGTAGTGGCACGCTGAGTAATTTTGATGCAAAATTAAGGGTTATTTTAAATTATCTTTCATAATGGAGACTTGACAATTATATGCAAATTTATAGATTACTTTATACATATTTTTATAATAGTATACATGGGTAATTTTTTTGGTAAACCTTTCGATCCGATGGTTATTAACTTATTATTGACGATGATGATTAGATTCTACAAAATTAGGATCGGATGAGATTATTTTAAATTATCATAGTAGTAAAGAAAATCAACTTGTAATCTTTCCTCCGAACTATATAAGGCCAGCAGAAGTTCCTACACTAGGATATCCAATAGACATCTCATCCCAACAAACAACAAACATCCTAGAGCTTCATCATGCAACATCCCCTTGATGTCCCTTGACACACCTCACCGATCAATATATCCATGGATGCATGGACATCCCACAGAGACGCTATACATCCACCAACACTTGATTAGGGTATTACCTCACAATGAGGGCCTAAACCTATATAAATTTGTGTCTTCCGATGAGTTCTTGATTCGGCCCATAACCCTATTATCGTCATTAGAAATACACAACCCAATACTCATTGCTAGTGACAAAGCACCAACATAGTGGCTAGCAATGTATTGGCCATTAACCAAACCATTTACCCTATGCCATGGTCGTGTAGCAATGTGTTCATGGGAAAAAAGTGAGGGAGGAAGTGCATTATGAGGGTGGAACATGTCACATTTCTGGATGATAGGTTTACTTGGGCAGACCAAGGGCTTCGTGACTCTGTTTATTTGAAGTCATTTGAGGGATTCAGTTGACAGACCACCCCTGGAAAACATTTTCTACAGGTGATTGATATTATTTACTGTTGATAACACGAACCGCCCCACAAAGCTCAATTTTTGAGGTAGTTGGTAAGATGGCTCCTCTTTAAAAATAGTTTCGGCTGAAGTAAATTCATAACGTTTAAACTAAAGCTAGATAAAGACAAACTTTACATCAAAATTTTAACGTTCATGTAAAACTTAATAATTGATAGTTTTTTTATTCACAGTTTGTGCCAGATATGTTTGTTGAATTCTTAGATCGATACATACTATATGCAAAGTTACAAAGCTTTATGAGATGTAAGAAATTAGATGAATATTTAATTGCACAATTAGTTTAGGTCAAAAGATTCAGTAAAATATTTGT
This sequence comes from Sorghum bicolor, assembly GCF_000003195.3. Lineage (NCBI taxonomy): Eukaryota > Viridiplantae > Streptophyta > Magnoliopsida > Poales > Poaceae > Sorghum > Sorghum bicolor. The sequence goes on from NC_012878.2 coordinate 50,204,944, forward strand.
AGAAGTTATTAAGACAAAATAATACTCCTTTGATTCCAAACTATAAAGATGTTTTGGTTTTTTAGACGCATAGCTTTTGCTATACACTTAGATATACACTATATTTAGATATATAATAAAACAAGTGATTGAGTGGTGTGGTAAGAGGGCTCACGCAAGACAAGACGTCACATTTCTACTGTTTTCTACTTTTACAAGTTTAGTTTAAAAACAGTTTGAAGGATGGTTGCTAACACCCTCCACCCTAGAGACGTCTGATAGAAGTGATGTTAAAAAAAATGGTCAAAAATGATTTTCAGAATTTATCGGTGATGTTCATAATCACTTCTATACCAATACAAGCTGGAGCTGAGCATTTTGCTTCTAACTTTTGATCCATTTGGCTTCATGGAGCTGAGCATTTGGCTTCTAACTTTTGATGAGTTGGTCACATATACTCCATACCAATACAAGCTGGAGCTGAGCATCACCGCACCTTCATTTTTTTTTCTTTACTCTCCATACCAACACAAGCTGGAGCTGAGCATCACCGCACCTTCATTTTTTCTTTACTATATTTTTTTTTGGATATTTGGATATAAGATGGTGCAGTTTTGGTCACTAGCTCGTGCTCGTTACGTACGACCGCTTCTGGTCAGGCCGCAATCATATGTGTACATCGCCTCATGCTCATCATCGGTCAACATCGCAACAATATTATATTGAGATGCAACCGCGTGCAGCTGCACTGCATATCGCCGGGCGCCGGCCCTTGGAAAATGTCAAACGCACTCACAAGGCTACGATAGCCTCCGATCGACTCCAGACAAACAGTCCGACGTTCCCATCTCGCTAGCTCTCTTGACTATAAAACCTGCCGCATCCACCCATCCCTCTCGCACCCCTCCGCCGGCTCTCTTCTCTGCAGCTGCAAGCTCCGTCTGCACCAAGCATCACCGGCACTAGACTGCTGTCTGCACTGCACTGTTATTAGTAGTAGCCATCAACTAGCTATAGCTTCGATCTCCTGCACTGCACTTGTGTACTCGTGTAGCAACTGTGACCTGCAATGGCGGCAGCTTCCTCGCGCATCTCGTCTCTGGGGTTGCTGATAGCCGCGCACTGCGCGCTCTTGCTCGCTTTGGCTGGAGCTGCTGCTCACGGTCGCGGTCACGCTCCCAGCGGCGGCGGCGTGGCGCTGAGCTCCGCGTTCTACGACGAGTCGTGCCCCAGCGCCCACGACGTCGCCCGGCGCGTCATCCAGGACGCGCGCGTCTCCGACCCGCGCCTCCCGGCCAGCCTCGTCCGCCTCCACTTCCACGACTGCTTCGCCAACGTGAGCACCAGTGCTTCTTCTTGCCCGGCCCGTGGCTGATCCGTATTGCTGGTGTAGGATGTAGGATGTACGCGGCAGCTAAGTGCGTTCGTTGCAGCATATGACAACTACTGGCATGAAATGAACGAACGTCCAAATGTTTCAGGGTTGCGATGGCTCCCTTCTGCTGGACGACGATAACCCGGCGATCCAGTCCGAGAAACACGTGCCCGGCAACGACAAATCCGCGCGTGGCTTCGAGGTTGTCGATGACATCAAGAGCGCGCTGGAGAAAGCGTGCCCTGGCATCGTCTCCTGCGCCGACATCCTCGCCCTGGCAGCCGAGATCTCCGTCGAACTCGTAAGAACCCCATACCTAGCTAGCTTCTTCAATTGAACAACTAGCGTGTTTCGTACTTGTACTATAGCTAGCTCTAGCTTCCCAATCTGCTCCACGTTAATCTTGCGATCTCCACTGAGAACTGACGGAATCATGCATCAACTGCGTGCTTGCAGGCTGGAGGGCCACGATGGAAGGTGCTGCTCGGCCGGCGAGACGGCACGACGACTAACATCGAGAGCGCCAGTAACCTACCGAGCCCTTTCGACACCCTGGACAAGCTCCAGGAGAAGTTCAGAAACTTCAACCTCGACGACACTGACCTCGTCGCCCTCCAAGGTAATCTACTTACCGTTGTAGCAACACAAATAGTTCAAATTGTCGAAGCTCAAGATAGCCTTGACACAAATCTCAACATATTTCCTATTTCTACATCAGGAGCGCACACATTCGGTAAAGTCCATTGCCAGTTCACGCAACAGAATTGCACGGCCGGCCAGTCCCGTGGCCGCGGCGCACTGGAGAACCTGGATCAGGTCACACCCAAGGTGTTTGACAACAAGTACTACAATAACCTCTTAAAGGGCCGTGCTCAGCTCCGGTCCGACCAGGTTATGCTATCGGAACCTTCTGCTGCGGCGACTACTGCTCCCATTGTTCATCGGTTCGCAAGGAACCAACGGGATTTTTTCAGAAACTTTGCGGCATCCATGATTAAGATGGGAAACATTAGCCCGCTGACAGGAAAGGATGGGGAGATCAGGAACAACTGCCGGAGGGTCAACAAACGCTAGACTCTGAATGCATGCATTGATTCAATTCGATTGATTCAGTTTTTCTCTTAACCAAAATGTGAGGCTTTGTGTAAATGATTCTTCTGTTTCATTTCACTATCTTGTAACCGCAAGGTGTTTATCTTACATTTTTCTCCCTTCTGTAAAGCAAATGTAAAATCGTTTTCACGTTGGTCGTATGTCCGTTTCATGAACACTCAGTGCATAAAATTCATTTTTTATCTAACTGGCCCATAGCTCTAGCACGGCATATAATTTTAACTAAATATTAAAAGCTTTATGAGTTAATTTAGTGTGATTACTTTTACTTTCTCTATTCATTTTCTATCACAATGCCTATTTAGATACTTATAATCTCTTTTCATTTTCTATCACAATGCCTATTCATATATTTAAAACTATCAAGATAATTTTTAGAATTTATTATTTTTCTAAAGCATCTCATGAGGATTAATGTGAATGTTCTAAGGGAGCCGACAGTTAATAATGTTAAGATACACGTTGCCATATTTAGTTCAAACATAAGTTTAAGTTATATGAGCTTTTATTACATCCCATTTCTATAACACCCGACGAATCTATATTTGTTTCTATTATTATTTTTATCCACTTGAAACTTTAATGGTCATTGTACCTTTTATTCAATTTTTTTATTTTTTATTTTACTAATTCATTTTTAATTTCTTTTAATAAAGGTTTTACTCCTAGACTAAGCTCTTAGTTACCAGAATAGAATATATGGTCATTTTAGTCTATACCATAACACTTAAGATGATGTTGAATATTATAAAATAGTTATGTGTAAAGTGGTATTTTCTAAAAACTTAGAGTGCTAGAATATTCAATTACATGTATTAATATCATAATATTCTAGTTAAAATGTAAATTTATATAAAGTGATGTGGCAATAATATAATTTAAATTCTCTATGGAGTCTCTATACGACATCCAATAGACATCTTATCCAAAGAAACAACAAAACCTTATATGAGCCTCATCAGACAACATCCCTTGGTGTCCCACACCACACCATACCACACCAAGCAATATCCATATGTATGGATATCCTACAGGGACACCATACATCCACATATCAATCACCAAAGAACTAGGATATTACCTTACGATGAGGGTCTGAACTTATTCAAATCTACAGACCATAGCTCTACCATCATCATTGGGAATACGTAATCCAATACTCATTGCTACTGACAAAACACTGACATATAATAGCTATTGTATTGGCCATTAATCAAATCCCTTACCTATGCTATGGTCATGTAGGAATATGTTCATAGGAAAAAAAAGGTGGAGAAAGTGCATTGTGAACGGTGGAATATGCATGTCGCATTTGGGGACGACATGTTTAGATGGGCAAACCAAGGGCTTGTCAACTTTGTTTGCCCGGGCTTAGCTCAATCCACTACTACAAAAGTGATTTTTAGAACACCTATAGACAGTTGTCTTCTCGACAACACTAGAAATGTCATTCTAGGGTCTGACTAATAGACCGCCCTAGAAAAACTTCTTATAGAGGTGATTGATGTTATAGACTGTTGGTAACACCAACCGCCCCATAGAGCTCAATTTTTTGGAGGTAGGAAGTAAGATGGTCCGTCTTTGAAAATAGTTTTGGTGGAAGTAAGTTCATATCTTTTAAAATAAAGTCACATAAAGATAAACTTTAGATCAAAATTTAGAGCTCATATAAAACTTAATAGTTGATAATTTCATTCAAAATTTGTGCCAAATGTTTGTTGTGTTATTAGTTTTCTACATTTTATTTTTTGAATAGTTGAAACAACCTGGATACATGCACTTTGCTAAGTTATAGAGCTTTATGAGATCTAAGAGGTTTAGATGAATTTTTATTTGAACAATTAGTTTAGGTCAAGAAATTCAATAAAGTATTTGTAGAAGTTATTAAGAGAAAATAATACGCGTCCATTCCAAACTATAAGACATTTTGTTTTTTTACCAAAAACTGTGGAACTTTCTTCCCTGGGCTTTTATTAAGAAACTAGGACAAGAGCACAAACTATAAAATGTTTCAGTTTGTTAGATACACAGATTTTGTTATGCACTTAGATATACACTATATCTAGATAAATAATGAAATAAATAATACATCTAAACAAGCAAAAATATCTTTTTTTTAGATCACGCTTAGCGTGTATTTCATTAAGCAGAAAGAGTTTGAAACAGCATAAGGTCCCCAAAGAAAAAACTCGGCAGGCAAAGCCGAGAACAGACCGGAGCGAGACCGGAGCGAACACAGTGACCACAAAAGCCTCAGCCAGCAGCTGCAAGCAGGGCGCCTAAACCTCTATAACCGGACGCCGACCAGAAAGAGGCTTCGTCCCACTGGAGCCGCGGATGACTCCCCCCGAAACGTGCGCGCATTCCGTTCCTTCCAAAGAGACCAGCCGACGAGGAGAACAAAGGAGTCGAAACCCTTGCGCAGAGCCCTCGGCACGAGCTTCCTGGAACTCGTCCACCAATCCAGGGCGCAGCCATGCGGCAGCTGAAGCGGGTACGCGAGGTGCAGCCTGTCGAGGCACCGATGCCAGACCTCTCGACTGAAAGGACAGTCCGAAAGAATGTGGTCCATAGTCTCCGAGTGCTGATCACAAACGATGCAGACATCGGAGTCCTGCAGCCCATGCCTGAACCTCCGATGCCCAGTCCAGCATCTTCCATGCAGCGTGAGCCAGAAGAAGTAGCGTACTCTCGGCGGCGCCGCGGTCTTCCAAACCAACTTCGCCCCAGGCAACGCCACGGAGCCAAAGAACATGGCCCCATAAGCCGAGGCAGCTGAATACTCACCACTCTCGTCGAGTGACCAGGAGAACGTGTCCGGCTCCGCCGATAGAACCACCTGATCAAGCAGATCGCAAAGAGCCGCTACCTCCACCATCATCCGAAGCGAGGCGGCCGCAGTCAAGTGGCTGAGCCATGCATTAGATGGCAACGCCTCGGCCACCGTTGCTCTTCTCCTCCTTGGCCTCACCGCCACAAAGACCAACGGGGCCAAGAATTGGATAGAGTTTCCCCGTATCCATCTGTCCGTCCAGAAGAGCACAGATTCTCCATTGCCTACCCTGACCAGAGTTGCCGCATGAAATAGAGCGAGCACCGACGGCTCGGCAGGCGGAACTAGCATCCCCCTGCGCCTATCACGCCAAAGCCATTGCGCTCTAAGAGCTATTCCGGTTCTCCGTAGGTCAGAGATGCCCAGCCCTCCGAGCTCCTTTGGGCGGCACGCGATCGTCCAGGCGACCCGGTAGCGGCCCCCAGCCACATTAACATCCCCCGCCCAGACGAAAGCCCTCCTCAACTTGTCGATCTGCTGCAACGCCCACGGGGATAGGCAAAGGGCAATGGATGTGTGGATGGGTATCGCGGACAGCGTCGCACGCACCAGTACCGTGCGCCCCGCCTCGTTCAACAGCCTGCCCTTCCAGCCTGGGATGCGGGCAGCGATCTTGTCGATCAGCGGCTGTTCGTCCACCCTCTTTAGCTTGCGGACAGACAGTGGGACGCCCAGGTAGCGGCAAGGGAAGGTGTCTATCCGACATGCCAGGATTAGGTGGACTGCCGCAATTTGGTCATCTGTACAGTGTAACGGGAAGGCGACGCTTTTTGTCAAGTTAGAGAAGAGGCCAGAAGCGAGGCCAAACAAGTCCAACGCCGCCTTGATCAGTTCCAGGTCGTCACAAGAGGGCACCACAAAGATGACCAAGTCATCCGCGTACAGGCTTACCCGCGGGCCGGGTAGTCCGTGCACCTCCGAGAGCCGGCTTTGGTCAGACAGCCAAGCCACCAGGTGGTTAAGCACCTCCATCACCAGCACGAACAGCATCGGCGAGAGCGGGTCGCCCTGTCTCGGCCCGCGTGCATGACAGATCCTCTTTCCTGGCTGTCCATTGAACAAAATCCTGGTGCTTGCCGAGGAGAGAACGATGGAGATCCAATTCCTCCACCGGCGTCCGAAGCCGAGATGCTGGAGCACCTCCAACAAAAATGGCCAAGACACGGAGTCAAACGCCTTAGCGATATCTATCTTGAGCAGGACACAGGGAGTTTTCCTTTTATGAATGGCCCTGCACGCTAGCTGAACATCCCTCACATTGTCATGCACACATCTTCCCTTGATGAAGGCGCTCTGGTTTGGAAGGACAAGGCGGCCCAAGACTGGTGCTAAGCGGTTGGCCAAACACTTGGTAATCAACTTCCCAAAGCTATGGATGAGACTGATCGGGCGGTAATCACCAATCCCTTCATGTTGCTCTTTCTTAGCTAGAAGCACCAGGTATGCATCATTAATCAGATGGAAGCTTCTCGCATCCTGAGCCCAAAAAGCGTTAAACGCATTCAGCAGGTCACCTTTGATAATTGGCCAGGCCTTCTTGTAAAAGGCCCCTGTCAGCCCATCCGGCCCAGGTGCTTTGTCGCACGGCAATTCGCGAATGACAGCCCAAACCTCATCTTCGGTGAATAGAGTCTCTAGATCCTGTAGCTGCAGCTGTGGCAATCCAAGGCGCGAGATATCAAAACGTCTGGTTCGTGAGAAGCCGATGCCGAAAATACCATCATAGTACTCGAACGCCGCCGATGCTATCAGGCTAGGATCAGTGACCTGCTGCTCACCAACCGCCAGCGACCGGATCAAATTTTGCCTACGACGGTGACAGGCCTGGAGATGGAAGAAGCGTGTGTTCGCGTCCCCTTCCTTGAGGAAGAGAGCCCGAGAACGCTGCCTCGCGATCGTCCGCATCAAAGACGCGAGGCCCAGCACCCGCAGCTTTAGGGAGCGCCTAAGTTCAGTCTCCCAGGACTCCAAAGGCCGCACTTCCTGCTCACAATCAAATCTCAGGATAACCTCCCTAGCCATAGCTAGCTGCAGTCTAATGCTTTCGACTCTCGCGGCAGCCCACCTCTTTAGCTCTTTGGCCATAGCCCGGAATTTCTGGTCGAGCACCCGGAAAGGGTCCAACCCAAAACCGTCGACTGAGTTCCAAGCTGTGTCAACAGCCTCAAGGAACCCTGGCACCTTTGTCCAGAAACGCTCAAAACGAAAGCGTCGTTTGAAGATGGAAGGGGCAACAACTTGGAGCAGAAGGGGGCAGTGGTCAGAGCAGTCCGTGGACAAGGGGGCTACGACGTGATTCTGGAACAAGGCAAACCAACCATCTGAGGCAAAGAACCTATCTAGAAGCACCAGAGTAGGTTCTGTCGTCTCACTTGACCAAGTAAACCTCCTTCCCTAAATCTCGATTTCCTCCAGCAGAAGCTCAGAGAGAAAACGGCGGAAACGTCGCATGCATCTACGGTCAAGACGGTCATTGTTCTTGTCCTGGGCACGATATATCATGTTGAAGTCTCCACATAACAACCACGGTCCCCCTGCCACAGCTCTGAACTCGCGAAGCTCGTCGAGGAACTGTGCCTTGTCAATGTCTGGCTGAGGTCCATACACCGTTGTCAACCACCAGGTGAAGTCTGCCGACCCTGGCCTGGTCAACTGGACGCTCAAGGAAAAATGCCCCTTCCAAACGTTTGAGACTTCCCACGCTGGCGAGGACCAAGCCAAAAGAATCCCGCCCGAAGCCCCTACCGAAGGCACAAAATCATACTGGAAAGTAGTCCCCAGGATTTCAATAGCGAAGTCAGCAACACGGTCGGAGATTTTGGTCTCCTGCAAACAAACAAAGCTGGGCCTATGGGCAGCCACCAGAGACCTAACCACAGTGCGACGCGCCCGATCATTCAACCCGCGCACATTCCACACCAAGCAAGAAAAGGCTTCTGACATTGGGAAACCAGGTGCACAACAGCCGGCCGGGCCAGAAAAGCTCAAGCCGCCTCCTCCTCAAGACCATGGAGGTCGAGGTCCAAAGAAGAGAATTGAACGCCGCCGGTCAACAAAGTTTGCAGCGCCAGGCGCTTGCTGTCGGAGATGTTGCCATGGAAAGCCTGGAGAAACTTCCTCTTCACCTCCGATTCAGGTACCCCGTCCACCACTTGAGCGCCCATCTTTCTTAGAAGGACTTTCTGTGCCTGCATCGTAGCATTTGGTGCTCTGGGCCGGGCTGCAATCCTGCGACTCCGCCTGATGGAAACCGACGGCGGCGTGCGAGCCCGCCTCCGTCGTGGGGTGTCCTTGATGATGGGCATTTGCAGGGGGAGACAGACCTCCGCCTGCAGCTTGTCTGCGATCGGAACGTGCTGGTTGATCTGGGCTGGAACATCTGCAAGCCTCTCAACCTCCGACAGCACCGGCATCCCTCCTAGGGTGTAGGGCGAGCCCCCCTCCGGGCCCAAAGGGAGTGACGCCTGCGAGCGGAGCGCACCGGAACTAGCCAGCTCAACGTGCACCAGCTCAGACCACCAGTCATCAGAGGCACTGGACTCATCACCATCAGCAGGCAGGAGCTCGGTGCTTCCTCTACCATCATGAAATGAAGCAAGTGTGGCGCCACCTCCAGAAAGCTCCCAACAAAGCCCCTGGGGGACGCGGCGTGAGCCCTCCTCACAGATTGCGCCGGGGTTGGCGGTATCGTCTCGGGCGCAGATCCCTCCAATATATCCCTCGTTAGGCGGCAAGGCCCGAATCGGACACGGGGCATCTCCAAACAGCACCGCCGCAGAACCTTCAGGCTCCCCAGCAGTCGTCGAGACTCCAAGAGGGCATGAAACGCCCCCTACCATAACCGCCGCACAATCCATTCCGAGGTGCACTCCATTGTAGTTACTATCCCAGGAGTCACGGTCAGAGTCATTTCTCTTAGGCGATGGCCAATGGTCGAATTCGGCATCGTCGCCACGGTCATCCTGGTCATCCTGATCAACGTCGCCTCCGTCACCTCCTTCTGATGGGCTGCCAGGCGACGGTGGACGTGGTGCTTCGCTCGTGTCCTGCACAGCCACCACCCTGACCCTGACCATGTACCGGAGCCCCGGGGCCGAGTCTCTGTCCTCAAAGATTCGTGGCTCGGGGACGAAGATGATGTGCGCCTTGTCAATGAAGCCCGGGTGCCAACACTAGGCAACCACGAAGAATTCAGTGTTGTCGTCCTCAGGGGTATCTCTGAGGTCGGTGAGCTGGACGTCAGAGCAACATGAGCCGAGGATGATCTGCGCTGTGGCTGCGCTGCGGACATGCAACGGGACTCTCCTCAGAGCTAGCAGAACCCTGAAACGGAAGGAATCCGCGCTGGCCATAGAAGTCCTTCTCCACGGCTTCCAAATGAGAGGCAGGAGGTGCCCCCCAGGCCGCGATCGCAGCACCTGCTCCCTGTCTTATAGATTAGAATAGAGAGAGTAACGTGTAAATGGCCACAAGTGATCGAGTGTTGTGGTAATAAGATGGTTCACGCAATACAAGAGGTCACATTTCTATTGTTTTCTATTTTGCAAGTTTTAAAACTTTTTCAAGGATGGTTTCTCTCCCTAGATTGCATATTCACTCCTAAACTTGTTTAGTTTCTGTGGGGACCTTTGTTCCGTTATTTAAAAAAACTTGTTTAGCTTTTACTTTTTAGAGACATTTGATAGAGGTGATTGTGAATACCACCAAAAGTCGTATCTGGCCACGGGGCCATTTACGCGTTACTCTCTCTATGAGAGCTCCACCATGGCCACGGGGCTCCTCGCCCACACTTAGATCGACCGCCTTCGCCGCCACCAGAGCCCCTAAATTGCTCTCCAACCGTTCCCATGCCTAGCTGGCCTTCCTCCCCAAAACCCCTTTCTTTCTATGCCCACCAGAGTTAGGGAAGGAGAGGGTACAGTGGGAGCGAGCGCGAGTGTGGAGGAGTAGGAGGTGGAGGAGGAACCACCATCAGAACCCTAATGGTGGGGGCATGAGCGCGGTGGGGGAATGGGTGCGAGCTTCACGCATGCACGGTGGGTCATGGGCATGGCCATACTAGAGGAGGTTGTCAGAGACCTGGTGGGTGAACTTGCTGCCAGAGAGGAGACCTAGGTGCAGGATGGGAGAAGACATGGCACACGCGTGGAGACGCTACAAGAAATCTAAGGCTTCTATGACAATTGTTAGATGATAGAGCAGTTATCTGTCACAAACAAATCTTGTTGATAACCATTTTGTTCGTGGAGATGACAGATGTTTGTGACAGAGTCATGTTTTGATCATAAATGTCAGCTCAAAGTCGTCACAAACTGCTTCTACTATACATGCTTGATCTCAAATTTTGTTCGAAGTTCTCATATTTTAAAATTCAAATTTTTATTTGTATAAACAAATTCGATGGAGAATTGACCAAACTAAAAGTTATAGATGTCCATGAGTTCTATAACTTTCTTATTGATGACTTTTTCATTTAAAATCATTTAATATCCTAAAATTATGTTCGAAGTTCTTGTATTTTAAAATTCAAACTTTGAATTGTTTAAACAAAGTCGAATGGTGAGTTCTATAACTTATTGCTAACGACTTTTTTATTTGAATTCGTATAGTCTCTCAAAATTCTGTTTGAAGTTCCCATGTTTTGAAATCTATATCTTTTATAAACATAAACCTCATTAGCTATTTCTCTTGCCATACAAAGTATCCACATCAACATCTACTAGAACATTTCACTAGCAGCACATTCAACTATCTCGCCATGCAAAGTGTCCACATCAACATCGATTAATACATCCAATTAACACATGCCATTATATTTTAGTTCAAGCTATTTAGTAAACCACATCATTTATTAACATATATTGTTGTATTATCAACACTATACATATAGATTCTTAGCAATTAACATTCTAATATATTTATATTTCTTCTCCATACCTGCGGCAACGTGTGGAGGAATCCTCCTAGTTCATTTAGACACTAGGGCTTATTGTTTGGATTAAAGAAATTTCATAGGAAAATTGAAGGAATCAGAAACGGAGGAAAGGAAACTCATTCGAGCACTTAGAATGAAGGATTCGCGCAAACCCTTTCCTCTGGAATACTGTAGCCGGCAAGCAACTTCACAGGAAAGAAAAAAAATCCAATCTGATCCGTTATTTCGTCTTCCTTTGCGGAAGCTTGAGGCAACGCCTGTGAGAAGAGGAGAAAAAACGATTTACCAAAGGCGAGAAGACCTTTGACCAACGCTGCTTACCTCTCGATGCTCAAATTCACTTCGACTTACGAGCATAACGAGGATATGACAGAGACGAGGATGAGCAGATAAGAATAAGAGATATTGATTGCGTGTAATGAGAGAAGAACTAGATAGAGGTATTGCCATAATTATGGGACCCACAGCTTGTGTGCCTGTTAGGACTATAGTACTAGTTAATACACGCATGAGGAATAGTATGGCAATAATTATCTCACCTTTAACTGTTGCTCATCTTAATTTGACGTTACTAAAATACTATGATCGTTGCCAAATCTCATGATTCCCGTGTTATGGATTCCTGCGTTTCCAAACAGCCTAAACTTTCTAATCTTATGTTTTGAAATCCTGTAGTTTTTTACTTTTCATCCTATCTTATTCCTGTGTTTTTTTCCTATTCCTCTATTTTGATTTTCTTTGTTCCAAAACAGGTCCTAGACGGCTCTGCAATGGCCGTGTGCGTGCGCTACTGCGAGAAAAAAAATGGCCGGCTAACATAAAGTCTTCGCCTGCTTGGTCACTAGCTCGTGCTCGTCACGACCGCTTCTGCTCGGCCCGCAATCATATGTGTGTACATCATCGCCTCATCGGTCAACACGACAACACCGTAACAATAATATATTTAGATTTAGATGCAACCGTGCGCAGCGACATCGCTGCCGGTACTAACTACTACTCAAATTGACATGCTCCGGCACATGGAAAATGTCAAACGCATGCACTCCAAAAGACAATCCTCCGATCGACTCCAGCGAAACAGTCCGCTTGCCCATCTCGCTAGCTCTCGAGACTATAAAAGCTGCCGCATCCACCCATCCCTCTCGCATCCGGCTCTCTTCTCTCTGCAACTGCAAGCAAGCATCATCGGCACTATAGACGCTGCTGTCTGCACTGTTAGTAGTAGTAGTAGCCATCAACTAGCTTCGATCTCCTGCACTGCAGGTGTAGCAACTCAGACCTCCATGGCGGCCGCTTCCTCTCGCGTCTCGTCTCTCGGGTTGCTGCTAGCCGCGCACTGCGCACTCTTGCTCGCTTTGGCTGGAGCTGCTCACGCTCACAGTTACGCTCCTAGCGGCGGCGGCGGCGGCGTGGCGCTGAGCTCCGCGTTCTACGACGAGTCGTGCCCCAGCGCCTACGACGTCGTCCGGCGCGTCATCCAGGACGCGCGCGTCTCGGACCCGCGCCTCCCGGCAAGCCTCATCCGCCTCCACTTCCACGACTGCTTCGTCAATGTGAGTGCCAACGCTTGCTTCTGCCCGTGGATGAGATGTACGCGGCGCTACGCGGGCAGCTCAGCGCGTTCGTTGCATCATCTGACATGAATGAACGTCCAAATGTTTCAGGGTTGCGACGGCTCACTCCTGCTGGACGACGATCTCCCGGCGATCCAGTCCGAGAAACACGCGCCCGGCAACGACAAATCCGCGCGTGGCTTCGAGGTTGTCGATGACATCAAGAGCGCGCTGGAGAAAGCGTGCCCTGGCGTCGTCTCCTGCGCCGACATCCTCGCCCTGGCAGCCGAGATCTCCGTCGAACTCGTAAGAACCCCATATACCTAGCAAGGTTTCTACCATTGAACAACTACAGTTTCGTACTAGATAGCTGATAGCTCTAGCTTCCCAATCTTGCTCCACACGTTCATTTTTCCATCTCAACCGAGAACTGACGGAATCATGAACTACGTGCTTGCTGCTTGCAGGCTGGTGGGCCGCGATGGAGGGTGTTGCTCGGCCGGCGAGACGGCACGACGACTAACATTGAGGGCGCCAACAACCTACCGAGCCCTTTCGACCCCCTGAACAAGCTCCAGGAGAAGTTCAGAAACTTCAACCTCGACGACACTGACCTCGTCGCCCTCCAAGGTAATCTACTTACCGATGTAGCAACACAAACAGTTCAAACTGAGGAAGCTCAAGACAGCGCGTGCCTTGTCACAAATCTCAACATATATATTTGCTATTTCTAATTCAGGAGCGCACACATTTGGTAAAGTACAGTGCCAGTTCACGCAGCAGAATTGCACGGCCGGCCAGTCCGGCGGCTCACTGGAGAACCTGGACCAGGTCACGCCCAAGGTGTTCGACAATAAGTATTACAGCAACCTCTTAGAGGGCCGCGCTCAACTCCGGTCCGACCAAGTTATGCTATCGGACCCTTCCGCGGTGGTGACCACTGCTCCCATTGTTCATCGGTTCGCAGGCAACCAACAGGATTTTTTCAGAAACTTCGCAGCATCAATGATCAAGATGGGAAACATTAGCCCACTAACAGGAAAGGATGGGGAGATAAGGAACAACTGCCGAAGGGTTAACAAACGCTACTAACTCTGAATACATTGATTCAATTTGATTGATTCCATTTTCTCTTAACCAAATTGAGAGGCTTTATTTGTGTAAATGATTCTTCTGTTTCCATTTCACAATCTTTGTAACCATAAGGTGTTTATCTTATATTTTTCTACTTTCTGTAAAGCAAATGTAAAAGCGTTATCACGTTGGTCGTATGTCCATTTCATGAACATTGAATTCATAAAATTCTTTTTTTACCAAACTGGCCCATCGCTCCAGCACGCATATAATTGTAACTTATGTAAATATTAAAAGTTTTATGAGTTAATTTAGTGTGATTACTTTTCCTCTCTCTATTCATTTTCTATCACAATGCCTATTTAGATACTTATAATCTCTATTTGGTTGTGATAATTTATCAATTACTCTATTAGTGACCAAATCTTTAAAACTATCAAGATAATTTTTAGAAATTATTATTTTTTCTAAAGTATCTCGTGAGGATTAACGTGAAAGTTCTATGAGAGCCGGCAGTTAGTAATGTTAAGATACATGTTGCCATACTTAATTCAAACATAAGTTCAAGTTATATGGGCTCTTATTACATCTTTTTTTATAACACCCGATGAATCTATATTTTGGTTTTCAATTTTGATCTTATTTGTTTTTATTATCTTTTTATCCACTTGAAACTTTTTTTTTTGAAAGAACAGGAGGGGCTTGCGCCCCTACTTTGAATTTATTAAAAAAACGAGTCCAAACACATAGAAGATAACAAAGAAGGAAAGAAAAAAAGAGAGAAGAGAGAAAGGGGAGAATTGAGGTTTCTACGAAACAAAAAAACGAAACTTTAATGGTTATTGTATGTTTTACTCAAATTTTTTATTTTATATTTTACTAATTCATTTGTATTTTTTAAAAAAGGTTCTAACTCCTAGACTAAGCTCTTAGTTACCACAATAGAATATCGTAGTTTCTATATATCTGCCAGAAGATTTCTTGTGCTGTTATCTACCAATTTTCTATGGTTTAGATCTTCACAACAGCGAAAGAGTTCCAACCCCATGTCAAGTCCATCCTAAAGGCTCCATCGATCCCCTTCGCTCCCTTCCCTCGCCGCCATCGCCACAATAGCAACCAAGATGGTGCGGTCCCTCGTTTAGTCGTTCTCACACTTGCCTCCAATGAACGCAACTGCTTGGCGCCAGGGTTTTCTTTTTCGGCGAAATTTCGCCGAAATTTCCGAAATTTCATATTTTTCGGTGAGGTCCGAAAATTCTTTTATATTTGTCAAATTTTTTGGTTAAATTCATGTTTCGCTTCAAAATTACTCCAAACAACAATAAAAGGACCCATCATATCTTCTAGTCTTATCTAAGCCCTAAATTTCTTCAAAATTATTTAATTTTTTCACTCACATATATTCCGTGACACTAGCATATGCAGCTCGCCCACCGTCAGCCCGCTGCTACTACCGCAATGATATATTGTGTTATTTCATTGATATTATATAAATTTGTGATGAGTGATAGATTAGAAAGTTTTTCTAGTAAAATGATGCCAAATTTTTTAAAAAATAAATTTGAATTTATTTAAATTTCATCCAAATTTCTTAAAATTTCTTATTTAGGCCTTGTTTAGTTCCCCAAAAATTTTGTAAAATTTTTCAGATTCCCCGTCACATCGAATCTTTAGATGTATGCATGAAGTATTAAATATAGATAAAAATAAAAACTAATTGCACAGTTTGGTCGAAATTGACGAGATAAATTTTTTGAGCCTAGTTAGTCCATGATTGGACAATATTTGTCAAATACAAACGAAATTGCTACAGTGCTCATTTTGTCAAAAATTTTGGAACTAAACAAGGCCTTATCGGCAGCTCCGAACAAGGACAAGGCCTCGCCGCCGCCGTCAAAGCTGGCCAAGTCTGGCGGTGTCAAGCAGAAGAAGAAGGTGACAATGTGACATTGTCTCTTCTGTTTGGTGGCGGCTGCTTGGTTTTTGCAGCCTCGTTGGGTTCTCATGGTGGACGCGTTTCTGTTGGTTTTTACAGAAGTGGAGCAAGGGAAATGTTTCATCACGAAGGGGGCAATGGTCTAAGGAAGCCAACACAATGGTCAGTCTAACTAAAGTCACAAAAAAATGGTCAGTCTAACTAGAAGCTTGCATGTTTTTTTTTGGTTTTTTTAAGAACGGGCACGAGCTTGTACGGTTGCACCTATCAATCCTGCTTCATGAGATGATTGAGAAAGGTATTGCTCCCAATGACATCGCCGACAGTTGTTTGATTGATTGTCTCTGTAAAGAGGAAAAAAGTCTTTGGTTGCAGTTAGCTGTTTGAAACGATGCCTGGAAGGTAGTCTCTCTAAATCTGCAGTATCGAGTAAATTACGAAGTCTCATCGCTGGTTGTAACCGGTAAGATAGCTTCATTAATTGCAAGCGTGTGTGTATGTACGAGGAATTGATCATTTGTTTTTTTGTAAGAAAGGATATTATCGAGGTATTGAAATGTACAAAGTGTATTATATTGGAAATAATTCATATTTGTCTAAACATACACAAGTTTCAGTTTTTTTAACTTTGCACGGGACCCGCAGTATAATCTATTACAGAATTACTAATCCTTTCGTCGGCTTTTGTTTCTGCCTTTTGCACCGTTTCTTTAAGGAATATAGGAGTATTAAATTTACAAAGAAACAAAAATTAAATGTAAATTTGTTTTTCTGATTAATTGGATCCAACAAAAATGACGTATTCTGATGGCCAAGGTCATGTTTGCTCAAGTTTAGAAAGTATCCGAATATTCCAAGAATATTTTCAGTGTTATTCCAGCATCAGAATTGTTTAGCTAAAGTCAGGGGAAGAGTTACGTCAACTTTGGATGAAGTTCCGGTTCTTAATTGCTCAAATTGTCCTGATATACTAATGAAATTGACAAATTGTAGATTATATATAATACAGCCTGCCTCTTTTTGTATTTCCATTTTCTCCAAACATTTACAAGATTACTGGGCCAAAAAATTATATTTGCTCATGAAAGAATCAGGCTTTAGGTAGGAAGCATCCGACTGAATTCCCCTTCGTTGGTACCACCAGAACTGGAATTGAGTTTGCTTCCCCCTGGTGTGTTCATGCGAGACTGCCGCTTTGTCACAACGATGGGGTTCTTCTCTTCCTCGTCCATGGCCACAACCTTATATATATCATTTTTCTGGAAGACTGGATGCACATAAGCACCCTTTAGATACTCTCTCAAATTTAAAGTCGGATCACGCGCCAGTTCCAATGTGTCCTTTACCATAGCATCCTGCCAAATATATGGCAACTTATGTCAGAATGGGTCCCATTTTTCAAATGCTTCCCGTACTACTATAGCTTAAATTGATTTATTATGACACTATTCGGATATATTTGTGAGCTAATATTTTGGTCTTACCTGCAAGGGGAACTTCACAAACGCTGGCTCAAACCGGCCCTTGCAAACATGGTGGAACCAAATGGAGAGGACAGGAAGTGGGAGAAGGGCAACAGTGGACTTCTCTGCTTCCTGTGTACTCAGGAGTCCCAGTAGGAGGATTTGTGATACTATCAGTGCTATGATTAGTCGCATGTGCACATCAGGCCAGAATTGTGCACCACTTTCGTAGCGCTGACTATATACATTAATTATCTTGCAAAAAAGGGAAATTTATGTTAGGGACCCATGTAAGAGAAGATCGATAATAGAGCATGGTACTTTGGAGTATCAAATCAAAATATTGGCAAAGTTGTAATCAAAAGTCGGTATTCTCTACGGGATGTGAATAAGATTCCAACAAACATAATGGTGATTTAAACTGAAACATAGTTGTACCTGGTGTCTGAAAACAAGATATGCAAGGCTGAAAAACACTATGATGAAGGGAAGAAGCATTGGTGTGACAACTGCATATACAAGCCCAAGCAGAAAATACAGCTGTAATCGTGGTTCTGAGTTGTAAAAATCCAGGCTTCCAGGATCCATGGCCTGCTCGCGGTCATGCTCTGTTCTGACCAAGAAAGCATTCTTTATATGGAATATGACTAATGGCTTCAACCGAAGAACTTCAGCAGCTATACCAGACCAGCCATCAACCATTATGTATGTCATGAAAAATGTTGCCTTCATAGGAATGGACTCTCCAATAACCTCTGGAATTCTTGAGGTGACACAAGTGAAAATGACATATAATTAGATAATGCATTTGTTAGGTAAATAGCAAATTGGACCAAAACTATCATAATGCAAGAAATGATTTTTTAATTCAGCGTACTTATTAGCGGACTGATGGATGAAGTTGTCTAG
The DNA here is from genome assembly GCF_000003195.3 of Sorghum bicolor. NCBI lineage: Eukaryota > Viridiplantae > Streptophyta > Magnoliopsida > Poales > Poaceae > Sorghum > Sorghum bicolor. The sequence goes on from NC_012878.2 coordinate 50,223,117, forward strand.
TTGTTGGAATGCTGTTCCAGTTATTACACTCCCCAAGAACACATTTACGAAAAGGAAAATGTAGTACTTCATTGCTGTTCTCCTGTCCAATCCAGAGAGCGACGTGTGTCCTTCAATCTTGCTCATGGCCATTAGAATTGTTGGGAGAAGTATAAGAAAGATTTTCAATACGATTCCTGGCAAGAAGCCTTGGATAACTGCCTGAAGGGAATTTCTGCATGACATTGCACGATAGAATTTAGATCCATTAGACAACAATTATCTTGCAAACAATTTACCATACAAAAAGGTGTCGGATTTTATGTATTATGCATTTCAAGGAAAATCTTGGTAACTGCAACCAGTAATGCACTTTTGTAAATCGACAAACAATATTTTCTTCAAGCGAACATAATTGCATCATTCAATAATTCAAGATACCATATTTGCAACTAAAGGTAGAATGTGATTATAACTTAATAATTTATTAATACTAATAAGGTTAGGTCCAATCTGCTTCCTAGAAGTGGTAGCCAAAGCTAACTATGTAGAAGCAAAAGCTACCCAAACAAGCATTGAGTCAAATGATTTAGCAAAAAATCACAAAATCTGCATAAGAGGCTCTGCTAAAGCTCAAAAGCTCTTTAAACTGATGCCTAATAATAAATTTCAAACTTTGACCATCTTATTTTAAAATATGCCCACTGTTGTGGCAAAAACAGGACACCATATTGATGAGTCGCTGGAAGTCAGTGTGACAATAGTTAAGTTGCAAGATGGTAGGATTAACTGAAACCTACTTGTAAAATAGCATGCCAAAAATGCATGTTCATGATACTAAACTGTAAACTAACAAATACTAACACTCACCTTTCTATTATAGGTTTCAAGAAAGGAAGCACCTTCTCGAGATCATCTACGTTTGCCAAGGATTGGACAATAGCAATTGGAATCATGAAGAAAAAGGTCAGAAAGAAGAAGGCAACAGCTACAGTAAGCCTCCTAACCGAGAGCTCAACAAAAGGGATTGCAAGATTAGCCCAGAAAACATCACGAGGTTCTGGAGCCCAGTCAGTTAACCACACAGTCGGGTTACTTGTCTGCTGTGTTTGAGCACAAACCGCAGCCCCCCACTGTGTTTTGAAAGACACAAATGCTGCTGGCATGATATAGTTTGGATCAGTGATCACCTTTTGCCTCTCCTCGTCCTCCTGCGATGCATGTGAAAATGTTGTATAAATGGTATCAAGTAAATTGGTTATAGAATTGAAGGAAGCAACGAGTACTATAAGTGGTATCAAGTAAATTGGTTGTAGAATTGAAGGACGCAAGGAGGGTTCCTGACAGTCTGACGATAGTATCAACTGATGAAGAGGTGATTGTTGCTTTAGTATACCTGTTTACATAAATTCTCAATTTCTTTTTGGTAGTATTCTATAGCATCCACTCTTTGTCCCCAAAGACCCCACAGTCCTGTCTGTAAGAAATTTACTGAGTCATACCACTTGCAATCTTTTATGAATCCATTGAAATAGCATTTTAGATGACAAAAGTCGTTCAGTGCAAGAGAATGTCTGAAATAGAGAAGTTGTACCTTTATTTTTGGCCTTTTTGCAGGGTTTTTAGCATGCTTGTTTTCGTAGTAGATTAACCAGTTTTGCAGGCCCTTTTTCGTCTCAACCAAGCCAGAAAGGTGATTTGCATTGTATACAATCTGTTGACCAGATTTATAAAGTTACTTGGAAGCAAAATTTGAACTTGAATGGACATGTGATCTCTTTTTCAGAAAAGAACAAGACGGGAAAAGAAGCAACTTTTTCTACATGAGTTGAAGAGTTAAGTACAATCAAAGAAAAAAAATGAAATATAAACAATTATTTATTTATTTATTTATTTATTTATTTTCTAATTGCCTGATCATATAAATCATCATGACAGTAGTACAGTACAGTATACATAATCAAATGAAAGTTAGAACCTGGTGACTAAGGTAATGATCACGGTGATTCACAGCAAAGAAATGCTCAACGTGCTCACTAACTGATTCATCTGGGTCTGGAGGTACATTTCGCACAAGAACCTAAATAAATAGGAAAAGGGTTAGGACTTAGGAATGGCAATTAGGAAACTTTACAGTTCAACAAGTTTCCTAAAATACATAATGTTTTCATTGAATAGGACGCGGACTTAACAAATAAATATAGTAAAACTAACACGTTTACTGAAATTGTAAGGATAGAACATTTACTGTGTATTGATCAGGTCGACGATTTTGATTAGCAAGGAAGCGCAATCTCATCGTTGTCACAACCTTATACTCGTGATACAACACAAAGAACGTCCAAAATGTAAACACATAGGACATTGCTATGTGTGCCCAAAACCTATGAAAATAGTTCAAGAATTCAGTAGATATATCTCTTTCCTCAAAAAGACAAAAAAATAGAAAATTTATCGGACTATGTGAAGTAATAGGAGAAATGAAAGATATGCCAATCCTCAACTACATAAATGCACAGATGCTTGTAAAAAAATTGAACATATCAGAAATGAAATGATTGTGTTTCTTTTGATCATAATCTTACAATTGCAGTCAATATTTTTTGTCTTCTAATTAAGACTCTATGCTAATCTCCAATAAGACTAAGAAAATGGATATTAGATATCGGCTAATAAGCCATGGCAGAAAAACACTACTGAATGGTTGATAAGCTCAAGCGAACAGGCTGGAAATGCAGTGTATCATGTAGCACAAAACTGTCTCGATAAAAAGGGGGGCACACTCAATTGTAGCAATGCAAGATGCACTAAACATCACATATCATAAGCAAGTAGTAGAATTAGATCACACCTTTTTGAACCTTTTCCTAGATTTGATATTGAAAGCTTGTCAATTTCGTCATAGCTTAGTCCCTTTTCATTTTCCAATGTTCCACTAGTCCAATTGACAGGAACTAGAACAGAAAATGCTAGCAGCGCAATTGGCACAAATATTTTCAAACTGCAAATGAAGAACATAATTCAGCATTAGAAAATATAATGTACTAATGCTATAAATATATTGATTTTACAGTGTATATATATGTTCCAACAAGTCAAATGATCATGTTCTAACATCAAGCTGGCAGTCTAACTAATTATTTTTTAACTTTAAAGAAATAAAACTAAAAACAATCGTGCAATGTTAAAATTGAGAAAGACGAATATCATGCTCACCCAAGAAGATAAATGCGGACATATACAGCAGAGTCAAGTCCCGCATGCTCAATAAGTTCAGGTTCTGGCATTTTCAGTGCTGCAGGCATCCAGTTTAGAAACCTGATATATGTTGACAAATCTGCATTCACAAACTTCGAGAAAGCAGTTCCCAATTGCCTTGGGCTGCTTCTTGTCCCTTTAAGGTACCATTTTGGAAAGTATACCCGATCGTTAATAGGCTGTATCCTGAGAACAGCAAATGCAAGAAGGAAACCCACTGCAGATAGTATGTTTAGTCCCGCAGAAACTCCAATGTCAGTGAGGGAACCCATATCTCTATTATGGGATTCACTCCTTAATAAGCATCATATAGTAGTATTAGCAAGCTGTTGAAGCAAAATGCTGCATATAAACAAACAAACAGTCAAGAGAAGTAGGACATTGACATTTGAAATAATAAATATGTCCGCTGGTTGGTCCATCAAATGAATCTAGGTAATAGATTTGGTAAATTCTTGTTAACACAACAATAGTTAGTGTCAAGCCCCTTGATCAATGCTCTGAAGATGATGATCCAAAATGGAAGAAGAATATATAAAAGGCACGGCAGAACCTAGGTGTCAATTGTCATACATATATAGAGGCCATAGAACCAGTGGCGCAACTAGTAAATTATCATGCCTAGCAAGGGCCAACATTTAAGCCCCTAAATCACCCACAGTGAGTCATGTTTTGACAGATGACAAAAGTAAATGATAAAACGAATGATATGAACAATATTTCAATTCCACGGTTTTTTGAACAACAACCATAACGCAAGTGAAAATCAAAATACCTAACTAATGACCCTTCGGTTTAACCTCACCTCTCGTATCTATATATGAGTTCACCGATGCTAGCTAGCATGTGAATGTCAACCTACACTACAAGTTGTTGGACACTTAACAAAAGTTAGGGGGATGCAATATGCAAATACAAAAAACTAAGGATGCAATCTAGGTCATCCTTATATCATACAATTCTACAACAATTGAATCGATTTGGGGCGTGTAATGGGGAAATGCCGTGGGGATTTTGCAACTAACCTGCTGGGTTGCTGCCTTGCCGGCGCCCGGCATGCCGCGTGATGCGGCCACTGCCGGCCTGCCGCGCTCCCGTTATCCCTCCTCCTGCTGCCTCTGTTGCCCCGTACGTCAAGCACGGGCACCGTGTGCTGTCCTGCCCCCACACAAGGACGACGGCGCCGCCTTCCGCTGCCCGCCTGCCGGCCCGATTCGTCCGCGCCACCGCCCGCGCGCCGGGTCCCTCGCTTTGGCCGTGCACTCACGCTAGCGCTAGGAGCACGCCGGCGCCGGCGCGCCTAGGTTTGCACGTGAGAGCCGAGAGAGGAGAGGCCAAGACGAGACACAGGTGTGACGGAGGGGCGGAGCCGCGGAGGGATCACGATCACCGCGCGCGTATCTACGCATGCAGTCAAGGCGAGAGGAGAGAGAAACCGTGGGCCGTCAGCCCGTGAATCCTTCGACCTGCGTCTCCGAATGCAGCAAGGTGATGGCCTCGATCGACAATCTCCCCTCCTCGCGTTCTCCGCACTAGCGATTGGCTGATCAAGTGGCCGTGGCGAAAGGTGGAGGCCAGAGGGACGGCGGTTACGAAGGCGAAGCACACACGAGAATTGGACAAATCGTAAGCCGGCGGTGCGTGCCGTCCCCGGCCAGCAAATTTAAAGATCCGTGATCAGTTCCGCATGATTCTGCGTATGTATATATATATATATATATGCAATATACATAAGAAGTACTGTATTATATACAGAGATGATGAGTCGGGTCCCACTTTCTTGTGTCCGGCAGACCACCGAAGTCATGCCGTTGGAGGCAAGTCGTCTGCACTTTCACGGCTCGTGAGCACCACACCTGCTGCCAAGTGTGTGGCTGTCTTTTTGACCAAATGTATCATGTATGTGAAGTATCTAATAATAGAATGTACTGATTATTTTTTATTTTTATTTATGATCGACGACATAAAGATATAGTGTTTGAAGAATGCATGCCTTACATTATCACTAGCCACTGCTGCCCGCGCTTCGCTGCGGGTGATGTGCTTAGTATACGAACTGGCATGATGTTTATGCTAGGACAGCAAATCAATGGCAAGTTAGTGCAACAAAGTACTTGATGGATTCAGGCTCAAGCAACGAACTCATTTAGATTTAAAGCGTAATATTGAGCAGGACTACATTATAAGCAGAAAGAACAAAAGCCACAAGTGAAAGTACATATCCTGGCGTGAGGGTTTCCAAAAGAGTGGATTAGGGTCCACTCCCCCTTAGACGAAAGGATGTTTACATAAAACTACTAAAGCGGGGGGCGAAAGCTGCTAACTCCACTAGAGCCGATGCATTACATTACTTGGGATTACATAGTAGGCGAGAAATGCAAGCACTATAATACGGGTACATAGGTGTGGCTTCGGACCGTATTAGCTTCATTCCATGAGGGGACGATGTGTCTATTGATCACATGCTTCGGGGCTCGAGCAGTCCTTCGAGAGGATGGCACGAGAGGAGACACCATTATCTGTCCATGCTTGAGTGAGTGAGAGGATTTCTTTTCCATCAACTGACGACCTTGTCTCAGAAATTACATATGAGGCGTTATTTGGGGGAGGTGCGAGGGGCAGGTCGCACTCTCTTTGTTCCAAAGTGTCGGCCCTTCTCTTGGGCCTAGTGGCAAGGTAGAAGTCCTTAAGCTTCTGAGCATGCCGATCCTCGGCTTGCTTGGAAGCTTCAATTGCTGCAGCTTCACGACTCTCTGCTAGAGCTGTTTGTGCCTTGGATTTGGCAAGTTGCACTTCAAGGCTTCTAATCTGCTTCTCGGCCTCCTCAGCTCTACAAATGCACTCCCTTAGACTGTTGGCCTGCCTATCATATTGCTCGTCTAGGGAAAGCAAGTATTCAGACATGAACACTATTGTTGGGTCATCTTCGCGTAACCTAGTCCCTTTGAGGGTCCTCATCCTATCTACCCATACAGGACTGTTCCTTTCCAAAGGGGGAAAGAATCTCATGGGTATACGACCTACATGCTCTTCATAAATTTGGCATAGGTACCTCAAAGCCTTGCGAGCCGCGACCTGGTAAGTGTCCTCGAAGCGAAAACCCGTGGTGGATACCACCCATGGTATTGTGTCAGGAAATTCCTTACTTGGTCCAACAAAAATGACCACATCACACCGCTCTGTGCCATACTCTTCATATTCCCTGCCAACATATTCTGGGTGGTCTAAAATACCTAGCCTAGTCATGGTTGCATAAAGAAGTTTTGGGAAACCAGGAGTGGTTAGGCAATAGCTGCTGGTCCAGGCCTCATCTGCCATCTGTGAGTAAAAGCAGGGGACGTCAAACCTCAAACATATATGACAACATAAGATCTATGTTAGGATGTTTATACCTTAGCTAACTGGAGAAGTCCAACAATGAAGACGAGGGTGGTTGTAGTGAGTGGACTTCTTTATGGGCACAACCAAAGGTGGACACGCGAGGAAGGTCTATGTAAAAGGTAGCTCAATTGGTTCACGCTTGAGACCTAAGGAATCCATTGCTCGCAACCCCATTATATAGTTGCTCGGATGGCGCCCTCTCCTCTAACCTAGTGACCCTATTTAGTGGGGGGATAGTGCATAGATGTGGGTAGCATGGTGGAGTGGGATGGGCGGTGGTGACGTGACATCTGTGGCAGTGGTTGTCAGGCACCTAAGGGCTAGGCTCCTTTAGTCACGGGGATGGGTGTGCTCGATGTAAAAGTAGCTCAATTAGTTCACTCTCCCGAGCTCAAGGAAATCCATGTATTTCCACAGCATTTTATGGTTGGCCTGTGCATATGGCACCCTGTCTTTTAGCTTAGGCCTTGTTTACTTCTATTTTTTTTGCAAAATATAAATAGTAGCACTTTCGTTTGTATTTGACAAATATTGTTCAATTATGGACTAAGGCTAGGCATCTTAGGGCCTATTCATTTTTGGGTTCCCATGTAGGGGAGGTAAGGCCAGCTATTGTACACTACTCTTATGTGGGTGTAGCACTGGTGTACGATGCCACTATTGTCGCTTGAAACACTAAAAGCGTGAACACGACTATGCACCATGTCTAGGCGCGGTCCATGTTTCATGGACACACCCCTCTTTTTTAGGCAAGGGCTTGCGTGGGCTTTGGGCCGGGCATCTAAGGGGCTATTCATTTCTCGCTTTTCGTTGCAGAAGAGGTAAGGCCAGCCTCTATAGACCGTCATGCGTTCACATCGCTATCGCTCAGAGCAGTAAAGGTGCGACGGTGAACCAGGTAGCACGCCTAGGTGTCCTTGATGTTTTCATGGGCATGCCTGTAAAGGCGCGACAACAAAACAGGTAGCACGCCGAGGCGTGCTTGATGTTTCAGTGGCGTGCCTTCTGGTGCTTTGCCGGCTGGGAGGTGATAGGATGAAATGTGGTCTATGGTTGCACCTTTAGTGGGATGCGCGACACTAAGGTGACAACATGGTGGTGGTGGTCTTGTAGATGTCCATACACCATGTACTGGCCTCCTGCTATGTTGTTACATGTGTAGGTGCTATACTCAGCTCTGAAGCATGTAGTGGACAACACTATATATATCTAAGGATGGGGTTGTTAGGCACATAAGGGGCATACTCGTTTAGGTTACTCTTCTATGTTCGAAGAATCCACCGCATTTTCTAGCTACCTAGATGGCACTCTACCTTGTAACTCAAGGACTTTATCTAATGTGAGAGGCTATTGCACTTATTGCTATGGTTATGGCTGTTAGGCACGGGCATACGGGTGCTCTGGCCCGGGCATTTAAGGGGCTATTCATTTCTCGGCTTTCAATGCAGAAGAGGTAAGGCCAGCCTCTGTAGACCGCCATGGGTTCACATCGCTATCACTCAGAGCAGTAAAAACGCGACAGTGAACCAGGTAGCGTGCCTAGGCGTCCTCAATGTTTCACGAGCACGCCTATAAAGGCGCGACAACAAAACATGTAGGACGTCGAGCCATGCTCGATATGATGACACGTGGTCTATGGTCGCATCTTTAGCGGGATGCGTGGCACTGAGGCGACAACATGGTGACGGTGGCCTTGTAGATGTTCATACACCATCTACTGGCCTCTTGCTATGGTGGTACATGTGTACGTGCTATACTTATCTTTGAAGCATGTAGTGGACAACACTATGTAGATGTTTCACGGGCACGACTATAAAGGCGTGCCCGTGACAGGTGGTCCATGGTCGCACCTTTAGCGCCATGCGCGACACTGAGGTGACAACATGGTGGCGACGGTATGCTGGCCACTCTGGAGGAGGGGCATGGGCTCCTTTTCCTGCACGTCAGTGGTATCCTCTCAGTATCACAGGCATACGGGGGCTCTGGCCCGGGCATTTAAGGGGCTATTCATTTCTCGGCTTTCAATGCAGAAGAGGTAAGGCCAGCCTCTGTAGACCGTCATGGGTTCACATCGCTATCACTCAGAGCAGTAAAAACACGACAGTGAACCAGGTAGCGTGCCTAGGCGTCCTCAATGTTTCACGAGCACGCCTATAAAGGCGCGACAACAAAACATGTAGGACGTCGAGCCATGCTCGATATGATGACACGTGGTCTATGGTCGCATCTTTAGTGGGATGCGTGGCACTGAGGCGACAACATGGTGACGGTGGCCTTGTAGATGTTCATACACCATCTACTGGCCTCCTGCTATGGTGATACATGTGTACGTGCTATACTTATCTTTGAAGCATGTAGTGGACAACACTATGTAGATGTAGATGTTTCACGGGCACGACTATAAAGGCGTGCCCGTGACAGGTGGTCCATGGTCGCACCTTTAGCGCCATGCGCGACACTGAGGTGACAACATGGTGGCGACGGTATGCTGGCCACTCTGGAGGAGGGGCATGGGCTCCTTTTCCTGCACGTCAGTGGTATCCTCTCAGTATCACACTGAACTATTCTCGCCACCGACGACACGCTACACCACCAGCCCACGAGGGTGTCTGCGCTATCACCTCTATTGGCCCAATTGTGTCGCTGTTGTCACCCACAAACCTGGTTGTCCCAAGCTTTGGATGGTACTCAGTGCTGTCAACAATAACACGTACCCACCTCGTAAACCTTGTCACCGATCGCCTATAAAACGGCCCCCAGCTCCCCCTCACAATAGGACACTCCACGACAATACTCATCATCCACATACGACCTCTGCTCAAACATCAATCAGAGGGAAGAAGTTGACACCCTCAAGATGTGCTTAGATGAAGAAGAGCTCGCCAAGGCCATCTTTGCTGCCCTAGTCCCTACTTTACTGGCAGTAATTATATTGTATATCCTTGTGGGGCGCCCGGTACCCTACAATAGGCCATGGGATAGTTGATGAAATAGGGAGACTCCAGAGGGGCTGTAATATCTACTGTTATTTTTATTCCGCCATGTAGCTGAATATATGTGTATAATTATATTCTGTGTGGCTACTATATGGAGAAAGTCCACATGGTGTAAACCTTTTGTGAGCCCACAGTTTGGCTATTATACCGATCCAAATTCATGTCCACCATATATCCGAAGTGTGAGCCACATTTTTTTCTTGACCACCAGAGTGTATCTGGTAGCAAATCTATTTGGAGGCATACAAATTAATAGCACCTGGGGTATAGATTTTAAAAAAAACTAAGTTTATCTAACTGGCACGTACCTTGTAACTATATTGCGTTTGGCTATTACACTTAGGAAGTCCACATGCCCTAAACCGTTATGGGACCACAGTGTGACTATTATGTCGGTGTAAATCCATGTCCATTGTCTATCTAAAGTGGAAGTCACAAACGGGTAAGGATGGCAACGGGTCGGTTTTGGTTTGGATATCCGCGGGTTTTAGTCCAGCGGTTTTGTTTTTGGTGGTAGTTTTTCGACCATGGTTTTCGGGTCGAAGGCCCCGAAACCGATCGGGTTTGGTTTTCCACCCATGGATATCCGAAATCATTTGGAATTGAAATTTATACTTTATAATACGATATGATAATAATAATTTATTTACTTAGACTATTAAATCTATTCGAAGTTAACTCATGAAAATATCTATTGTTTATTGCATCTTGTCTATACACGTGAATATGTATATATATATATATATACGCGGGTTTCGAATAACCATTCGAGTTTTGGGTATCCGTTCGGGGTTCGGGTTTCGGGTATCTGCGAGTTTTGGTTTTGGTCGGCTCACTCAGTCGGCCCAACGGGTACGACTTCGGGCTCCACCGCCTCCGCATCCAGGTTCTCCGATCCGGCCCCGTACCGCGCCGCTCAAACCCTAAACCTCTCCTCTCCATCGGAGTCTCGCCGCCGCGCCATGGCGGCGGAACCGCCAGAGCCCGCATCCTCGCAGGATGCCCAGCTCGCGGCCTCCTCCTCCGCCGCTGTAGACGGCGTTGGCGACCCCAACCCGTGCTGCGCAAAGGTAATTGACCCTCCCTATTCCCACCATCACGCCGCATCGGGTCTTGTTGGGTTCTTGACGTGTCTTCTTTTTTGGGGTTTGGGTTCCGCAGCTGTGGAAGAAGTACCAGAAATTGGAGACGAGCCGGACGGCGCTGCGGGAGGCGGTGAAGCTCCTGCAGGCCGAGAACGAGAAGCTGCAGAAGGAGAACTCGGAGCTCAGCAAAGGTTCGTACTGTGTTCCCTGATTTCTTTTCTCAGTGCGCTGCTTTCTTTGTTTTTCTTTCTTGCATTACGATTATGGTTACAAATAGAAAGAAAAGATTACCCTAGAGGAGGCACGGTACAGGCACAGGCGCCCCTTAGCCTTGCGGCGGCCTGGCCCTCGGGTGTGGCGGCTCGGCCTTCCAGTCCTGGCCGGCCAGCGGCAGGCCGCACGAAGGAGCAGCCAGCCCCTTCCGTCCTGCAGGCGTTTTGTCTTCACTGTGTTCTTCATTTTTCTTTATTTTTGTGCTTAGCTGTGATCCAGTTTTTTCGGAGTTTGAGCCAATCTCAAGCAATGATTTTTGGGGAATAGTTTTGTGCCTAGGTGAATTTTATCTGACCAAAATTTGGGAGCGATTTGTGAGGATTTGAGTCGAATTTCGTTGTTTGTTTTAGCCGCACCTTTTTCTATTCTTGGAGCTCGGTCTCCTGTTCATCCGTCCAACCAATCAGGCTGCAAGTCACTTGAACCAATGGGAGCTGGGCTTTGTACGTGAGTACCCAGGACCTTCGAGTCTTTAGCCAGCAACTCTGCAGTCCACTGCTTTTTCTCTTCTGCTCGATCTTGGTTCCTTTGTTCGGTGAGTGCTGGTACTGGAGAAACAGCAGCAACGCTGCAGCGCTGAGCGCCTCCCAGCCAGCTAGTGCTTGCCGAAGTTCTCTGTAGCTGGCCACTCCCGCAAGTGTTTGATTCCTATCGCTTCAGGTTTCTGGTAGTGCAGTTTCAGGCAGTGCAAACCCTGCCTATCCCCAGCAGTCACGTTCAGGAGCTCCAGTTTCTCCGCTCATCGAGTCCCCAAACAGGTCATCGATTCTGTGCGTCTGTATTCGTCTGCATTGCCGTTTCTGCAGGGCCAGCGTCGAGCAAACAAGCACAGCAGTGCTTGCCCTTGGTGGGCTGTTCGTGGAACGGAAGCATAGCAAAGATTTGGTTTGGGTGTCCTGCAGTTTTTATTCGCGGGTGTAGGGGTGTGGGCTGTTCGCGTCTGCAGTATCTGAATTCCCATGAAGGGTGCAGAGTCTTCAGATGACTCTACCGTACTATTAAGAATTTCAGTTGCATATGTTGTTGTCTATTGTCCACGTTTTGTATAATTTTAGAAAATTAGCGGGTGTAGGGGTGTGGGGTATGCTTATTAGTTTGCTCATCGCAGTGGCATTCTGTAGGTTCAGACTCTGCAGTATACTACGAGGACATGTATATTAACTTCAATATTGCCAAGGAGATCGTCTTCCAGATAGCGGGTTGTACCTTCTCGCTGCACTTCCATCACACTGATTTCATACATGCTTAGTAATCAATTCTTTGTTCTATTTTCTCATGTAGGTATGCAACCAGCAAATGTACGAGTTAGGCCAAAAGACATGTGCTGAGAAAAAGTTTGATGCAGGTGTTAGTAATACACTTCCCACTTTGGAAACTATTAATGACTTGTGTGTTATAATGTATATGAACTTCATGTAAGGATGAATGATAAATGCACTTGTAATATTTTATGGATATCTTAATGTAAATATAATGGTTGCGCTCAATAACAAAATGTCTATATGTATGTCATCATGTGTCAATTGAGCATATATAGTGACTATAATACTAGAATGTATTGATTACTGAATTTTTTTTATTGTTAGTATGGATTTCCTTGGGGGCTGGTGCTCAAGGAAATCAAAATTACCTTGGAGGTCGATGGTAGCCAAGGTTTAGAGTGTTTCCTTGGAGGTTGTCAACTCTCAAGAAAATTAATTTACTTGGCGGCTATTGACCCTCAAGAAAATTTATTTCCTTGACGGTTGTAATATTTCCTTGACCCTCTGGCAAATGAAGTCTGGTCGTTGTTTTCTTGGCGGCCAGCCTCCAAGGAAGTCATCCTTGAGTGTTAAAACAGTCAAGAAAACTAATTTCCCTTAGCTTCTATCCTTGAGTGTGTTTGCTTGACGGTTTGTGGTCAAGGATTATTTCCTTGGCGGTTTTACCTCTTTCTTTGGCGGTTTTTGGCACGCAAGGCAATTCAGGATTGTGGTAGTGGCAATAAGTTTCAGCATCATGGAATTTGATGTTTGTTTGTGCTATCAGACTATAGTGACATCAATGTTTTGCCTTTGCTTATGTCGTCTACCAAGGCAGGAATTTAGAAGCTGAAGTCCAAACTTGAATATATATTTTTCTCCAAAAATGTTCAGTTGAAAGTGGAGGGCTCTGCGCTAGAGATGTGGCTTTAAACAAATATAAGAAGAACAGGGTGCTTCGTTTACAGGTTCATAGCTTCCTTCTTGTCTCACCAGTAAGCATTCTTGACATTGCGTAATAAACAGGTTGCTAATTTCGGAAAATCCAATCTCCTATGATATTTACTTAGTGACTATATTGTTACATGATATGTTACTCCCCATAAAATTTTTCGTTTTGTAATATAGTGAGCATCTGCTATACCTCAGAGGGAAAGGACAATGACAAATCTAACTGACAGTTCCTAGTTTCTATTTTTCACCTCCTAATTGACAATTCGATGCTCCATCGCGTTAGTGCTTCTATTCAGATATTTTGCATTTTTCAGATGGGTCAAATTTTCCAGTTACCTTGTAGTTGGTATTTACCTTAGAATCGTGAGGACTATATTGTTACATGATATATTAGTCCCCATGAAATTATTCCTTTTGTAATATAGTGAGCATCTGCTACATCAGAGGGAAAGGGCAATGAAAAATCTAACTGACAGGGTTTCTATTTTTCACCTCCTAGTTGACAATTCGATGCTCCATCACATTAGTGCTTCTATTCAGATATTTTGTCATTTTTCAGATGGGTCGAATTTTCCAGTTATCTTGTAGTTGGTATTTATCTTAGAACCGTGAGAGGAGAGGGCACTAACCAATTTTAATGTCAACAAAAACACATAGAAATGTAGGATCTTGAAATAACAAGAATGGTTTGTTTATTTCACAAGATTAAGATGACTGGATAAGACTTTTTTTCCATGTATAGAATTTCCCATGTGACTGCCTAGATGAAACTTTCAGGAGATGGGTACCTGCCTAGATGAATATGGAGGTGACAAAGCTGTAGATGCTAGCACCCAAGACAACCATTACTGACAACATATTTGGTGAGTTGCTGCAGTCACAGTTTCTTACACTTCGGCATCAATAATTGTACATCTATGCTTCCTTTCTTTGCCCTGTGCTTTAAGCAACCTTAAATTTAGCTGCAATCCGCTAGGTAACTGATACAGTTCAATGCACTGCAGGTGGAATGGTCCCAAACCAGTATGATAATATGATCGCTGTAACTGCTGGAAACCAAGGCGATGCTGAGCCTTTGGAAAATGATTGGATTAGTCCCCTGCTATCGAGTGGCTTCATGGGGATAATAACTACAAATGTGATGGGTAAGTGTGGTTCCGCATAAGTTTTTATCTCAAGTATCTACAAATATGCACCTCGGCCACACTTTGTAGGCGCATTTATCAACAAATGTAGTCTGGGTGCATGCATGTTAAGATTACCTTGTTTCTTTTCCTTAGTGATTAGTACGAACCACGGACTAATACCATGGACGCACACTTGAATGGCTTCCAAATGCATGGACGTTAATCGCTAGATGGCAAGCACTAGTGCATTACAAAGTCTGGGTGAGCTGGTAGCTTTTCATATCACTAGTTTTGCAATAAACTGCTAGCGCTGGTTATTCATTGCTGAAATAACTATATCATCAGATACTTCTGAACAACTACATGCTTCCTTACCTAGCCACTTATGGGGTTATGGCCCCAACCAGGGTCTAAGGGAAGTAGATAGGTTGGTTCGCCCTAATACAAACAGATCAATTGGGCCGAACACCACACACGCTCACACACGCAATTCTCGCTGGACCCTGAACACAAGAATGGGTAGTGGGTGTAACATATGAGGAGGCAGCCATCATGAAACAGGAAATTACAAGTCCAAGGGCTGGTCCTCTACACAATAGTCACTCATCACAGAGGCAGCTAAGAAACATGTTTTCATTGTCCCCATGATGGCCATCAGCGAGGGCAGCTTCATCAGCACCGGCGGTGGTATCAGGATCATCAGTACGTGGCACCATCGCCATCAGAGGTTGTGTCGACAGTTCTCTTGGTGCTACGCGGCACAGGAGCGGTGCAAGGAAGGCAGCACAACTTCGCCCGTGGTCTGCAGCGATCGCTCTAATGGTGGGTATGGTGAGGTGGATGCGAAGGTGTTCAGGGATAGTAGGATGCCACATGCCTGGGAAGTTGAACCTGCGCGGCCTCGGGAGGTGCTCACCATAGAAGCAGAACATGGCGGCATCATAGGCCAGGGCCGCCTCAAGGCAATGTCGAAATTTGCCGATCCATAGCCTCAATCGAGTGTGGGGGACGCGGATCTCCATAGCCCACCCGCCCCAACTCCGCTTTCGCACGCCTACCCAGCCTAGAACCTTTCGTTGGTCACAGAAGGGCGATCACAAACTTGCAGGACATATATGGCACCTGTTTCTCCTTGAGCCCCACCACAATCTCCTGCATACACAATATAAGACCTCCCACATTAACATAAGACTAAAGCCAGGAAATGGCCCAACCCCTATACAATGGATAAGGTACACATCAAACCGTTCTTTAGTTGCCTTTTAGACCTCCGACGTTGCTGCCTCTCACGTATTGTCCCTTCAACTATAGCTAGAGATGGAGGACAGAGAGGCGAGCCAAAGAGAGGAGTGCCTAATTAGGGCTAGGAACAGAGTGAACGAAAGGGAAAGGAGAACAATTAGGCACCTGGAACTGAAGCTGCACTATTCCCACGCCGCCTCTTCCTTGTCCCACTACAAGAAGGGCCTTCCATGTGCCATAAGCCTGCGCCACTACTGTTTCGCAGCACACACCTACCACGCAACACTTTGCATATACCCTGCTATGCCCACAACACTATGAATGCCTACAGAATGGGACGGTTCGCTACAGATCTAGCCTAACAAAGTCAGGAAGACCAAGAGGGGAACTTTTCTTGCTGACTTAATAGTACATAGCTGCAAGGAACGGAAGGAGGCGATGATGTACCAAGCAGCAGAGCAGGCGCTTATATAGGCAAGAGGTAGAGGCTGTAGCCATATTTTTACATTGCTGCTAGACACAAAGGTCATGTAATTTGCACACAGCCAAGAGAGGACACGTGCATGCATGCGAATCTACCACATTGGCCCCAGAGAGGGCGCTCACATGCATGCAAATTTACCACAATGTCTAAAATATGAATTCCGCTATCGCTAACCTCTTTCACTGCCAATAAACAGGTCGTTGCTATGGCCTCAAGTGGGACTGCTGCGTTGCATGCAAAACATCGGCGGCGGTAAAACAACCTCTATGTAAAAGGAAAAGGAGCAGGAGGGTCAATGGTAACTGTTTGCATGCAAAGGACAAGCATATAGCGTTGGACGGTGCTTGGACGGGGGTGCATGCGCACCGCATGCAAAGGAGAGCTAAAGCTCTGTACGGTGCCATGCATGCATGGGCATTTAATGTGCGTAGAAAGATAAACAAGGAAGTAGGCATGAATCAGTTGTAGATGCAAAGGACAAGTTCCTGTACAGTGCGTGCATGAATCAGTTTGGACGGTGGCATGCATGAAAAGGACAACTACATGCATGCATATTCATTTAACGCTACACTGATGCATGCACTTGTGTGTACTATGTAATGAGCATGCATGCATATTCATTTATGTACTGTGTAATGCATATGCTCAACCCAAACAAGGAAGTAGGCCTTGGTAAAGCTGTAAATACAAAGGACAAGTTCCTGTACAGTGCGTGCATGAATCAGTTTGGACGGTGGCATGCATGAAAAGGACAACTACATGCATGCAGATTCATTTAATGCTACACTGCTGCATGCACTTGTGTGTACTATGTAATGAGGGCCTGTTTAGATTGGAGATGAAAAATTTTTAGGTGTCACATCGAATATGTCGGAAGGATGTCGGGAGGGGTTTTTGGAAACTAATAAAAAAACAAATTACATAGCTCGTCAGGAAACCGCAAGACAAATCTATTAAGCATAATTAATCTGTCATTAGCACATGTAGGTTACTGTAGCACTTAAGGCTAATCATAGACTAACTAGGCTTAAAAGATTCGTCTCGCGATTTTCAACCAAACTGTGTAATTAGCTTAATTTTTTGTCTACATTTAATGTGTCATGCATGTGTTCAAAGATTCGATGGGATGGATGAAAAAAATTTTGGTGGGGAACTAAACAGGCCCTGAGCATGCATGCATATTCATTTATGTACTATGTAATGCATATGCTCAACCCTGCATGGAACTGCCTGCCATGGCATTTATGGAGGCAGCACTCTATGTGGGGCATGGAGGTACACTCTCATCTGAGACTAAATGGAACATACGTGGACACTCTGTGAGGCCGCCTTGGCGGCGCGGCCTCATATTTCTAATTTGCGTGGATATTTTCATTCTCACCACGACTATATATTAACTTCTTCATTGATTTTCCTAATTAGTTAGGGGCTGAGGGCATGCAGAGGGGTAGAAAACACAGCGCAGACAACTCTTTCAATAACTCATATAGGCATCAAGATGACATGATTTGGCTCATGATCTATAACGCATCCGGGTAATCTCGTGTTGCATTCTCCTTCTCAATTACCCTACTCCTATAAAACCACTTTGTTCCCCTGCGTCCGTAAGGCAAGGTAGAGTGCCTAGAGCAAGACAAGAAACATAAAAAAAAACAGAGAGTAAGTTAGCTAAGATCGCCCGATCTGTTAACTTGCTCACACCTGTACTCACACATCCCTTTTACCCTGCTCAATTATAACCCCTTCTTCTGAAAACTCAAACATGAGTTATCTTCTAGACAGTAGGGGGCAAGCCCGAACCAGAATGAAGTGTTAGGCCAACACGTTCTCTGCTAGACAAAGGGGGCGAGCCCGAACAAAAATAAATCTCTTGTTTCTTAAGTGTTAGGCCAACGAAACCCATATACTGACATTCTAATTGCTTATCATGGTAACAAGATGTACCACGACACTCTACATGAATCTACATTAGGGGTTCCAATGGTGTGGCCGCTCTAGGCCCCGAATGATTAGGGTCCTTCAACTGCAATTTTTGTTTTCTTGTGATCGTCAACTCTATGTTGAAGAATGCATGCCCTAGCATCTTTTGTGTCGATATCCTTATCCTTGCAGTTGAGATGGCATGATGACCAATGTTGAGAGCACCAACCACCTTATGCCCTTTTGATTCTCTAGACAAGTTCTAAGAAGTTCAGAAATGTCAACCAGAACGACACTGATCTTTTCGCCCAAGGTAATTTAGGAGTAAACTCTATCCATAATGCACACCTTTCAAACGCCATATTGACCAAAATAATTCATGTAAAGAGTAGTGAAAATCAATGAATAAGCTTCTAGACCGGAAGCAGCAGCAGCTAGCACCTATTCCACACTAGCTTAACTGCATAAGCATCCCCAAGAAATGCGATAGGAGACAAACATTCACCTATGTGACCAAACTGAAGACAAGAAATACCACAGTAAAAAAACTGAGGTACCACAGGCTAACACTTTTTAGACCATAAACATTCACCTATGTGATCAAACTGAAGACAAGAAATACCACACACACAAAACTGAGGTACCACAAGCTAACATTTTTTAGACCATAACATTGTTCATAATAACCCAGTAGCAAAGCAGGGAATTTAACATTCAAGTCTTACAACATTAGGTGTTGTAGATCACACACAATCGACAGATTGTTCAAACCAACACATAGCATGGTAGATCACATAGCTCACAGGATAATAGCATCACATGGGTCAAAAGTAGCAGCTCCGTAGTATAGTACTCATCTCCCTCGTCCCCTTCCTCACCTCATCAAACTCAGCACCAACCTCCTCATAGTCCTTCTCAAGCGCTACAAGGTCCTCACGGGCCTCAGAGAACTCACCCTCCTCCATGCCCTCACCCACGTACCACTGCACAAAGGCACGCTTGGCGTACATGAGGTCAAACTTGTGATCAATGCATGAGAACACCTCCACCACGCTGGTGGAGTTGGAGATCATGCACACAACACGCTGCACCTTGGCTAGGTCACCACCAGGCACCACACTAGGGGCTAGTTGTTGATGCCACACTTGAACCCAGTTGGGCACCAGTCCACAAACTGGATTGTGTGCTTTGTCTTGATGGTGGCCACAACAACATTCACATTCTTGGGCACCACATCTCCATGGTACATGAGGCAGTAGGCTATGTACTTTCCATGACGGGGGTCGCACTTGGCCATCATGGAAGCTCGTGGTAGGCCTTCTCAGCAGAGATCACTAGGGCGTATGATGAAAGCATGAAGTGGATCCTTGGGTAGGGCACCAGGTTGTGGTCTGGAACTCATTCACATCAACATTCAGAGCATCATCAAACCTCAGGAGGTAGTCAAAGATGAGATGACCTGCAGCAGAATAGTGTAACAGTAAAGCAAAATAGTGTAACAGTAACATAGTTAGTTTTGGCAACAGGCTCAGATCCTCTGGTCTCAAGACAATACAATGATAATGGATTAAGGAAGTGTTTAGATCCTAGGGATAAACATGGCTGATAACTAATGAGCTCTAACCACCCATTAGCTTTTATTAGCCCATAATTATCCCTTCTGTTTGGCATCCAAAACCCATGGTTAATTGTTAGCCCATAGGATCAAAACACCCCCAAAAATATATGTACCTAAGACACAAGCCTGTTGAGGTTGGTGTAGGTTGGCCGCTCCATGTCAAGGGAGCGGTGGCAGATCTCATAGATGGCTTCATTGTCAAGCAGGATAGCCACATCAGTGTGCTCAAGGAGCGAGTGGTAGATAGGACATGTAATACCCGATTTAGGACAAAACCAGATATACATCATATGTGAGTCTTAGAAGCCAAATCTCACATATAGCTACAAATGAGGGGTAGTATCAAATCAAAATGCTTATTACAGAACATACATAGTATAAAAGAGATAACCTTTGACAGCAAATAGCGGATAGACAACTCCAATTTTGGATATTAACTCCACTCTACAGGATCCAAACTGAATGGTTGATCACAAGCCTTAACACTCCTCCTGAAGTATGGGGGAAATAGCAAGAGTGAGCCCATATTGAACTTCGCAACTACAGCAACTAGATTGTATAGATACCCGATTTTAAGGATAAAACCAGATATACACCATATGTGAGTCTTAGAAGCCAAATCTCACATATAGCTACAAATAAGTGGTAGTATCAAATCAAAATGCTTACTACATAACGTACATAGTATAAAAGAGATAACCTTTGATAGCAAATAGCGGATAGACAACTCCAACTTCGGGTATTAACACCACTCTACAGGATCCAAACTGACTAGTTGATCACAAACCTAACACTCCTCCTAAAGTATGTGGGAAATAGCAAGAGTGAGTCCATGTCAAACTCCGCAATTATAGCAACTAGATTGTATAGGTCCCACAATCTCATGATCAATGTGACATAAATAATGTAGAGCATAAAACAATAAACAATGAGTATCTTAACACAATAAGAATCATCACCCTTAATGTAAGAATCCCCAAGGCTGCTCTTGATTGTGAGCACATCTAGTATACCAGTTTTAAACACTCTGCAGAGGTTGTACATCTTTACCCATCAGTCATGATTTGCCCTTTCGTCTGAGGTAACTAATCTCTTAACCCCCTTTCAAGGAAGGTCGGCAGGGTTCACTATGAAGCCTTTCAAAGGTTTGCCTAACACGTTAGAGCCACTAGATTCACTCGGCAGGCATATATAGAGCCTTCCTTTCATGGCACATAACACACAGTCTATACACACGGACAGAGGCCGCACTATACCCAACGTGTCTAGCCATTCTTACACCATTTAAGGGAACCACTAATAAGCTAGAAGATGTCCTCATACTGAGCTAAAGCTAGAGCTATTGTAGCCCTCATGGTTGCACTATCAATTCCGGTGATCACTTATAGACAAATCGTCGAGTTGCTAAAAAGTCATTTTTATCGTTTGTTGCGTTAACATTAATCAAGTCACAAGATCATGGTCACAGAAAGAAAAGTCAATGGCATACTTGCCTTAACCAAAGCTTCTTGCTGCTCCTACTGATTCTGCTAGTCCTGCTTGTTGTCAAGGCTCTGATCTTGATCACCGAAGTACTGCTCACCGTCTATACTCGATCACCAAATAGCAATACACAAGCAATCAGGACCAAACATACACGAAGCAAACAATGCTAGTATTAGAACAGTAAACAACAATAGAAAATCAATAAGAATAGTTTATAAAATGATTCTACGCATCGCTATGATCACACGGACGTAAAGATCATGAAAATCGGAGCTAAAACAGAGAAGATATGAATTTTTCTAATGTTTTCTTTAGAAAAGTAATTAATTAAATAGAGTCATGAAATAAAAAGTTGCAAACTGGTAAAACAAGGGTACTAATATGTAGATCTCGTGATTATGAATCTAACGCAATTTGAATGGGTCAAATCGAAGTTAAAACGAACATTTTATGAACAAAATAAGATTAGTGGTAATTCTGTAATTACCAAAAGCGTAATTTGGATCTAGTTAATTGAAAATACGTTTCTAGAATAAGAAAGCGTATTTTAGAAAGGCATAAGGGGACTGCGGGTTTATTCTTAAAAAGATCAGGGGCTCTTTAACAAAAGTTCTAGGCGAAGGGGTATCTTATGATTTCAGCCGTGAGATCTAGATTGGACAGCATGGATTTGATCGGGAGGGCAGGTGCGGCTAGCGGTGGTTCCAGACGGCGGTGCCATGGTTGAATTTACAAAAACCTCGCCAGAGTTCATCAATTAGGCGATTTAGGATGTTATTTGTTGAACCAAGAGCGTGGGAAGCAAGAGGAGCTTCGTGCGAACTTACCTAGGGACTTTTCGAGATCGGAGAAGACTTGGAGGAGGTGGGCAGCGCGGGATGGCGGCTCGGGTGTCTTGCTCCATCTTTGGCGGCGACTAGGACTCCAAAAAACCGATAGAGAGCAAGGCAAAGGGCTCGACATCTTTGTAGGAGCGATGCGAAGCTCGACACACGGTTGTTGACGACGTTGGTTCAGCAGTGGATGAGGGCCACAGCGGCGGGCGAGTTGAGCTCAGCGAGATCTAGAAAATGGTGATAGAGGTGGCTAGGGCTTCAACAAACGATAGATGGGAGAAAACGAAGTGCGGAGGAGATGCACGAGGCTTTATAGGAGTTTGATTGACGAGATGGGTAGGAAATCGTAGGAAATCATGATCGGTTGGCGCTAGGTCGAGTTCGGCTCAAAGACGACACAAGGAAGAAGGAAAGTATCGTTGACAAGTGGAGTTACTGCCTCTGTGAAAGAAGAAGGTGGGGCCGGCTCGTCAATCGCAGGAAAGAGAGGAGGATGCCGCATCCTCTAGGGCCTGCTGGCGACTCCCTGGGCCGGCCTGCACGTGGGAAAGAATGGGCTCCGGCCCAAGAAGGAAGAGGGGAAAGGGAAGCAGGCCGAGAGAAAAGGAATTGGGCCCTCGGCCAAAACAGGATAGGAGAAAGTTTTCTTTTTTTTAAAAAAAAATCAAAACCTATTTTAAAACCTTTTCAAAAGCAAATTTGAATTCCTTTTAAATTTTGGTCAAAACCACTCATCACAATAAATCAAATGCAAAGGCATGCATGCTTAAACATGTTGCTAACTCCTATGGTGAATTTTAATTTAACAAAAAATATTGTTTTCCTAGGTATTTATGAGCACCGAAAATATGAAATTAAATCATTATTTTCCTCTATTTAAAAAGGATCAAATTTTACACTGTTGTATGGCTCAACCACCGAGGTAGCCAGCTGAGGAGACGGGTACACAGTGAACCCAAGCTTGGACTTCTTGCCACAGTCAACAGACAAGCGCTCAAGGAGGAGAGAACCTAGGCCTAAGCCAGTTCCTCCAACTACATTGAAGACAAGGAAATCCTGAGACCAATGCAGTTGTTAGCAAGCTTCTTGATGCGGTCAAGGCGCAGGTCAACAATCTCCTTACCAACTGCAAGACAAGCAACCATCAAAGTTAAGTCAAGTGTTCATTACAAAATGCACAAATGGAAAAAATGCCTTTGAAGATCGGATTACTTACTGGTGTAGTGACCATGAGCAAAGTTGTTGGCGGCATCCTCCATGCCACTGATGAGTTGCTCATGGTGGAAGAGCTGGCGGTAAGTGCTAGTCCTCACCTCATCAATCATAGTGGGCTCAAGATCAACAAACACGGCACGGGGGACATGCTTCCCAGCACCAGCCTCACTGAAGAAGGTGTTGAAAGCATCATCACCCCTCCAACAGTCTTATCACTGGGCATCTGACCATCAACCTGATTTGAACATACAGAACAGAGTTAGGGATGCAAATCACAAGAACAATTCAACTGCAGGAATGTAGAAGTAGAAACTTACAGCAAATTATCAACAGAACAGAAACAAGCTAATGTCACAACTAACACATTACGAAACAAATCATTATGTGGACAATCATGAACAACATCCAGATAGGGCACACTCAAAAGTATACAATCTGCTGCTATTAGATCTATCCATGCATGATGTGCAACCAAAAATGGACAACTGGCAGAACTGAATGACAAGGTTAGCCAACAGGTAGACAAAATTATCATATCACATTAGCTTCAAGTGTCCTATCTTATGTTAAAAATCATATATCGCCAACATTTTAGACGCATACTTGAAACCATGACTGCCTACAAATTCCTATAAACAACTAGATCCAACCCAATTGAAATAGATCTGAGGCAAATCTTAAATTACGACAACTTAACAGACTCGTTCCATACATTTCAAATTTCTGTTGTGGTATTAATAGATCTAAGGTAAATCAACCTAGAAATGTGAATAGAGCAGTTACGAACAAACACCTGGCCAACATAACTAAAATTAACTGATCCAAACTAGATCTATATAATACAATATAAATAAACCGAACCAAAGGAACTGTGCCTTTAAAATATAGAGCTACATTGTTCAGATCTAACGCAAGGATAGGATAAACCAACCAAGATGAACAACAATTACACGAATAAAACATTTGTGGTTATCAGATCCGCACATAGAGCAACTCATTTTAAATATAATTTCCCCCCACCACTTAGATCCATCAAGCCTGGAGCACATCAACCCCAGGAACACATAGATCCAACACATATCCACAGCTACAACGCCAGAACGGAAGGGGAAATGAATGGATCGTTATCTGAATGCCATGCTCAAGGCAGTAAAGCTCCCAACACGCATTTCCAACCTGGATACCGGCTTGGTCGATGTGGATCAAGATGCACTCCCTCATGGTACCGTCAGAATGGTGGAGCGGCGGCGGAAATTGGAGGGAGGAGGGGAAAAAAGCTTTGGGTCACAGAGAGAGGCGAGTACGAAAACGTCTTCCTCTGCGGTGCTCAGCTGGGGTTTAGTCCAAAAAATTTTATTATTTTATTTACTCTATCTGTCTACGAATAAATACACATCAAGCTTTTCGAGGGGTCAAATCTTTTAAAATTTGACTAAATATATACAAAATATATTAATATTTATCGTATGTAATATGTATCATTAGATTGAGTATGAAATATACTTTCATAATATACTCTCTTCATCCCAAATTAGAAGTCATTCCAAAAATCTTGGAGAGTCCACTATCCTAAGTTTGACCAAATTTATATGATAAAATAATAATCATTATGATACCAACTATTCATCCTTTATATTTTCATAGTATACTCATTTATGTTACAAATCTTAGTATTTTCTTTTATAATTTTGGTCAAACTTGAAAATGCTTTGACTCTCTAAGATTGTTAGAATGACATATAATTTGGAATGAAGAGACAAATACAAATATTGATATTATTTGTCAAACTTAAAAAGTTTGACTTGTTGAGAAGCTGAGACATACATGTGTGGACGGAGGGAGTACACGCGATTTGAAGTGCAGGTGAAGGGTTAGCTTGTTTAGTTCAAAAAAATCCAAAACCTTTTAAGATTTTCCGTCACATCAAATTTTGTTATATATACATAAAATATTAAGTATAGATAAAATATAACTAATTATACAGTTTGTCTGTAATTTGCGAGACGAATTTTTTAAGTTTAATTAGTCTATAGTTAAATAATAATTATCAAATACAAACGAAAAAAATTACCGTATAATAAAAATTTGACGCCAGGAACTGAACAAGGCCTAAATATCCGTTGATGGTGCGATTTGGAGGGGCAGGCGTGGACGCGTGGCAGGGCTAGCGGCCCAGCGCCTACTGGGCTAGTGGGCACAAAACTGCTGCCATGGTAGCGCTGCCCCGGCCCAGCCGGTCGGCCCTTAGCGTTTTTTTTGCAATGACCAAACTTAGAGCTTCCAATGAAATACATACATTCTCACAACTTCAAAGAATGATTTGCACTTCCGAATCCAAATATATAGATATAGTTGTATGGTTAATTGCCACCTTTCATCATGTGATTGACATAATTTCCTGCTGGAGAAATTGGATCTATCACTAGCTGAAGAGAGACCATTAAATTAAAGTTGAGAGAGGCTCTTGGTCACACATGACATTATTAACAACATAGAGATTATATTTTACGAGGAATGCATATACAAGTGGTGTAAAAACACTTTTCACATTTGCTTTCCAACAACGGGAAAAGGGTACATACATTGACACATTTTCAAAGAATGACACAAGAATGATTTGCACGAACTTCACAACAATAACAGGTTAAAAAAGAAAATAAACCAATTGAATGAGAGTCTTCGTCAATAGCCTTTCCTATTGATGAGTATTGACCCTCCGGCAGTTCTTTCTGATCTCTCCATCCTTCCCTGTCAGCGGGCTGATGTTCCCCATCTTAATCATGGATGTCACAAAGTTCGTGAAAAAATCCTTTTGGTTGCTCGCGAACCGGTGAACAACAGGTGCAGTGGTTCTCGGTGCCGTAGGGTCGGATAGCATAACCTGGTCGGACGGCAACTGCGCTTGGCCGTGCAAGAGGTTGCCATAATACTTGTTGTCAAACACGGTGGGTGTAACTTGGTCTAGGTCCTCTAGTGCGCCCTGTGGTTGCCCCGCCGAGCAGTTGTGACGCGTGAACTGGCACTGGACTTTGCCGAATGTGTGCGCTCCTGTAGTAGAAATTTGTTGTTGATATCATCAGTGTGCACCCGTATAAAAACTTCGCAAGTTTCAACTGTATACGTGCTATAAATTTATATTGCTACTATCAATTATTCAGTATTTACCTTGGAGGGCAACGAGATCAGTGTCGTCCAGGTTGACGTTTCTGAACTTCTCCTGGAGCTTGGCAAGGGAGTCGAAAAGGCTGGGAAGGTTCTTGGCACTCTGGACGTTGGTCGTCGTGCCGTCTCGGCGGCCAAGAAGCACCCTCCAGCGTGGTCCTCCAGCCTGCAGTTACGTGCACGATTCTTTTCCGTCAGTGTCGTCCCTCTTCAGGCGAGAAGCTATATAGGCAGAGTTTGAATGCAACAGGAAATATACAGGAGACGCTTACGAGTTCAACTGAGATCTCTGCTGCGAGGGCAAGGATATCAGCGCAGGAGACGATGCCCGGGCACGCTTCCTCCAGCGCGCGCTTGATGCCGTCGACCACCGGGAAGCCGCGCGCCGAGTTGTTGTTGGCTGGCACGTTCTTCTCGGTCCGGATCGCCGGGAGATCGTCGTCCAGAAGAAGGGAGCCGTCGCAACCCTGAAACATTATTCGGCGTTCGTTCATGTCAGATGATGAAAGGCATGCACTGCCGCGTACATGCATGCTACACGAGCACAATTGCATTGATCAGCAGCTCACGTACGTTGACGAAGCAGTCATGGAAGTGGAGGCGGATGAGACTGGCCGGGATGCGCGGGTCGGAGACGCGCGCGCTCTGGATGACGCGACGGACGACGTTGTAGGCGCCGGGGCACGACAGGTCGTAGAACGCGGAGCTCAGCGCCGCGCCGGCGTGGCCACGGGCGACTCCAGCCAGAGCGAGCAGGAGAGCGCAGTGCCAGTGCGCGGCTAACAGCCACGCAGGAGACGAGATGCGAGAGGAAGCCGCCATGCCCGCGCACTTGCACAGTTGCAGGAGACGAGATGCGAGCTGCTAACGGATGTCAGTGGAGAGGGGTAGCGGCTCGCTAATGACAGCGTCGCGGTCTCCCGGACTGGTTTGGATGGATGGATGGATGTGAGAGGACTGGTTGGATGTGCGAATGAAGGATCGAGTACGTATTTATAGTCTCGATCTCGACTGATAATATTATAATAAGCTCGCGGACGTTTCTCTGGTACACATGGGCTGGGATTGTTGGGTGCTCTGGTTTGACCAGAGCATGACCATTTGAATGGTTTAGTTTAGCACTGTGGCTGCAGCTGCGTGCACCTTCCTTTCGGCATGCGGTTGCGATGCTAAAATATTCTTTTCAGGATTGATCCGTGCATGCATGGTAGCGGCACGAGAAAATGGATCACGTTGAGTTGTTGAATGATGATTGCGTGCTTGCGTGTGCTCGCCGAAATTCGCCGCAAGCGGCAGGGCTTGGCAGCTGCCGGCCGGGGAAGGTGCCCAAAACTCTGTGGCATGTTCCATTTGCTTCTGAGAAGGAGCAAAAAGGGACGAACCGTAGGGTGCAAGTGTGCCGGGTTCACGGGTGCTTGCCATCCCTGCCGACTGCTGGCGACCAACCATGGGCCATGAGTTTGCAGCTGCCAGGAAACAGCCGATCGTGTGGCCGGGTCAGTGAGAGAGCCTCTCACACGAGCAAGTAGACGCCCAACCCAGCACCATCAGTGTCTTTATTAATTTAATGTTGCCGTTGGAGTTGCCCGCATTCAGCCCGTGCTTACGCAGCGAGAATAAGTGTGTCTCTCTCTCTCTCTCTCTCTCTCTCTCTCTCTCTCTATATATATATATATATATATATATATATATATATATATATTTTATTAATCAGTGGTAGGCTGTTGCCAATATAGTTCCTAATCTTTCTTTATTATACCTCAAATATACTAGTTCTTATTATACATGTTGTTATTGTTAATCAATGGTCGTGTCGCCAACGCATCACACAGAAGCTTTCAGATTCAAAAATTTCTGAGTGTGCCTGCCACACTTCCAAACGGTGGTTTAGGAGGCTTGGGATAAGCCAACGCATCACACATAAGCATTCCATAGGCTTAGGCATAAGGTACACACAACCGCAACCGTTCTCCGAGCCAGGAGTGAATTAATCCATCATTTCAGAAGCTAGAATGAAATTCCATATGGTGCAGAAAATTATACTCCTGCTTGACTCCACTCAAAAATACACTTTCAACAGGAGTTCTGAATTCACAAAAGGCTTAAAAGCGCCTCATGGGCTAGGCTGTCATTGAGAAAGCAAGGGAAAACACCAATGCTCGGGAATCTCAAACATAGGAGAAGGAGACGCAAATACCAAACATTTTCACCTCAAGGTTAATGCAAGACTGTGGAGAAATTAAATTCCACAATTTACCCCAATGATAGAGCTCTCACACCTGGAAAATGAATAAATAATTTATGAGCACTTCTCAACCACAATGAGCAAGCATCGGCTGTGCCAGAAAGACCTCAACTAGAGCATCTTAGATCTTGCAACAATTAATCCATCGACCCTTGAGGCGCCAATCTCGAAGGAGCAAATTTAGAGGGCAATTTCTCAAATACAAAGGGACAAAGCACTAGGGTTGGATGACTTTTTTATCACACCGTGTAAGTACACCAACACATGAATCAATGCACTCTCTTTCACTTCACAACTTTGAGCATATACATAGTCTACCAAAGATTGTACAAACTAGAAGCATTGCAATTGAGCTAGGACCCAAAGCGAAAATACGAATGCCCATGGAATCCACATGTGAGGTAGTCCTTAAACCTACATAATACCAGCGGTAACCAAGTTGCTTCACTGCTTGACTTAGGATGGCTTGAAAGCTGCACAATGTAGGTCAAATCCTGATATGAAAGATGGAACCTATAAGTGGTGTCAACAAATAGAATATGAGAACCACATCATTTTTTATGTGTTGTTGAGCACCATTTTGACTATATCATATCATTTTTTATGTGTTGCTGAGAAATCTTTTCACTAACTGTTGTCGCATCTAGATTGTCTTCATGTAAAGCTTGTTGTCGAACAAATGAGAAATCTAGAATATAATATCTATTGGTTGCAGGCGCCTTCATACATGCTTTCACAATATTTTTCTCAGCAGTTATTTGATAGGATGGACTCCTTCCCATTATAAAAGTTTTTCTACCCTCTCTAGCACCAATGATGAAATCAATGACACATATATGACTCTCCATCATGGAAGTTGGTTGCTGTTGATATTTCTTATGCTCAAGAGATAATTACGCAACCGCATATAATACTATTGTAGCACTTTACCTAGAAGAATTCCAAAGGTACCATATTAGCTAGTTTCATCCATAAGGAAGCATGGCTAAGAGAGTATTAATGAATATGCGGCTTGGCTATATTATAAGTAATGCACCAAAGCCTATTGGGGGTAAGTTGGTAAAGGAGAATAATGAAACAGATAAGAACAACAAAGTCTCAAAAAGGTACAAGTAGGTAGAATGGCTAGTTGCTTGGGAGGATAACATTATAAGTAGAGCCAGAAATAGTTCTCTACTACTTTAGTCTAAACAAGCATAGACTAGTTATAGATAATTATGCACATCTAAATACTAGTAATAATCACACAACAAACATGGGAGGATAGACCCATCAGACAATAGAATGGGGTGAGAAAGGTATCAAACAGTTCCGACAAAGAACTCTATGATTTAATAACTTGTCTGAACACGGCGGAATATACAGAATAGGCAAGGATGTCACCACTTGATATCTACCACGAACTATCTGTGGGAGAGGTTAACAAGGGATATATATAGGGGTCCTATCTCAAATGGACCTTGAAGAGTGAAGATGGACAAACAAATGAGTCATTGTACTTGAAGAGTTCTTGAAACTCTCACACCATGTTCGAACGCAGTTCTTTTGCCCTAATGGCACATGCCCTCGCAATATGGACCACAGGATTTGCTGAGATCCTTGACCAACAGGAGAGTGCTGGGTATGAATCTCAGTGCGAATCTTGTGATCCACATTGTGAGAGCATGTATTTAGGAGCAAAATTTACTTTACCCACCGTGTTCCTACATATTCCTATAAGATCCAAATATGTAGTTGTCTAATTGTTGGCTTTCATCTTGTGATCAACATAATTTCTTGCTGGAGAAAATGGATTTATCATTGACTGAAGAGCGACAATTAAGTTGAGATAAAATCATGGTTACACATATGACAATATTAACAACCTATACTACT
Organism: Sorghum bicolor; assembly: GCF_000003195.3. Taxonomy (NCBI): domain Eukaryota; kingdom Viridiplantae; phylum Streptophyta; class Magnoliopsida; order Poales; family Poaceae; genus Sorghum; species Sorghum bicolor. Next base: position 50,253,493 of record NC_012878.2, read on the forward strand.
GCAATCCTCATGTTTCTTCATAGAGTTCAAATTCCGAAGGAAAAGACCAAAAGTTGTAGAGAAACTAGGTCCTTATGGTGTTTCGTAGGGAACATTTCCTAGAAATGTTTTGACATGAAACAAGTTTGTGCCCTACATTTTTCTAAGAAACCGTAGGAAACATGGTTTCCCTAGGAAATGCATATATTTCTATATATAGAAATTATATATTTTTTTAGATATATGCATAAACAAATGGTGTAAAAATAATTTTCACATTTGCTTCCCAACAGAGGGTGCATACATTCTCACTCACAGTTTCAAACAATGACACAAGAATGATCTGCGTGAACATCATCATAACAGGTGAAAAAAAGGAAATCAAACAAATTAAATTGAATGAGAGTCTTCCTCAATGGCCTTTGCTATTGACCCTCCGGCAGTTCTTTCTGATCTCTCCATCCTTTCCTGTCAGCGGGCTGATGTTGCCCATCTTAATCATGGATGTCACGAAGTTCGCAAAGAAATCCTTTTGGTTACTCGCGAACCGGTGAACAACAGGTGCAGTGGTTGTCGGTGCCGCAGGGTCGGATAGCATGACCTGGTCGGACGATAGCTGCGCTTGGCCGTGCAAGAGGTTGCCATAATACTTGTTGTCAAACACAGTGGGTGTAACCTGATCCAGGTTCTCTAGTGCACCCTGTGGTTGCCCCGCCGAGCAGTTGTGACGCGTGAACTGGCACTGGACTTTGCCAAATGTGTGCGCTCCTGGAGTACAAATTTATTGTTTGTTGATATCATCAGTGTGTGCACGCCGTATATAAAAAGTAACTTCGCAAGTTTGAACTGTACGTGCAAAAATAGTATTATTTGCTCAGCCTGTGTACGTTACCTTGGAGGGCGACGAGGTCAGTGTCGTCGAGGTTGACATTTCTGAACTTCTCCTGGAGCTTGGCAAGGGTGTCGAAAGGGCTGGGAAGGTTGTTAGCACTCTGGACGTTGGTCGTCGTGCCGTCTCGGCGGCCAAGAAGCACCCTCCACCGTGGTCCTCCAGCCTGCGCGCGCCCAGTTCGTCCGTGCACGATTCTTTCCCATCAGTTGAGTTCAGGCGAGAAGCTAGAGATATAGTTTCAATGCAAGAGGATATAGAGGATCGGAGATGCTTACGAGTTCAACGGAGATCTCGGCTGCGAGGGCAAGGATATCAGCGCAGGAGACGATGCCCGGGCACGCTTCCTCCAGCGCCCGCTTGATGCCGTCGACCACCGGGAAGCCGCGCGCCGAGTTGTTGTTGGCTGGCACGTTCTTCTCGGTCTGGATCGCCGGGAGATCGTCGTCCAGAAGAAGGGAGCCGTCGCAACCCTGAAAACCAACAATATTTGACGCTCATTCGTGTGTCAGATGATGCAAGCAGGCTTATGTAGCTGCGTACATGCTACAGGAGCACTATCGATCAGGTCACGTACGTTGACGAAGCAGTCATGGAAGTGGAGGCGGATGAGACTGGCCGGGATGCGCGGGTCGGAGACGCGCGCGGCCTGGATGACGCGACGGACGATGCCGTAGGCGCCGGGGCACGACTGGTCGTAGAACGCGGAGCTAAGCGCCGCGCCGGCGGTCGGAGAGTGGCCACGGGCGGCTCCAGCCAGGGCGCCGAGCATGAGAGCGCAGTGCGCGGCCAACAGCCACGCCGGAGGGGACGAGATGCGAGAGGAAGCCGCCATGCGCGCGGGCACTTGCACGACGCCGATCGAGCTGCTGCGTGCTATACGATGTCACTGGAGAGGGCTAGCTGGTCGCTACTCGCTACTGAGTACTGTGCAGTGGGTGCTCTTGATGAGATTGCTGTGGGACGGATGTGAAGGGGACTGGTTGGATATATATGCGGAAAAGGGAGTATTTATAGAGTCTCGATTCTCGACTGAGAAGCTCGCGGACTTTTCTTTGGGTTAGTTTGACCGGCTGACCGTAGCAAGCATGTCCATTTGAATGGTTAGCTCTTGGCCACTAGTGCCGGCTATGGCTGCTGTTGCGTGCACCATCCATGCATTCGGCACGTGGCTGCGAGACTAAAATATTTCAAGGATTGATCCATGCATGCATGCATGCTTGATGGCAGCATGAGAAAAGTGACCGCGTTGAGTTGGATGATGGCTGCGTGCTTGCGTATGCTCGCCGGAATGTGGGGCCTGTTCCATTTCATGCGAGAAGTAGCAAAAGGCGACGGACTACTGTAGGGTGCAATTGTATAGGGTCCACGGACCACGGCTGCTTTGCCATCCCTGCGCCGGCTGCTGGCGACCAACCATGGCTGCAGCTGCGAGGAAATGGCCGGCGGTCATGTGCCCGGGTCAAAGAGAGTCTCTCAGATGAGAAGGTATAGACGCCCAGGCCCCAGAACCATCGGTATCTTTACGCTGCAGTTGGAGTTGCCTGTTGGCCGCAATCAGCCCGTGCTTATGTATGGAGAATAAATATATCTTGTTTGTAGTTGGCTTGTTGCGAATATAGTAGTTCTCGATCTTCCTTTATTGTACCTAGCTTTAGCTAGTTCAACTCTTTGCTACGTCCATATATATAATATTTTGTTTGGGCTTTATTTTGCTTTTGAAAAGCTAGAATTGGTGGGTTGATGTACATAAATCAACTTTCAAAAATATGTATTTGTATACTATTGGCTATTTAATGGATGAAATGCATGTATACATGTAATACTACCTATATTGTTATATACTCTTGACTCCACACATCTCTCACTAGTGTTCAGATCCAGCAATCATCGTCAAATCTAAATCCGGCATCACTATTGGGTCCAATAAAGGGTAATTAGCGGTACATTCTGCTCTTTTGATGTTATAGCCGTGAGGTGTGGCACAACTGGCTTGCTAAGCTCCAACTGCTTGGTGCTGCTCCCTTCGATGATGACCATTGCTTGGTGGTTGCGGGTCAGTTGAAGATCTGACTGTTTAGCTTTATTTAAAATACAGAATTTATTGTTCTCATAAGAGCCTCTTGAAGCTCTTTTGGTTTTTTTAAACTCTTGGGCCAAAATTCAAAATGAAGAAAACCATCTTTTTGTCAAAATTTTGTATGATGTTTAGTTCCATTATGCAAAATGATGGACCAAAATCTAGAATTTTTTGGAATAGTAGGGGACTAAACACCCCCATATATATCTGGTTAGTAGTTGGCTTGTTGCGAATATAGGGCCTGTTTGGTTGGCAGCCAAAGGCTGCCACCGCCATGAAGCCTGCGCCACACTTTTGTGGCGATCGTTTCGGCCGCCACACTCGCCACAGCACAGTACAGGCAAAAGCAGTGGCGACCGCATGACGAGACGAGGAACCAAACATTAGCCTTTTATCTGTGGCAACCCAACTTTAGTTATGGCAAGTTATAGTGAGCATCCAAACAGCCCCATAATCCTCAAACTTTTCTTTGTTACGCCTCTATAAAATGCAGTAGCTCAACTCTTTGCTACGTCCATGTATATAAATTTTGTTTGGGCTTTATTTTGCTTTTGAAAAGCTAGAATTGGTGGGTTGATGTATAAAAATCAACTTTCAAATATATGTATTTGTAGATTATTGGCTTTTTAAGGATTGATGAAACGCATGTATATACACTTTTTTTAGAAATGCATGTATATACAGTTATGTACTCTTGGCTCGACGCCTCCACACATCTATCTAGTCCATATCTAGCAATCATCGTTTGATCTAAATCCAGCATAACAGTTGGGTCTAGTAAGGTCTGGTTTAGTTTCTAAAAATTTTCAAGATTCTCCGTTATATCAAATCTCGCAGCATATACATAGAGTATTAAATATAAATAAATAAAATAACTAATTACATAGTTTATCTATAATTTATGAGACGAATCTTTTAAACCCAGTTATCCATAGTTGGACAATAATTACCAAATATAAACGAAAATGCTATAGTAGCTAAAAAAATTTCGCGAACTAAACCAGGCCTAAAGGATAATCAGCAGGACAGCAGTGATAGGGCTCCTATCACTGCTAGCTCAAAGCTAATCACTTCCTGATAGACAGACGGCAATAGTGATATCGTGGGCGTCAGTACTGATTCTAGTGGCTTCAACTGTCAATGACCTTTTTATATGCTTTAGGCCTTGTTTAGTTCACCCCAAATTTTTTTTAAGATTCTCTATCACATCAAATCTTACGGCACATGCATGGAGCATTAAATATTAATGAAAAATAACTAATTACACAGTTTGCCTGTAAATCGCGAGACAAATCTTCTGAGCCTAGTTAGTCTATGATTTAACATTAAACACCAAATACAAATGAAAGTACTATAGTAGCGAAATCTAAAAAAAATTCGGATCTAAACAAGGTGCTATTATCACATTTAAGTACAAGTTGTTGCTGAATTTACTTTCCACATTAGTGTCAGCATATTTCTCGCCAAATTTAATAATGAATACATCTGCCAAAAGTGTTTATTCTGAGTTCTGACAATATCAATCAATGTATTTGCATACAGAGAATTAGATGAGTAGCACACAAGACACATGGATTCTACTGATTCCGGTATGTGGTATCCTACGTCTAGTTTGAAGCGGATCTCTTTGTATCCATATGCTTGGTTATAGAGACTTTGATGTAAGCTATGCGCTAGAAGTAAAGGAATAGACTGTCGATGGTGGTCCCTAC